>NC_086305.1:954529-1272705 GCF_963924245.1 Chroicocephalus ridibundus
GGTGCGGCAGCGCCAGGTGGGCGCCGGTGCCGCCGAGACTGACGGCCGCCGCAAAGCCCGCAGCCCCACGGGCTGTGGGGCCACCCGAGCGGCTGCCAAAGAGCTTTCCAACGAGGCACGGCTTTCCCTCCTGGCTCTTCGGGCTTGGGAGCTGTCGCCAGAGTCACGGCCCTACCGGAAAATGCTTCGCAGGCTGGCGCGGCGGCGCCATGTGGGCGCTGGTGGCGGGGAGGCTGACGGCCGCCACAAAGCCCGCAGCCCCACGGGCTGTGGGGCCACGCGAGCGGCTGCCAAAGAGCTTTCCAACGAGGCACGGCATTCCCTCCCTGCTCTTCGGGCGTGGGAGCTGTCGCCAGAGTCGCGGCCCTAACGGAAAATGCTTCGCAGGCTGGCGCGGCTGCACCTGGTGGGCGCCGGTGGCGGGGAGGCTGACGGCCACCGCAAAGCCCGCAGCCCCACGCGCTGTGGGGCCACACGAGAGGCTGCCAAAGAGCTTTCCAACGAGGCACGGCTTTCCCTCCTGGCTCTTCGGGCGTGGGAGCTGTGGACAGAGCCGCGGCCCTACCGGAAAATGCTTCGCAGGCTGGCGCGCCTGCACCTGGTGGGCGCCGGTGGCGGGGAGGCTGATGGCCGCCACAAAGCCCGCAGCCCCACGCGCTGTGGGGCCACGCGAGCGGCTGCCAAAGAGCTTTCCAACGAGGCACGGCTTTCCCTCCTGGCTCTTCGGGCATGGGAGCTGTCGCCAGAGCCGCGGCCCTACCGGAAAATGCTTCGCAGGCTGGCGCGCCTGCACCTGGTGGGCGCCGGTGGCGGGGAGGCTGATGGCCGCCACAAAGCCCGCAGCCCCACGGGCTGTGGGGCCATGCGAGCGGCTGCCAAAGAGCTTTCCAACGAGGCATGGCTTTCCCTCCTGGCTCTTTGAGCTTGGGAGCTGTCGCCAGAGCCGCGGCCCTACTGGAAAATGCTTCACAGGCTGGCGCGGCGGCGCCACGTGGGCGCCGGTGGCGGGGAGGCTGACGGCCGCCGTAAAGCCCGCAGCCCCACGGGCTGTGGGGCCACGCGAGCGGCTGCCAAAGAGCTTTCCAACGAGGCACAGCATTCCCTCCCTGCTCTTCGGGCGTGGGAGCTGTCGCCAGAGTCGCGGCTCTATCTGAAAATGCTTCGCAGGCTGGCGCGGCTGCACCTAATGGGCGCCGGTGGCACCGAGGCTGACAGCCGCCGCAAAGCCCGCAGCCCCACGGACTGTTTTGACAGGTGAGCGGCTACCAAAGAGCTTTCCAACGAGGCACGGCTTTCCTTCCTGGCTCTTCGGGCGTGGGAGCTGTGGCTTGAGCCGCGGCCCTACCGGAAAAGGCTTCGCAGGCTGGCGCGGCGGCGCCACGTGGGCGCCGGTGGCGCCGAGGCTGACGGCCGCCGCAAAGCCCGCAGCCCCACGGGCTGTGGGGCCACGCGAGCGGCTGCCAAAGAGCTTTCCAACGAGGCACGGCTTTCCCTCCTGGCTCTTCGTGCTTGGGAGCTGTCGCCAGAGCCGCGGCCCTACCGGAAAATGCTTCGCAGGCTGGCGCGGCGGCACCACCTCGGGCTGCGGGCTTTCCTACTGCCTTCAGAGTCTCACAGCCACCCTTTCCCACTTGGCACCACGCCAGCCTCTAGCATTTCTATTATTAAGTCAAGAGAGTGTACGACTTAACATTATACAGAGCGCTACACATCAATACATGCTCAAATTAAGCATAGCCACTGGAAAAATGGGCAATACAGTGCCATCGTATGTTAGCAATTGTCACGTCTCATTGAAGACAATGACAGAGCGATACAACGTCAAGCGTAACCCAGTACTGGGCCGTGCCAGGCAATACGCCGTCACAGAATCACCAGTAGAGAAGTTCGCAACGGAGTGCAGTCTTACGATAGAATCTCTAAAGCCACCGTTAAGCCAGTGACAGGCGGTACAATGCCACACGTTACAGTATACAGGGCAGTACAACCCGATTCGCAGACAAATAAATTAGAGCAAATTACAAGACTCCCAATACAGTACAGTACAATGCCAGACAGTCTCAGATGTCGGTCAAGACAATGCCAGGGCAACGCAGTGCAAGACATAACGTTATACAGGTCAGTACAAGGCAATACGCAGTCAAATGAAGAACAGTAAACTACAATACCCAAACCACACTGGCAAACAATGGCAAACAATCACACATGTCGGTCGAGACAATGACAACGCGAGACAGAACACCGTGCAGGGCAGCGCAAGGCAGTACACAGTCAAATAAAGAACAGCTGACCAGAAAACCCGCACTACGCTGCCGTACGATCTCAAAACATCGCGGATGGCAGTCAAGGCAATTACAGGGCAAGACCAAGCACTACATCGCAGTACACAAGGCAGTACAAGGCAATACTCAGTCAAATAAATAACAGACAGTCAAAAAATTCACAGTGCAGTGAATTCACACGGGTCAGATGGCAACCAAAAGAAGGACAGGGCAATACAAGGCGAGAGGTAACCCAATACGGGGCTGGACAAGGCAATATGCAGTTGTGGCAGGTGGAGCGATTCACTTCAGTCCTGAGAGAAGTAGAGAAACATTTAGAAACATCAACACAGTGTTTCGACAAAGGCAGCAGTGAACGTAACGTCCCTTTACCAGGTTCCGTGGCCACGTACCCCAGATAATTTATTGCACAGGGGCCAGGGTCAGACGAGCTGTTAGGGAGACCCTCCCGTTGAGCCACAACCCCCTTGCTTTCTAAACTCCTTCTTGAAGAGCAGTCTAAGTGCGGCTGGATCCAATTCCTAGCCCTGGACTTGGGCAACAGTTCACCTCTAAAGGACTGTATCCGCGCCATCAACCCTTTATATCACTGAGCTAAGGCTACGAGGTTTAGCGTGGTATTAGTCACTTACCGAGACTCTGTTGCGACAAGGGATCTCTCAGCCTTGAGGAGCAGAACCTGAAGCAAGCGTCCCCGCTCAAGGGCACATCCTGGTGCTATGACAGACTATGACAGGCAATACTATGACAGGGCAATACAATGCAAGACGTAACTTTACACAGGGCAGTACAAGGCCAATACACAGTCAAATAGGGAATGACCGATCACAAAATTGATGCACGGTCAAATAGAGTACAACAGCCTAAGAAGCCCTCAATACAGTGCCTGTCAACGCCAGAATACATCAGATGGCTCGCAGCACGGTGAGAGGGCAATACGACGCAAGACTTAGGAAAATACAGGGCAGTACAAAGCAATACGTAGTCAAATATAGAACAGCCGATCAAAAACACCCTCAGTTCGGTGCGGTACAACCCCAGAGAGTGTAAAAGGACAGTTAAGACTATTTCATGGCAACACAACGCACAACGTAACACAATACAGGTTGCTACAACACAATACAGAATAATATAGGAAACAACCCATCAAAACGCCACAATACGGTGCAGTACGATCCCACACGGTCTCAGGTGGCAGTCAAGACAACTATAGGGCGACACGATCCAAGATGCAACATTACACGACAGAGTAGAACTGAAGACGCAGTCAACTAAATACCAACCAATTAGAAGAACCGCAATACAGTGTGGGAGAAAACAAAAATAAATGGAGATGCCAGTCAAGACAATGACAGAGCAATACAAGGCAAGAAATAACGCAATACAGGGCAGTACAGTGAAATACACGGTCAAATAAATAACTGATTAAGTATCCCGCAATACCGTGCGATGCAATGCCAAAACGTGTGAGACAGCAGTCGAGGCAGTGACAGAGCTATACAATGGAAGACATAACGCAGGGCTGTACAACACCAAAATGTATCAGATGGCACTCAGAACAATAACATGGCGATACAATGCAAGCCGCAACACAATACAAGGTGGTAACAAGGCAATACACGGTCAAACACAGACTAGCGAATAAAACCTGCACAATACGGATCGCTGCAATCCCAGAACATCTAAAGTGACAGTGAACGGAATGACGGGGCAGTACAATGCAAGATACAACACTAGACAGGGCAATACGCATTCAAATAACGCAAAACCGATTAAAAAACCCACAATACACACCAGTACAATGCCGGAACAGATCAGATGGCAGTCCGGGCAAATAGAGGACAATACAATGCCAAACGTGACGCCATACGGGGCCGGGCAAGGCAATACGCAGTTGTGGCAGGCCGAGCGGCTAGCTTCGCTTCTAAGAGAGAAGCGGTGAAACATTCAGAAACATCAACACAGTGATTCTCCAAAGGCAGCAGCGCATGTGACGGCGCTTTACCAGATTCCATATGGCCACGCACCCCGGATTATTTACTGCCTAGGGGCCAGGGTCAGACGAGCTGTCAGGGAGACCCTCCCGTTAAGTCACGAGGCTCGGAAAGGACCCCCTTGCTTTCTAAACTCCTTCTCAGAGAGGAGTCTAGGTGCGGCTGGATCCAATTCCTAGCCCCGGACTTGGGCAATGGTTCACCTCTAAAGGATTGTATCTGCGCCATCGACCCTTTATATCACTGAGCTAAGGCTACAAAGTTTTGTATGCTATTAGTCACTTACTGAGAATCTGTTGCGGCAAGGCATCTCTATCTCGAGGAGCAGAACCTTAATTGAGCGTCCCTGCTCAAGGGGAGATCCTGGCACGGAGGCCCCTGCCATGCAGAAGTCAAAAGGCTCTTGGGCTGTCCACTATTTATGGGGTAAGCTAATTGACTTATAGTCACATCAGCACAGGAACAAAATATCTAGGTCCCCACTGTGTTGCCAACCATCCCCCAACTTCAAGTACCACTCAGAACAACTCCATGGATGATTGGGGCGCCAAAACGAAGGGGCGCCCACACCACCCCAGCAGTCCAATAAGGAACAACCAATGGAACTTTCACAATAAATAAGTACAATCCCAGACAGTCCAAAGTAACAGCCAAGACAATGACAGACCAATACAGTGCAAGACCTAACATCATACAGAGCAGTAAAAGGCAACGCGCAGCCAAGTCAAGAACAGTTAAAATACCCATAATCCAGTGCAGCACTATGACACTGTCCCAAAACACAGTCAAAACAATGACAGAGTAATGCAACACGAGCCGTAACACAATACAGGGCAGCACAAAGCAATACACAGTCACACAAAGAACAGCCAATTACAAAACCCACAACAGAACGCCCTACGATCTCAGGAAGTCTCAGAGGGCAGTCACGGCAAATACAGGGCAATACGGTGCAAGATAACACAATACAGGCCACTGCCAGCCAATACTCAGTCAAATAAATAACAGACAGTCAAAAAATTCACAATGCAGTGCACTACTATGACACCATGGGTCAGGTGGCAATCATGACAACGATAGGGCAATACAAGGCAAGACGTAACCCAACACGGGGCCGGACAAGGCAATATGCAGTTGTGGCAGGTGGAGCCATTCACTTCACTCCTAAGAGAAAAGTAGAGAAACATTCAGAAACATCAACACAGTGATTCTCCAAAGGCAGCAGTGCGCATGACGGCGCTTTATCAGGTTCCGTGGCCACGGACCCTGGATTATTTCCTGCCTAGGGGCCAGGGTCAGACGAGCTGTCAGGGAGACCCTCCCGTTGAGTCACGAGGCTCGGAAAGGACCCCCTTGCTTTCTAAACTCCTTCTCAGAGAGGAGTCTAGGTGCGGCTGGATCCAATTCCTAGCTCGGAGAGGACCCCCTTGCTTTCTAAACTCCTTCTCCGAGAGGAGTCTAGGTGCGGCTGGATCCAATTCCTAGCCCCGGACTTGGGCAACGGTTCACCTCTAAAGGATTATGTCTGTGCCGTCAACCCTTTACATGGCTCATAAAAAACAGCTGATGAAGGAAGTGACAATATGGTGGCCTACAACGGCAGAATAGAGCAGATGACAATCAAGACAACAACAGAGCAATACAATGGAAGACGTAACACCACACGGGGCCGGACAAGGCAATACACAGCCACATCAGAACCCATGAGAGACATCACACTACAGTCCAGACCTAGGACAGATTCTCTAACGTGACCGTCAAGACGACAGGGCAATGCAATGCAAGATGTAACACAGGCCATATGCAGTTGTGGCGGGCGCAATGATAAAATTCACTCCTAAGAGAGAGGTAGAGAAACATTAACAAACATAACAGTGATTCACTAAAGGTAGCAGCGCACGTGATGGCACTTTACCAGATTGCACGGCCACGCACCCCGGGTCATTTCCTGCCTCGGGGCCAGGGTCTGACACGCTGTCTGGGAGACCCTCCTGTTGAGTCACGAGGCTCGGAAAGGACCCCCTTGCTTTCTAAACTCCTTCTCCGAGAGGAGTCTAGGTGCGGCTGGATCCCATCCTCGCCCCGGACTTGGGCAACGGTTCACCTCTAAAGGATCATATCTGCGTGATCAAACCCTTTGTATCGCTCAGCTAAGATGGCAAAGTCTGGCATGCTGTTAGTCACTTACCCAGAATCTGTTGCGGCAAGGCTTCTCTCAACCTAGAGGAGCAGAACCTTAAGTGAGCGTCCCCGGGAAATGCTGGCAAACAGGCCGCTGCCTTGCAAGAAAGCTCAAAGGGCTCTTGGTCTGTCCGCTAGGTCTATAGCAAGCTAACTGACTCACAGTGTCTTGACTCTGGTGCCAGCCACCCCACAAAGTTCAAGTGCCACTCGTAGCGACTTCTGCTGGTCGTTATAGCTCGAGCAGCAGCCTGGAGGAAAAAGGGGGGTGACATCGCAACAGCGGTCAAATACAGAACAACCGGTTAAAAATTGCACAATACTGTGCCAGAGACTCTAAAATAACTGGCAAGACAACGACAGGGCAACACCATGCAAGATCTAACCTTACACAGGGCAGTACAAGGCAACATACAATCAAATGCAGAGCAGACAATGAAAGAATTGACGGTACGGTGCCATACAACGGTAGAATATATCAGATGTCGGTCACCACAATGACAGAGCAATACAAGGCAAGACGTAACGCGATACGGGGCCCTACCAGGCGACACAGTCAAGGAAACAACAACCCATGAAAGAATTCACAATACAGCGCGGTCCTAGGACGGAACGTGTAAAATGACCGTCGAGACAGTGACAGGGCAATACAATGCAAGACACAACACCATACCAGGTGGTAACAAGGCAACATGCAGCCAAACGAAGAACAACCGATTAAGAAACCCAGCATACGTTCAACTGTAATACCAGAAAAGATCAGAAGGCAGTCAAGACAACGACAGCACACTATAACATGAGAAGTAACACAATACACAGCAGTACAAGGCATTACACAGTCAAATAAAGAAGAACCGATTAAAAACCACACAATACAGTGCGGTGCGATGCCAGAGTGGATCAGAAGGCAGTCGAGACTATGACGGGGCAATATAATGCAAGATGTTACACAATACAGGGCGGTACAAGGCATTAGGAAGCCAGATGAAGAACAACCGATTAAAAAACCCGCAATACAGCGTGGTACGAGGCCCGAACAGATCAGAAGGCAGTCAAGGCTACGACGGGGCAATATAACACGAGACATAACGCAATAGAGGGCGGTACAAGGCATTACACAGTCAAAGAACAACCGATTAAAAAAAAAAAAACCACGCAACACGGTGTGGTACGATGCCAGAATAGATCACAGAGCAATCAAGAGCGTGACGGGGCAACACGATGCGAAACCGATACTGAGTGAGGCGGGGCAATACTATTTCAAATATACAAGAACATAGTACGGAACCAAATTCTTAAGCGTACGACACAAGACCATCTCAAATGGCAGTCAAGGAAGTTACTGAGCAACGTAATCCCGATTTGCACAAAATGGTGCCATCAGGCACCATCACGTCCATCAACACTAAGTTGTACTGCAATATCCCCCGCATCACACGCGCCATACCCTTCTGCTCACCTGCTCCGCATGGATTCCGGGTTTGGACTTTGTGGCACACTCTGGTTCTGGCACCTAAAACACCTAAGACACACAATATTACTGTTGAGCTTACGGGAAACCACCACCCCCATGCGCTACCTCTCTGCTACCCAGCTCACCTCCAACGCTCGTCCGGCTCCGGATGCCTGCGGCGCCTGCAAAACCAAAGACAAACACTCCCCTGAGCCGCAATGTAGCACTGGGCTATTAGACGCCAACGTGTCCACAACCGCCTCACTTGCTGGGACTACTCAGTGGGCGTGCAGCATCGCCCCTCTGACCCTGCATGTCACACCAACCGAAGAAACACACGCCGAGATACTGCCCAAAACCCTACCAAATTCCCCATCTCCCACTCCCTCACCTTGCCCGCCCATCCTCCCCCGAGGCATGCAACCTGAAGGCTCGCAAACCACCCATAAAACCCAACAGACATGGGTTGCTTTAAAACTTGAAAGTTGCTCCCTCTGAGGCAGATGTGATAAGGTCAGCAGCGGCGGGTGGGCTGAAGTGACTGACTCATCCCCATCCCCACATCCCATGTCATTCATTGCTTCAAAACTTCAAATTGGAAAGAACCAATACATACAGTACTCAGAGCCACATCTTCTCTCTAATACCACGTGCTGACTCACCTTCTTACATTGCTCTCCTCTCCTACGCTGCCCCGCCAAGCTTGTCCTGTTGCATCTGCAAGAACGACATCAGAGAAATCACCCTGAGGCAGAGCAATAGAGTCATAACAACAAAAAGTCTTGCACCTTTTTACAAATACCATCTAAGGTCCAAATACAACCGTACACAAAGAAAATTACAAAAAAAAAAATCCGCACCAAAACCAGCTGTACCCTCTTCCACATGAACTCTTCTTCACTGCTGCTGTATTGCCTTCCCAACATGCCTCTGCTCTTCCCAAACAAAACAGAAGAGGTGTCTACACAGCCTCCCAATGGCTACCCTGAGATAACTCTAACACCTTTGCCCCGATCTACTGGGATTCATGTACTACATATAGACTCTCCACAGGATTCCGCCCACCCTGGACACTACGTGCCCAGGCAGGGCAGCCCCGAGCCAAACACTCACGGTTACGGACAGACACTACACGGAACGCTACGAACGACACGCCTCAAAGATGAGAGAAAACTCTCAGCAAGAAAGATGACACGGGGACCAAAGTCACCGTCGTGCAAGAAAATCTGTGGGATCGTGATGATGTCAACATGAAGACGCTCTACGGAACCCCCTGAAGCAAACTGTAGAACGTGATGGTACGTAATAAGAATGGACTGTTGAGCCCACTAAGATGGACGTGCAGGAAGTCTGGCTTCAAGACCTAAGAACGTAACGACGCAGGGAAGAACTCCCAGACGTGGAAGTGGGCCGTCCAGAAACTTCCGAGAGGCAAGATTGATGCACGCTTTAAGATGCTAACGCAAGAAGAGCATCAGATGAATGGTGCTACGCCCACAGGCCCAAGCATTCGAGACCCTAAGGATGACGCCCAGGGCCCCACGTCGTGCTCCTGGAGCTCAAAGATGACCTCGAGACCCAAGAAGGGGCGAAGATACACAACACAGACCACATGAACGACATGACAACACGCACGGGCTGGAACTGCCCTGCCCGGGACACGCTAGCGTCACACTGAGCAGTAAGCAACATCCTTTACCTTCCTAAATATGACTGTGCCCCGGGACAGCCCTCGCCACTACGCTAACGTCAAAGACCCCATTTTGCAATTGTCCACCTCGGCCCCTCTCCGGCGCCTGACTGTCAACTTAGCTTTTGGAGGGCCAGGCATCTGAATCCTTCTTCGATGCGGTCCGCAAAAACCAGCCATCCGATACATTTCCGCAGTCACCAGGTTCCTCCTCTTCCTCTGCAAAAGGAAAATAAAACATAATCCCAGAGGCCGCCACAGCACCAGCAATAAGCATCCTGAGAGGAGATGCCAACCTCTTCGACGACACGCTCAGCCTCCCGAATGCCGTGGCGTTCTGCTTGCCCGCTCTGCGCCGATTCCGGAGTCCGAGGCTGCAATGATAGTTATTCACAGCACCTAAGAGACCAAGAAACACAACATTACCACTGCGCTTCTGCCAAACCGCCACACCATCAACTCCTATCTTCTGTCTTCATTCACATGAAAAAAAAAGTACCCAATTGTATTCATAGAGGCGCCAGTCACATCTTCCCTCTAATGCCACATGCCGAGCCACCTCCGTACAGCGCTCCTCTCGGCTCCCCTACGTCACCCTGCACATCTCATCTCTCGGCATCTAAAAAGAGAAAAAAAAAATCCAACATTACCCCGATGCAGAGCGATAGCTTAATTCCAAAGGTCTTGTTTCTACTTCGGAACACTGTTCAATTAGATCCAACTACAGCCTGCCATCAAAAAAAAAAAACCACAGAAAAAGCCCACAAACATTACACCCCACACAAAGCAGCCTGAACATCTTTGAGATACTGTGTCCTTCACTGACTGTGAACAGCCTCTCTGACTTGGCTCTGCTTATGCCAACACCCACTAATAAAACACCCACGCACCCAACCTACTGAGAGCAAATTAATTCCAGATGACTACCCAACCTTTGCCTCGGTCTCCACAGATCCACATATTAACTGTAGACTCTCGTCACTATTCTGCCTGCCCTGGACTCTACACACCCGGGCAGGGGGGCTCCGAGCCAGACACACACACAAGCACAGACCAACACTACACAAAACGCTAAAAACAACGCATCTCAAGGATGAGAGAAAACTCTCAGCAAGAAGGATGACACCCAGACGGAAGTCACCGTCGGGCAAGACGACCTGGAGACCGTGGTGGTGATGTGAAGAGGCTCTATGGAAGCCCCTGAAACAGAGTGTAGGACATCATCATCTGTGATAAGAAGGGACTGTCAAGACTGATAAGATGTATGCGGGGGAAGCCTGGCTTCAAGACCTAAGAACATAATGACATAGGGAAGAAGTCCCAGTTGTAGACGCGGGCCATCCGGAAACTTCCAAGACGCAAGACCAATGCAAGCTTTAAGCTTCTAACGCAAGACGACCAGCAGCCGAATGGTGCTATGCCCATGGGTGCAGGTGTTCGAGACCCTAGGGATGGCGCCTGAGGCGCCATGCCGTGCTCCTGGAGCTTAAAGACGACCTCGAGACCCGAGAAAGGTCTAAGACACAGAACACGGACCACACGAAAGACAACAACACACACAGGCTGGAACCACCCTGCCCGGGAATGCCGAACAGTAAGCCGCATCCCTTACGTGCCTAAAGGAGACTGCCCTCCAGGACAAACCTCTCCCCTACGCCAACTTCAAAGACACCTTTTTGCAATTCTCAACCTCGTCCCCTCTCGAGCGCCAGTCTCTCAACTTAGCTTTTGGAGGGCCAGGGGTCCGAATCCATCCTTGAGGCAGTCCACAGAAAACAGCCATCCAGTACGTTCCTGTGGTCACCAGCTTCCTCCTCTTCCTCTGCAAAAGGAAAAGAAAAAAAAAGTTATCCCAAAAGCAGTCACAGCACCAGCAATAAGCATCCTGAGAGGAGATGCCAACCTCTTCCACAACACCCTCAGCCTCATGAACACCGAGGCATTCTGCTCGCCCGCTCAGCGCCAATTCCAGAGTCTGACGCTGCGGCAACAGTTATTCACGGCACCTAAGATACCAAGAAACACAGCATTACCACTGCGCTACTGCCAAACCACCAGTCCCGTGCTCCTCCTCGATACTATCTGGCTCGCCTCAAATGCGAGAGCCTAGAGCACACCAGGCTCCGACGACACCCGAACCCATCTGCAAAACCTGTCCAAGAAGGACTCATGAACCCGGCTACCTTTTCTAGCCCTCCCCCAGTGCCAAAACTTTAGAAACCCCTTCTCTTCTCCCTGAGCTGCCAGGGAAGGAGCCCCACTTCTTCCCCATAGATCCCACCCTTTATTTGCCAGCCCGAACACCCGGCATTGGACACTTCTTGAGAGCCACTCTTCCCAGCCTCTCCCTGCGTCCCACCACCACCTCCTATCTTCTGTCTTCCCACGGACTCTGGGCTCTGCTGCAGACCCACAGAGTCAGTGAAGCCCTGATCTGACCTATACCAGGGGCCTGCCACAAGCCGCAAAGGCTCCAGGGACACGGCAAAACCCTGAGCACGGTGGGGGAAGGTGACAAGGCACCCCACATCCTGAAATACGTTATGCTTTATGGCCCTGCTGCTTTCCTGAGAAATGTGGAAACTCCATCTACAGCTGCAGACAAGGTGCTCACCCAGTCCCTGCAAAGTAATCTCATCATCTGCCCGATTGAGACAAATTCTATTGGCATCTTATCTGGGATACAGCAAAGCTAGTGGGGAAAAAAAAAAAAAACCACAAACAAGAAAGTTCCGTCTTCAATACAGTCAGGGATTCCAGGAAAATGCGCCATGCCTGGAAGAGAGAAAACCATACCCTTAAACTATCTCACCGCCCCCTAAGACTCATTACCACGCGACTCACCTGAAAAACCACAAGGAAGAGAACCGGCACATGAGGCCGCTCTCTACTATACACGCTGCCAAACCTCACCTGGTCCTGAAGGTCTTGCCACCTCCAGCTTCTTACCTGCTATTCTCTAAATGGGATAACATCTCCACCCAAGGAGCTGAGCCGCCTCCAAAGCTGCAATCGACTGAAGGACAGGCAGAGCTCTGACCCTGGAGACACCTGGTAGCAGAATGAGCTGCCCCAGCAGAGGCTGTGGGTTATATACCCCGGGCCCCGCCCAACGCCCTTCCCACCAGCACCTGGGAAAGGGCCTGGCTGACCTCCACAAGGCATAGAGCCTGCCAGAGGAAAAGCTGCTCCTTTCCTCACAGGCCTGAGAAGTACAGCATGCAAAACACCAAAACGGAGAAAGCGACCCTTAGAGGAACGGACAATATGTGCTCTTTTATTACAACTACATCAACTGTGTCAGCAACAGGGCCCGGTAGGTAAGTAAACTTAATTAAACTTCTGCAGGGCGTAGACATAAAGAGAAAGACATCATCCTAACCTAAATAGGCCAGAAGATCATGAAGCACAATAACAATATTTTTATCAAGACTCAATGTGCTTTAGTTTCCTTGTAAAAGAAACCCCACAACGAGTCATACAGCATTTCTAGCAAGACGACGCATATTATCCGACTTCTGCCAGAACTGTGTTCTGGATCGGACCGACAGACAGAGTGCAAGCAGAGGCTTGTGTGCCGCCCGTAATGCAGTGGCTGAGAAAGAACCAAGGCTTGGGGCCGCCGCTCTCCTCGGCCGAGTCTGCTCCGGGGCCCTGTCTGTCATCATTGCTGTTGTGCCTTAGGCCATGCAGTAAAACAAGTGACACATGCTCCCTTTTAACTTCTCTCCTGAGGCAGAAAAGAACAAGAGAGAGAGACTTAGGGACTGAAAGATAAACTGAACTGTAATGAAATCTTAACAGCAAAATAATACCAAGAAAAGACAACAGTAACAAGAAAACAATTAAATATATACAGGACATACACAACCCGGTACAGAGCTCCCAGGATGACCGCTGCTTCACTGGCAAAGTCCGGAACCAGACTCCGTGACAGACCGGAACCAGACTCCGTGACAGACCGGAACCAGACTCCGTGACAGACCGGAACCAGACTCCGGACCTGGTTGCATAAATGCACGGATCGAGGTCAAAGGACAATGAACAGACAGAGGAGTCTTCAGAGGCCAGACAACAGGTACCGACCCCTTTGATCCCTCCGCTTTTATACTGAGCGTGATGAGGATGGGATGGAATACCCTATCAGTCAGATTCAGGTCACCGGTCCCGTCTACTCTTCACTATGGGTACAACCCCTCTACGCTTTTCTGCTTCCAACCCTCCAACAGGGCATATATAAAAGTTAGCTGGGCTGTGCTGTTGTAGGAATAAGTATAAGCAAGAGCCTCTCTGCACGGCATCCCTTCGCATTAAGTGTAAATATAAGTTCTTGGTGCTCTGAAGGCAGATACTACCTGAAAAATACGTCATTATTTTCAGAGAGTTCACTTCATTGGAAGAGACTTACCTGAAAAGTAAAGTGACTGCAAACAACACCAGTTCTGTTGTACCTCAGACCAGCACTTCCACACATGGCTACGTAACCTCACATTCACATGAAAAAAAGAAGAAGTGGCCAAATGTATTCATGGAGCCGCCGGTCACATCTTCCCTTTAAGACCTCGGGCTCAGCCACCTTTGTCCTGCACCCCCATCAGCTCCCCTGTGTATCCCTGGCCACCTCATCTCTCTGCATCTGAAAAAAAAGCAACACACCAACATCAAACATTACCCTAATGCAGAGCAGTAGCTTAATTCCAAAGGTCTTGTTTCTACTTAGGAACCCTGTTCACATAAGTCCAACTACAGCCTGTCATCCAAAGAAGAGACGCCTGCAAACATTACACCCCACACAATGCAGGTTTACCATCTTTGAGATACTGTCCCCTTCACTAGCCATGAACACCCTCTCCAACTTGTCTCCGCTTATGCCAGCGCCCACTAATGAAACACCCGTCCACACAGCCTCTCGAAAGCTAATCAATTCGAGACGACTGAGCAACCTTTGCCTGGGTCTAGACAGATCCTCATATTCAGTACAGACTGCTGTCGTGATTCTGCCTACCCTGGACGCTACGCACCCAGGCAGGGCAGCCCCAAGCCAAACACACACAGACTGACGCTACACAGAACACAACAAACGACGCGCCTCAAGGATGAGAGAAAACTCTCAGCAAGAAGGATGACACCGGGACCAAAGTCATCGTCGGGCAAGACAGCCTGCAGGACTGTGATGGAGACAATGTGAAGAGGCTCCACAGAACCCCCTGAAACAAAGTGTAGAACTTCACAGTTCCTGAGAAGGGACTGTTGAGCCTGACAAGATGGACACACAGGAAGCCTAGCTTCAAGACCTAAGAACTTAACGACACAGGGAAGAAGCCCCAGTCGCTGACGCGGGCCATCCAGAAAGTTCCAAGATGCAAGACCGATGCACGCTTTAAGATGCTAATGCAAGAAGAGAGGCAGACGGTTGGTGCTACGCCCACGGGTGCAGGTGTTCGACACCATAAGGATGGCACCCAATGCACATTCCGTGCTCCTGGAGCTTAAAGATGATCTCAAGACCCAAAAAAAGGGTCTAGGATGCAAAACACAGACCACACGAACGACACGACAACACACACAGGCTGCAACTGCCCTGCCTAGGATGCGCTAACATCACACTGGACAGTAAGCTACATTGTTTACCTGCCCAAAGGAGACTGTGCCCCAGAACAGCCCTCCCCCCTACACTAACGTCAAAGACCCCATTACACAATTGTCAGCCTCCACCCCTCTCCAGTGCTGGTCTCTCAACTTAGCTTTTGGAGGGCTAGCATCTGATTCCATCCTCGACGTAGTCCACAAAACACAAACATCCGATACGTTCCTGCAGTCACCGGCTTACTCTTCCTCTGCAAAAGGAAAAGGAAAAGAGAAAGTCATCACAAAAGCAGCCACAACACCAGCAATAAGCATCCTGAGAGGAGATGATGACCTCCTCCACAAAACCCCTCAAGCCTCCTGAATGCTGATGCAGTCTGATTGCCTGCTCCACACAGATTCTAGAGTCGGATGCTGTAGCGACAGTTATTCACGGCACCTAAGATACCAAGAAACACAGCATTTGCACTGCGCTTCTGCCAAACCACCAGTCCTGTGCTCCTCCTCAATACTATCTGTCTTGCCTCAAATGCGAGAGCCTAGAGCAGACTAGATACCATCGACAACCAAAACCAATTACAAAACTGGTTTGAGAAAGACACAGGAACCCGCCTCTCTTTCCTAGCCATCCCCCTCCTGAACCATCAGGGAAGGAGGCCCACTGCTTCCCCACAACTCCTGCCCCTTATTTTCCAACTGCTCCTCAGGACCTGCTGTTCTGAGCCCTGCCCTGTGTTTGGCAGGCACCTCCTGTCTTCCGCCTTCATAGAGACTCCGGGCTCTGCTACAGACCTGGAAAGCCGGGAAAACAGTTACAGAACCTACTGGTAGCCTCCCGCAAGAGCTTTAGGGCCACCGTGATACCCTGCATGCTCTGGGGGAAAATGATGAGCCATCCCTGCTGCTTCCTCAAAACAAACAAACTCAATATATAGATACGTACAAAACACTCACCCTAAATCCTACTCCAGTATCTCATAACACACACAATTAAGACTAATAAAAACACCAACTAACATAGTGTACATCAAAATTGGAAAAAAACACAAGATTTTATCTTCAATGAAGTCAGAAATTATAGTAAAACACGCCACCTGCCATAAGCAAAAAAAAAAAAAGATACATACTATTAAGCCATTTAAACAAACCAAATGCTCCCTACAAAACTAAAGATATGGGGGGGAAAAAAAAAAGATAACATACAACTCCACTTTCTATGGCAACCACCCTTACATTGAGAAGTCTTACCTCTGATGTCTTACCTATGCTAGTTTAAACGCTAAAACAAGCCTTCCCAAACAGCTGCACAAGCTCCAAAACAACACTTAAGAAGCTCCAGAGCTCTGACCCTGGAAAAGACCAGCAGCAGAACAAGGTCCTGCCCTGAAGCTGTGGCTCATATACCCCGGGCCCCACCTGAGGCCCTCAGGCCCCACCCACCACCTTTCCCACAATCCCCTGGGTAAAGGGTGGGGCCAACCCCCAGAAGCATAAAAGCACCTGAAGGTGCAGCAGGTGTTGTTATTCGCTTTAAGTTTACTATTTACAAAGTAGTGAAGAGTGACCCTTGATAGAAAAAGCATTATCTGCTCCTCCCTTGCAGCTACACCTATTGCATCAATGACATGTCCAGGTGAGCAATTAAGTTATTTTTTTATGGAATGTAAATAGAAAAAAAATAAACATCAGACTTATCTCTATAGAAAAGTAGCTTATTCAATGCAATGATAACATTATTATTAAAATTTATGTACCTGAGTGTCCTTCAAAAAAAAAATACAAACCCAAACGCAATCTATTACTATGGGGTCATTCCTTATTTCTAGCAAGACCGTGTGTGTACTAACGAACTTCTGCCAGAACCCCTTTTTGGATGGGAGTGAATAACAAAACAGAATCAGATTCTATGAGAAAACTTTCTCAAAAACATTTTCCTCTGTGAAATAAGTTATTTATTGTAAATTGCTAGCAATTTAAAGTCATATTGATAATCTCATTTTGACTTGTTACTCAACAGCACTACTTGAGTCCCAAAATACAGAAAGCAACAAAAAAGCATGGAATTACAAGTCATGTATTTCCTGAACCTGCATAAAGCACCCTAATTAACATCTAAGTAGCTAGAACAAAAACAAACTTATATACATAAACTCATATTTTACAATAGGTATAAAAATGAGAAATTCTTCTTTATTTCAATGCCTCATGCCCATATAGACAGGTTTTATTCCATTTTTAAACACACATTCCCCCCATGAATTTTCAGGCATTTTTAGGTTGTGAACTGCCTCTTTTGGGGGGGACCCAGTGTGACAACCCACACCCCCCCGGAAAAGGTCTTCTTTTGACTTAGAAATACCATCTGGAGTACAATTACAGCCTGACATTAAAAAAAAAAAAACAAACTACACAAACATCACACCCCACACAAAGCAGCTTTAACATCTTTGAGATGCAGTCTGCTTCACTACTGCTGAACAGCCCCTCCCACATAGCTCTGCTCATCCCAAAAAAACCCTTAATTAAAGAGCTGCCCACACCACCTGCTGATGGCTAACTTGATGGGAGTTGACTGTACCACCTTGGCCTCAACAGTCTCATTAGATCAATGTATTAACCATATACTCTTACTGCTGTTCCCCCTACCCCTGACTCTACAGCCCCAGGCAGCGCAGCTCCAAGCCAAACACACCCACGTGCAGCCCAACACCACACAGCACTAGAGACAACGTGACTCCAAGATGAGAGAAAACTCTCCACAAGAAGAGCGACTTTCAGACAAGAGACGCTGTCGGGCAAGAAGAGCGACAGGGCTGCAGCGCTGACACGACCAGGCTCTACAGCCAAGCCATAAAAGAGTCAAATGTAACGGACCATTCCAAGAAGTTCCTGTCAAAACGGAGATGACGTATGTGCAGGAAGCATGGCTTCAAGACCCGAGAACGTAAGGATGCAGGGAAGAAATCCCAGTGCGTAACAGCAGGTGGCTAGAACTGCTAGGGCTCAGAGAAGAGAGCTGCTCAGGCAGCCGGGAACGACGCTGCAGAAGAGGACCATTCAGAAACTCCTGAGAGGCAAGTCCTATCTGCACTTTAAAATTGTTATGCAAGAAAAGAAGTGCCCATTGGGCACTCTGCCAATTAGCACAGGCATTTGAGACCCTACAGGTGGTGCCCGAGGCACATGCTGTGCTCCTTGAGTGCAAAGAGAAATAAGGACACCAAAACTTAAGGAAAGTCCAAGACACAGAAGACAGAGCACACAAACTACACAACCAAAGACACAGGCCAGAACTGCCCTGCCCAGCACACACTAGCTTTGTGCTGAAAAGTAACCCACTCCCTTTACCTACTCAGAGGAGACTGCTCCCGCATAGCCCTCTGCTCTAGCCTGACTTTAAAACTCCTCCCTGAAACTGTCAACCTTGGCCCCCCTCCAGCACCTGTCCCTCTACTTCGCTTTCAGAGGGCCAGTGGTCTGAATTCATCCTTGACAAAAAAAACCACAACAAACAGCTAACTGATGTGTTCCTGCAGTCACCATGTTCCTCTTCATCAGCAAAACAAAAAGAAATCACAGCTCCAGCAGTGACCACCATGACAGTAGATGCCAACCTCTTCCACAACACCCTCATCCTCAGAGGTGCCATGGCAATCCACTCACCTGCTTCACGTCGATTCCAGTCGGAGGCTGCAGCAACAATTATTTATGGCACCTAAGATACCAACAAACACAAAATTACCATTGCATTTCTGCAAAATCATCAGTCCCGTGCTCCTCCTCCACACTGTCCAGCTCACCTCAAATGCAAGAGACTAGAACAGACCAGACCCTGTCGACACCCAAATCCAAATGCAAAACCGATATGACAGAGACTGATGAACCCACCTCCTTTTCCTAGCCAGCCCCCAGCGCCAAAACTTTAGAAACCCCTTCTCTTCTCCTCAACCGTCAGGGAAGGAGCCTCACTTCTTCCTGACAGCTCCCATCCTGTATTTGCAACCCTGAACCCCCTACGCCGGCTGCTTCTCAGGAGCAGCTCTTCTGAGCTGTGCCCTGCGTTTGGCAGGCACCTCCTATCTTCTGTCTTCCCACAGACTCTGGGCTCTGCATCAGACCCACAAAACAAATAATGTCCTGACACAATCTATGAGGGGCCTGCTGCCCGCTGCAAAAACTCTAGGGACACCGTGGCACTCCATGGGCAACGGGGAAAGGTGATGAGCCATGCCATACCCTGAACGACGCTATGCCTTACATCCCTGCTGCTTTCTTGAGAAATGCTAGTGCCATATATGCAGATGCATACAAAACGCTCACCCTAACCCCCATAAGATAATCTCATCATCAACCCAATTAAGAGAAACAATATCAGCAATTTACACAGCATACTGCAAAACTGGTGAAAAACCCACAGTTCTATCTTCAATAAAGTCAGAAATTCTAGGAAAATGCAGTGCTCCTAGAACAAAGAAAAGCATACTATTAAACCATCTGGGCACCCCTTAAACACTCATCACAAAGTTATGACCCGAAAAAAAAAGGAGCATACCAGTCAACTTTCTACCATACAGGCAGCTGGATGTTTACTGCTCCCGAAGGTCTCAGCTCAGCCTTCTCACCTCTGCCTCCCTAAATGCCGAAACACGCCTGCCCAAACAGCTGAGCCTGTCCCAAAGCTGCAGCAAAGCGAGGGACCAGCAGAGCACCCACCCCACGGGGCCCAGCAGCAGAATGAGCTCCTGAGCCCGGGCTGGGGCTCAGGTACCCCGGGCCCCGCCCACCGCCCTCAGGCCCCGCCCACCGCCCTTCCCACAATCCCCTGGGAAAGGGGCGGGGCCAACCCCCAGAAGACGTGAAGGCGGGTGGCAGCGGGAGCAGCAGCTTCGCTTCTCCTGCCTTAAGTTCCCAGCAGGCGAAGCGCCTCCCCTTTTTATTTCCATTTGGGACTAACCTCTGGTGATTCTCTTACCGCTTTTGTGTGATTTCTGTCCAGTTGTTGCTGTGGAGAAGAGAGCTCTGCAGGGGTTGCATTATTTTTGCGATCTTCAGATATTTTTGTGGTTAACTGATAATCGTGTTTTATCGTTTTGGAAGGGTGTTGGAAGCATATGATTTCCAGAAGACTTATGAGCATTTACGGGCTCCTGGAGGACTAAAGTGCCATAGAGACGCGCATCGGAGGACTGAGGGGGCACTTCCGGGGTCCTGGAGGACCGAAGTGCCACGGAGACGCGCGTCGGAGGACTGAGGGGGCACTTCCGGGGTCGTGGAGGACCGAAGTGCTACGGAGACGCGCGTCGGAGGACTGAGGGGGCACTTCTGGGGTCGTGGAGGACCGAAGTGCCACGGAGACGCGCGTCGGAGGACTGAGGGGGCACTTCCGGGGTCCTGGAGGACCGCGGGGTCACGTAGATGGAAACCCGGAAAACTGCCGGGCACTGACGGGGCCGCGGTAACGCGTAAGAGCCGATGCGGAGGGGCCGATGGCCGCTCTGGAGGCCGGGCGGGCGGCACCGATGCCGCTCCAGGTGGCGCGGAGCTCGCCAGAGTCCCGGCGGTCCTGGTTCGCCCTCCGGCCGCCGCTCTCTTGAGACTGCGGCCGGACGGGCCTCCGCGAAGCCGCGCCTGCGCACGAGCTGCGGAACCCACGCGGCGCCGGCGGCGGGGGCCGAGGGGGTCCGGGAGGCGCGGGCACTGCGCATGCGCCGCCCCCCACCTGCAGGACGCGCCTTCAGCCGCCAGGCGGCAGCACCCGCTCCGGTATTGACACACATCTGTACGTTTAGGGAATTTACTTTGCCCATTTCCTACGTTAACGCTTTTGATACCGAATATCTATTTAGGCTGTCTGCCTACACACCTAGTTTGACACTAATATCTTTTTATAAACGCATCTAAGTATTTTTATATTCTAGGATCTTTCATATAACACAGAATCACAGAATCCTTAGAGACAGAGGTTTTTATTTTGAACTTTTACATACATAATTTATATATATGTATATTTCTCATTCCCTATTTCAATGCATCCTGCCCATAGTTACAGGTTTTCACATTTTTTAATGCATCCCAAGAATTTTCAGACATTCTGGGGCCGCGACCCACTTCTTTTCGGGGGGCAACTCCACGTAACCCCCCCCCATCTCCCACTCACCTGCTCCTCTGCTGCATCATCGCTGCCCCAGTGACATCGGGGTGCCCCAAATGACACCATCACCCCCCAAGACACACACACACAGACACCCTTCTATTCACCCCAAAAAAAGGCTTAAAACGCCCAGACCCAGGGCTGGCCCCTTCTCCTCAGGGGGGCTCCGCCACCGGCTGCAAACCTGGGCTGGGGCATCTCTCGAGCAGCACGAGACGCCTACGACGAGGCACCTGGAAAACAAAAATCCCCAATTATAGCTCAGCATCCCAAAAAAACAGCACAGAAGAGAGCAGAGGAATTCCGTCAGACGGAGGGACGGGACAGGAGCTGGGGAAACAGCTCAGCTCGAAATACAGCACAGCCTTCAAAAGCCAGCGCCATTTGAACTCTTAAAAGTCAGGATTAAGACTAATCAGTGCCATTTTGAACACGTTCTTAGCATAAGGGCGAACCCTCCGGCTGGTGCTGGGAAACACCTGGCCCTTTCCCTTTCACTGAGAAGGTGTGCATGAAGTTTACATCCACCCAGTGAAAATACTTACCCTGTGAAAGTACTTGGCTTTCCTTCGGCGCTAATTTAACTTGCACAGCTGTGAACGGATACTATTAAACTATCCGTCTCCAAAATACACAGCTATGATTTGACCACGGGGGGTTTTTTGTGTGCTACACGAGGAGGAGGAGGGACATCGGGGCAGCGGCGCTGCCCGAGAGAGACACTACTGGCTGCCGGGAAAAGGCGGCACTGAAAGCCAGACAGAAGTAAAGTACTTCAGAGCACTCTGCCAAAAAAACGGGGGGAAAACCGCGTAACATTCAGTTGTCTCTCCTTTTAAACATTTCGAACAAATACCTAACTGCCCAGGTACACCTCATAAATTGTACACTACAGCCGTTTAGGCGGCTGCAGTTTAAACTACGCAAGTCAGTTTGTCGATTATACAACTCTCACTTTTTTTTTTTTAGCTTCATTTAACATAGAAAAATCAGTGAGAGAAAAAACTCCTCCAAATGGTTTTACTTTTGGGGGCGGGGAATCAAATCGCCGGCGCCGCGATCCGTAGGGCTACCAAAAAGGACCGGCAGATTCGCGAATGCTTTTGGCTGTGCTGAAGGCGCAGAGGAACGCGTTTTTATGGTATCTCGACTGTTCCAACCGAGAACCCAAAGGCCGGCGATGCCAGCAACTGGGGGGAGACGCGCGGCACTTGGGCCTGCGGAAGGAAATGAACTTCCTCCCGAGGTTACAGAAAAAGGACATTGTTGAAGCCGTAACTCACCAAAACCACAACCAAAACCACAGGATTCGCCGTCACGAGTTAAACGCTGCTGCTGCTTCACGGCAAAGCCTGGAGAACACAGAGAGGCGATGCCCGTTTGTCCCGTTTTGTCCATGTCTCCTCTTTGACCTCAATCGCCTTTAGGACAGATGCCAGTATCTCAGTGAGGTTTTCGAGTACCGCTGTGAAATATTTTAAAGACTTATTGACTGAGAAAGCATAAAGTTTTTATCGTGAAAGCAAAGCCTGCTTCTTCTGGACATGTGAACTCTTACAAACAGTTCCTTCCCTCTTCTAGTACAGAATTATTTTCACAGTATCGTTTGACAGTGAGCACCCAGAAAGAGAAGAATATGCTTTCAGGAAGAGAAAAATAAATGGAGGGAAGTAAGCTTTGCAGAGGCGTAACGTGCTCCAGGACAGACTTTATTTTGTTTTTAGGATTGTGAGGGACGGACTGTAAATTCCCTGCCGAGGGGCAGGAGCCCCTCCAAGCCTTCAGTGGAACGCCTCAAACACTCGCAAGGAAATAAATAACGCAGGCCTGGCCTTCAAACAGCTGATGAGGCTCACACTTCTGGCGGCTGAAAGTGTGGGAGAACTGTCTTGTGAAGACAGGTCGGTTCTGCCACTCGTGCCGTGAGCTCGCTCGTTCTCAGTTCTCGAGGCCGTTGTGTCCCATGAGTGACCTTTGCTTCATTATCCGCGAAACGCACGTGAAAGCGCACGCCCTGCATGTGCTAATGAAGATTACAGAGATCACGCTAAACATGTGTGACCATGGCACTCGTCTCTCCACCCAAATCATGGCACACGTCACCGGGGAGAAGGGAGAAACCTGAGCTGAGCCCGTCCTCAGCAAGGAGGGCGGACCGTGCTGATTCAGCAAACGTAAAAGGGGAAAATAAGTGCCCCGAGGGAACAAAAAAGAAACAAAAGAAATAGATAGTGCCTGGGAAGATTCTTCCCAAGAAAGAAGAAGATTATGCCTGGGAAGAATCCCTGAAAAAGACGCTGGAACCAGGACCCGCGATCTCTTTATCTCTGTCTTTTTCTCTGTCTTTTCCTCTCTCTGTCCCTCAGTTTCTCTTTTCTCTTGGAATTGTTAAGTAACAGTTAGAGCTGTGAAGTGATGACCTTAAGTACGACCTTAAGCACCGCTTGCCATAAGTTGTCCTACACCTGGTGTTAACTAACACAATGTACACCCCAACACCTGCCATAATTTTTTATATACCTAACCAATTATCGTGGGCTTGTTAAGATCTATACTAACCATTTTGGTAAGCTAATAAATGTTTCTGTATGGACCTTGAGATTTATCTCACCTTAGTCCGTGCCGCTGAGAATTTACAAATCTGAAGTCACTTACCCTCCCCTCTTTCCTGACAGCGGGAAGCGACAAGGATTTTGTTAAAATATTTCACAGAAAAACTATAGGAGGAGTGCTGGCACATCCTTCCCGTTAACTTCAGAGTCCACACTACAAGTACCTCAGGAAAAAAGCAGACGCGCATCGCAGACGCACCTCGTACTCGCAGAGCACTCCGGATTCTTTCCGTCTGTCCTGTACCATCACGGCAGAAGGAAGGGCGACCACGGAGAAACGCTGGCAGCTGGAATTCTGCCAAGACAGGAAAAAAACTTCTGGCGTAAAGCTAGGTGGCAATCTAAAGCGTCCCTCTTTCGTGAAGGTCTGTGAAGACTGCAGCCAACGGAGGCTCCTGACGAGTGGGACACGGCCCCAAAGCCTGGGACTCACCGCAGCTCCTGCTTTCAGCGCTGCCCACAGAATTTTCCAGTTCAGGTGCCTCTCTCTTTCTCTGTCCCTTCCTCTTCTGCAGCGCTGGTCACTTGACCATCCTCCACCTAAGAGAACACAGCGGTGTCTTACAGCTCTTGCGATATGAAGCTTCCCAGATGTGCAGCCTTGCACGCACACAACCCTTCCCCATGGCCATACCGTGATTTTGGATACGCGTACGGACCCTGCGGTACATATCAGCAATCTGGTCTGCTGAGGACAACTCAGAGGGGACCCTTCCTCACCCAGAAATGCTTGGCTGTCTCTTCCCTGCCGCAGGAAGCACCTTCTGGCTCAATCACCTTGATGTTGTTCTCTGGCTGTTTCACGTTTTTCAAGCATCTTAAGCTTCACCCACAGCAGCTCCTGTTCAAAGCCAGTAAACGTCCACCAGTCCCAGGTCGCCCACACCAGGAGGGAGAACGGGGCTGAACGGAGACAGCCCAGGCAAGTCTGTGGCAAAGGCAGCCCACGACAACCCCGGGGAGGAGCGGACAACCGCGGCCTCCGGGAGAGAAAGAGAAGGGGCATGAAGAGAGTGATCATGAAATGATTGAGTTCAGGATCATGGGTACTATCCACAAAACAACAACAAGAAGTAAAATTACAACCTTGGATTTCAGGAGGGCTAACTTCGACCTCTTTAAGAAACTGCTTGGAGAGATCCCGTGGGCTAGGGCTCTGAAAGGCAAAGGGGCTCAAGAAAGCTGGTTGATATTCAAAGACCACTTCCTCCAAGCTCAGGATCGGTGCATCCCTAAGAGAAAGAAATCGGCCAAGGGACGCAGGAGACCTGCATGGTTGAGCAGGGAGCTTCAGAAAAAGCTCAAGTGGAAGAAGGAAGTTTATAATAAGTGGAAGAAGGGACTGACCCCTTGGGAGGATTACAAGAATGCCACCAGAGCGTGCAGGGATGAAACAAGGAAAGCCAAGGCCGCCTTGGAATTAGACCTGGCTAGGGACATCAAGCAAAACAAAAAGAGCTTCTACAAGTATATTGGAAGCAAAAGGAAGACCAGGGAAGTTGTAGGCCCACTGCTGAATGAGGCAGGAGTCATGGTGACGGAGGATGTGGAGAAGGCAGAGTTACTGAATGCCTTCTTTGCTTCGGTCTTTTCTGCTCGGCCCAGCCCTCAGGAGTCCCAGGCATTGAATAAAGTAACAGGGAAAGAAGACGACTTCCCTTGGGTTGAGGAGGAGCGAGTGAGGGACCAATTAGATCATCTAGATATTCACAAGTCCATGGGCCCTGATGGGATGCACCCGAGAGTGCTGAGGGAGCTGGCGGAAGTCATTGCTGGGCCGCTCTCCATCATCTTTGAAAAGTCCTGGAGAACAGGCGAGGTGCCTGCGGACTGGAGGAAAGCCAATGTCACTCCAGTCTTCAAGAAAGGCAAGAAGGAGGAGCCGGGGAACTACAGGCCAGTCAGCCTCACCTCCATCCCTGGAAAGATGATGGAACAGCTCGTTCTGGGTGTCATCTCAAGGCGCGTGGAGGAAAGGAAAGCTATCAGAAGTACTCAGCATGGATTCACCAGGGGGAAATCATGTCTGACTAACCTGATAGCCTTCTACGATGGCATGACTAGATGGATAGATGAGGGGAGGGCGGTAGATGTGGTCTACCTTGACTTAAGCAAGGCGTTTGACACGGTCTCCCACAGCATCCTCATAGGGAAGCTTAGGAAGTGTGGGTTAGATGAATGGACAGTGGGGTGGATAGAAAACTGGTTGAAAGATAGAGCTCAGAGGGTTGTGATTAGGGGCACAGAGTCTAGTTGGAGACCAGTGACGAGTGGTGTTCCCCAGGGGTCAGTACTGGGTCCAGTCCTGTTCAACATATTCATCAATGACCTGGATGAGGGGATAGAGTGCACCCTCAGCAAGTTTGCTGATGACACCAAGCTGGGTGGGGTGGCTGACACACCGGAAGGCTGTGCCGCCATACAGAGAGACCTGGACAGGTTGGAGATCTGGGCAGAGAGAAACCTTATGAAGTTCAACAAGGGCAAGTGTAGGGTGCTGCACCTGGGGAGGAACAACCCCATGCACCAGTACAGGTTGGGTGCTGACCTGCTGGAGAGCAGCTCTGTGGAAAGAGACCTGGGAGTCCTGGTGGACAACAGGATGACCATGAGTCAGCAATGTGCCCTTGTGGCCAAGAAGGCCAATGGCATCCTGGGGTGCATCAAGAGGAGCGTGGCCAGCAGGTCAAGGGAGGTCATCCTCCCCCTCTACTCTGCCTTGGTGAGACCGCACCTGGAGTACTGTGTCCAGTTCTGGGCTCCCCGGTTCAAGAGGGACAGGGAACTGCTGGAAAGGGTGCAGCGGAGGGCTACGAGGATGATTAGGGGACTGGAACACCTCTCTTATGAGGAAAGGCTGAGGGATTTGGGTCTCTTCAGTCTGGAAAAAAGACGTCTGAGGGGTGACCTTATCAATGCTTATAAATACTTAAAGGGTGGGTGTCAGGACGATGGGGCGAGGCTCTTTTCAGTGGTGCCCGGGGACAGGACAAGAGGCAATGGGCACAAACTGGAACATAGGAAGTTCCACCTAAACATGAGGAGGAACTTCTTTACCCTGAGGGTGGCAGAGCACTGGAACAGGCTGCCCAGAGAGGTGGTGGAGTCTCCATCTCTGGAGACATTCAAAACCCACCTGGACGTGTTCCTGTGTAACCTGCTCTAGGTGACCCTGCTCTGGCAGGGGGGTTGGACTAGATGATCTCCAGAGGTCCCTTCCAACCCTATGATTCTATGATTCTATGATTCTATGATTCTAAGGGGCAGCAGTTCCCCGACCACTCGCCCCAGCGGGAGCCCCCCCTGCAGCAGGAGCTCCTGGAGACGCTGCTTTCCCCACCCGGATGCTCCTGGCACCTGCATCGAGAGGCGACCAAGCGCAGCCAGGGGCGGCCGCCGCTGTCGGGAACAGGACGGGGGGAGGACATCTGCCGGCAGTGCCTCGGCTGGGGAGGAGGGCCGGGGCCCGTCTCCTCGCAAAGGAACAGGGAGCGGGGGGGCTGCGGGCCCGGGAGCGGGGGGACGCCGGCCCGGGAGCCCGGGGATGCAGGGGGAGAACCGTCCCGATGGGGGGGGACGCGAGGGGGGGAGGGAGGGGGGGTCCGAGCCGGAGGACGCGGCAAGGGGGGGCCGGGGCCGGGGCCGGCCTGGGAGCCCGGGGACGGGACGCGGGGGGGGAACCGTCCCGGGAGCGGGGGGGTCCGAGCCGGAAGACGCAGGGGGGGTCCAAGCCGGAGGACGGGGGGGGTGGGGCCGGGACCAGGCTGGGAGCCCAGGGACGCGGGGGGGGGACGCGGGGAGGGGGGGAACCGTCCCGGGAGCCGGGGGGGGTCCGTCCCGGGAGCGGGGGCCGCCTACCATCCTCCCGCCCGACGGAAACGTGGCCGGCAGACGCCGCTCCCCACGTGACCACCCGGAAGTAACGTACCGGAAAATACTTCGCAGGCTGGCGCGGCGGCGCAACGTGGGCGCCGGTGGCGCCGAGGCTGACGGCCGCCGCAAAGCCCGCAGCCCCACGGGCTGTGGGGCCACGCGAGCGGCTGCCAAAGAGCTTTCCAACGAGGCATGGCTTTCCCTCCTGGCTCTTCGGGCTTGGGAGCTGTCGCCAGAGCCGCGGCCCTACCGGAAAATGCTTCGCAGGCTGGCGCGGCTGCACCTGGTGGGCGCTGGTGGCGGGGAGGCTGACGGCCGCCACAAAGCCCGCAGCCCCACGGGCCGTGGGGCCACGCGAGAGGATGCCAAAGAGCTTTCCAACGAGGCACGGCTTTCCCTCCTGGCTCTTCGGGCGTGGGAGCTGTCGCCAGCGCCGCGGCCCTGCCGGAAAATGCTTCGCAGGCTGGCACGGCGGCGCCAGGTGGGCGCCGGTGGCGCCGAGGCTGACGGCCGCCGCAAAGCCCGCAGCCCCACGGGCTGGGGGGCCACGCGAGCGGCTGCCAAATTGCTTTCCAAGGAGGCACGGCTTTCCCTCCTGGCTCTTCGGGCGTGGGAGCTGTCGCCAGAGCCGCGGCCCTATCGGAAAATGCTTTGCGGACAGGCGCGGCGGCGCCACGTGGGCGCCGGTGGCGCCGAGGCTGACGGCCGCTGCAAAGCCCGCAGCCCCACGGGCTGTGGGGCCACGCGAGCGGCTGCCAAAGAGCTTTCCAACGAGGCACGGCTTTCCCTCCTGGCTCTTCGGGTGTGGGAGCTGTCGCCAGAGGCGCGGCCCTACCGGAAAATGCTTCGCAGGCTGGCGCGGCTGCACCTGGTGGGCGCCGGTGGCAGGGAGGCTGACGGCCGCCACAAAGCCCGCAGCCCCACGGGCTGTGGGGCCAGGCGAGCGGCTGCCAAAGAGCTTTCCAACGAGGCACGGCTTTCTCTCCTGGCTCTTCGGGCGTGGGAGCTGTCGCCAGAGCCGCGGCCCTACCGGAAAATGCTTCGCAGGCTGGCGCGGCTGCACCTGGTGGGCGCCGGTGGCGGGAAGGCTGACGACTACCACAAAGCCCGCAGCCCCACGGGCTGTGGGGCCACGCGAGCGGCTGCCAAAGAGCTTTCCAACGAGGCACGGCTTTCCCTCCTGGCTCTTCGGGCGTGGGAGCTGTGGGCAGCGCCGCAGCCCTACCGGAAAATGCTTCGCAGGCTGGCACAGCGACGCCAGGTGGGCGCTGGTGGCACCGAGGCTGACGGCCGCCACAAAGCCCGCAGCCCCACGGGCTGTGGGGCCACGCGAGCGGCTGCCAAAGAGCTTTCCAACGAGGCACGGCTTTCCCTCCTGGCTCTTCGGGCGTGGGAGCTGTGGCCAGAGCCGCGGCCCTACCGGAAAATGCTTCGCAGGCTGGCGCGGTGGCGCCACGTGGGCGCCGGTGGCGCCGAGGCTGACGGCCGCCGCAAAGCCCGCAGCCCCACGGGCTGTGGGGCCACGCGAGCGGCTGCCAAAGAGCTTTCCAACAAGGCACGGCTTTCCCTCCTGGCTCTTCAGGCGTGGGAACTGTGGCCAGAGCCGCGGCTCTACCGGAAAATGCTTCGCAGGCTGGTGCGGCGGCGCCATGTGGGCGCCGGTGGCGCCGCGGTTGATGGCCGCCGCAAAGACCGCAGCCCCACGGGCTGTTTCGCCAGGCGAGCGGCTGCCAAAGAGCTTTCCAACGAGGCACGGCTTTCCCTCCTGGCTCTTCGGGCGTGGGAGCTGTCGCCAGAGCCGCGGCCCTACCGGAAAATGCTTCGCAGGCTGGCGCGGCTGCACCTGGTGGGCGCCGGTGGCACCGAGGCTGACGGCCGCCGCAAAGCCCGCAGCCCCACGGGCTGTGGGGCCACGCGAGCGGCTGCCAAAGAGCTTTCCAACGAGGCACGGCTTTCCCTCCTGGCTCTTCGGGCGTGGGAGCTGTCGCCAGAGCCGCGGCCCTACCGGAAAATGCTTCGCAGGCTGGCGCGGCGGAGCCACGTGGGCACCAGTGGCGCCGAGGCTGACGGCCGCCGCAAAGCCCGCAGCCCCACGTGCTATGGGGCATGCGAGCGGCTGCCAAAGACCTTTCCAACGAGGCATGGCTTTCACTCCTGGCTCTTCAGGCGTGGGAGCTTTCGCCAGAGCCGCAGCCTTACCGGAAAATGCTCTGCATGCTGGTGCGGCAGCGCCAAGGGGGCGCCGGCGGCGCCGAGGCTGACGGCCGCCACAAAGCCCGCAGCCCCACGGGCTGTGGGGCCAGGCGAGGGGCTGCCAAAGAGCTTTCCAACGAGGCATGGCTTTCCCTCCTGGCTCTTCGGGCGTGGGAGCTGTCGCCAGAGCCGCAGCCCTACCGGAAAATGCTTCGCAGGCTGGTGCAGCGGTACCACGTGGGCGCCGGTCGCGCCGAGGCTGACGGAAGCCGCAAAGCCCGCAGCCCCACGGGCTGTGGGGCCACGCGAGCAGCTGCCAAAGAGCTTTCCAACGAGGCACGGCTTTCCCTCCTGGCTCTTCGGGCGTGGGAGCTGTGGCCAGAGCCGCGGCCCTACCGGAAAATGCTTCGCAGGCTGGCGCGGCTGCACCTTGTTGGCGCCGGTGTCGGGGAGGCTGACGGCCGCCACAAAGCCCGCAGCCCCACGGGCTGTGGGGCCACGCGAGCGGCTGCCAAAGAGCTTTCCAACGAGGCACGGCTTTCCCTCCTGGCTCTTCGGGCGTGGGAGCTGTCGCCAGAGCCACAGCCCTACCGGAAAATGCTTCGCAGACTGGCGCGGCGGCGACACGTGGGCGCCGGTGTCGCCGAGGCTGACGGAAGCCGCAAAGCTCGCAGCCCCACGGGCTGTGGGGCCACGCGAGCAGCTGCCAAAGAGCTTTCCAACGAGGCACGGCATTCCCTCCCTGCTCTTCGGGCGTGGGAGCTGTCGCCATAGTCACAGCCCTACCGGAAAATGCTTCGCAGGCTGGTGCGGCGGCGCCACGTGGGCGCCAGTGGCGGCGAGGCTGACGGCAGCCGCAAAGCCCGCAGCCCCACGGGCTGTGGGGCCACGCGAGCGGCTGCCAAAGAGCTTTCCAACGAGGCACGGCTTTCCCTCTTATGTCCTCAGGTGTGGGAGCTGTCGCCAGAGCCGCGGCCCTACCAGAAAATGCTCTGCATGCTGGCGCTGTCGCACCACGTGGGCGCCGGTGGCGCCGAGGCTGACGGCCGCCGCAAAGCCCGCAGCCCCACGGGCTGTGGGGCCACGCGAGCGGCTGCCAAAGAGCTTTCCAACGAGGCACGGCTTTCCCTCGTGGCTCTTCGGGCGTGGGAGGTGTCGCCAGAGCCGTGGCCCTACCGGAAAATGCTTCGAAGGCTGGCGCAGCTGCACCTGGTGGGCGCCGGTGGCACCGAGGCTGACGGCCGCCGCAAAGCCCGCAGCCCCACGGGCTGTGGGGCCACGCGAGGGGCTGCCAAAGAGCTTTCCAACGAGGCACGGCTTTCCCTCCTGGCTCTTCGGGCGTGGGAGCTGTCGCCAGAGCCGCGGCCCTACCGGAAAATGCTTCGCAGGCTGGCGCGGCTGCACCTGGTGGGCGCCGGTGGCACCGAGGCTGACGGCCGCCGCAAAGCCCGCAGCCCCACGGGCTGTGGGGCCACGCGAGCGGCTGCCAAAGAGCTTTCCAACGAGGCACGGCTTTCCCTCCTGGCTCTTCGGGTGTGGGAGCTGTCGCCAGAGGCGCGGCCCTACCAGAAAATGCTTCGCAGGCTGGTGCGGCAGTACCACGTAGGCGCCGGTGGCGCCGAGGCTGACGGCCGCCGCAAAGCCCGCAGCCCCACGGGCTGTGGGGCCACGCGAGCGGCTGCCAAAGAGCTTTCCAACGAGGCACGGCTTTCCCTCATGGCTCTTCGGGTGTGGGAGCTGTCGCCGGAGGCGCGGCCCTACCGCAAAATGCTTCGCAGGCTGGCGCGGCTGCAACTGGTGGGCGCCGGTGGCGGGGAGGTTGACAGCCGCCACAAAGCCCGCAGCCCCACGGGCTGTTTCGCCAGGCGGCGGCTGCCAAAGAGCTTTCCAACGAGGCACGGCTTTCCCTCCTGGCTCTTCGGGCGTGGGAGCTGTCGCCAGAGCCGCGGCCCTACCGGAAAATGCTTCGCAGGCTGGTGCGGCTGCACCTGGTGGGCGCCGGCGGCACCGAGGCTGACGGCCGCCGCAAAGCCCGCAGCCCCACGGGCTGTGGGGCCACGCGAGCGGCTGCCAAAGAGCTTTCCAACGAGGCACGGCTTTCCCTCCTGGCTCTTCGGGCGTGGGAGCTGTGGCCAGAGCCGCGGCCCTACCGGAAAATGCTTCGCAGGCTGGTGCGGCGGTACCACGTGGGCGCCGGTGTCGCCGAGGCTGACGGAAGCCGCAAAGCTCGCAGCCCCACGGGCTGTGGGGCCACGCGAGCAGCTGCCAAAGAGCTTTCCAACGAGGCACGGCATTCCCTCCCTGCTCTTCGGGCGTGGGAGCTGTCGCCATAGTCACAGCCCTACCGGAAAATGCTTCGCAGGCTGGTGCGGCGGCGCCACGTGGGCGCCAGTGGCGGCGAGGCTGACGGCAGCCGCAAAGCCCGCAGCCCCACGGGCTGTGGGGCCACGCGAGCGGCTGCCAAAGAGCTTTCCAACGAGGCACGGCTTTCCCTCTTATGTCCTCAGGTGTGGGAGCTGTCGCCAGAGCCGCGGCCCTACCAGAAAATGCTCTGCATGCTGGCGCTGTCGCACCACGTGGGCGCCGGTGGCGCCGAGGCTGACGGCCGCCGCAAAGCCCGCAGCCCCACGGGCTGTGGGGCCACGCGAGCGGCTGCCAAAGAGCTTTCCAACGAGGCACGGCTTTCCCTCGTGGCTCTTCGGGCGTGGGAGGTGTCGCCAGAGCCGTGGCCCTACCGGAAAATGCTTCGAAGGCTGGCGCGGCTGCACCTGGTGGGCGCCGGTGGCACCGAGGCTGACGGCCGCCGCAAAGCCCGCAGCCCCACGGGCTGTGGGGCCACGCGAGGGGCTGCCAAAGAGCTTTCCAACGAGGCACGGCTTTCCCTCCTGGCTCTTCGGGCGTGGGAGCTGTCGCCAGAGCCGCGGCCCTACCGGAAAATGCTTCGCAGGCTGGCGCGGCTGCACCTGGTGGGCGCCGGTGGCACCGAGGCTGACGGCCGCCGCAAAGCCCGCAGCCCCACGGGCTGTGGGGCCACGCGAGCGGCTGCCAAAGAGCTTTCCAACGAGGCACGGCTTTCCCTCCTGGCTCTTCGGGTGTGGGAGCTGTCGCCAGAGGCGCGGCCCTACCAGAAAATGCTTCGCAGGCTGGTGCGGCAGTACCACGTAGGCGCCGGTGGCGCCGAGGCTGACGGCCGCCGCAAAGCCCGCAGCCCCACGGGCTGTGGGGCCACGCGAGCGGCTGCCAAAGAGCTTTCCAACGAGGCACGGCTTTCCCTCCTGGCTCTTCGGGCGTGGGAGCTGTGGCCAGAGCCGCGGCCCTACCGGAAAATGCTTCGCAGGCTGGCGCGGTGGCGCCACGTGGGCGCCGGTGGCGCCGAGGCTGACGGCCGCCGCAAACCCCCAGCCCCACGGGCTGTGGGGCCACGCGAGCGGCTGCCAAAGAGCTTTCCAACAAGGCACGGCTTTCCCTCCTGGCTCTTCAGGCGTGGGAACTGTGGCCAGAGCCGCGGCCCTACCGGAAAATGCTTCGAAGGCTGACGCGGCGGCGCCAGGTGGGCGCCGGTGGCGCCGAGGCTGACGGCCGCCGGAAAGCCCGCAGCCCCACGGGCTGTGGGGCCACGCGAGCGGCTGCCAAAGAGCTTTCCAACAAGGCACGGCTTTCCCTCCTGGCTCTTCAGGCGTGGGAACTGTGGCCAGAGCCGCGGCTCTACCGGAAAATACTTCGAAGGCTGGCGCGGCAGCGCGACGTGGGTGCCGGTGGCGCCAAGGCTGACGGCCGCCGCAAAGCCCGCAGCCCCCCGGGCTATGGGACCACGCGAGCGGCCGCCAAAGAGCTTTCCAACGAGGCACGACTTTCCCTCCTGGCTCTTCGGGCGTGGGAGCTGTGGCCAGAGCCGCGGCCCTACCGGAAAATGCTTCGCAGGCTGGTGCGGCGGCGCCATGTGGGCGCCGGTGGCGCCGCGGTTGACGGCCGCCGCAAAGACCGCAGCCCCACGGGCTGTTTCGCCAGGCGAGCGGCTGCCAAAGAGCTTTCCAACGAGGCACGGCTTTCCCTCCTAGGTGTTCGGGCGTGGGAGCTGTCGCCAGAGCCGCGGCCCTACCGGAAAATGCTTCGCAGGCTGGCGCGGCTGCACCTGGTGGGCGCCGGTGGCACCGAGGCTGACGGCCGCCACAAAGCCCGCAGCCCCACGGGCTGTGGGGCCACGCGAGCGGCTGCCAAAGAGCTTTCCAACGAGGCACGGCTTTCCCTCCTGGCTCTTCGGGCGTGGGAGCTGTCGCCAGAGCCGCGGCCCTACCGGAAAATGCTTCGCAGGCTGGCGCGGCGGAGCCACGTGGGCGCCGGTGGCGCCGAGGCTGACGGCCGCCGCAAAGCCCGCAGCCCCACGGGCTGTTGGGCCATGCGAGCGGCTGCCAAAGAGCTTTCCAACGAGTCACGGCTTTCCCTCCCTGCTCTTCGGGTGTGGGAGCTGTCGCCAGAGTCGCGGCCCTACCGGAAAATGCTCTGCATGCTGGCGCGGCGGCGCCAAGTGGTCGCCGGTGGCGCCGAGGCTGACGGCCGCCACAAAGCCCGCAGCCCCACGGGCTGTGGGGCCAGGCGAGGGGCTGCCAAAGAGCTTTCCAACGAGGCATGGCTTTCCCTCCTGGCTCTTCGGGCGTGGGAGCTGTCGCCAGAGCCGCAGCCCTACCGGAAAATGCTTCGCAGGCTGGTGCAGCGGTACCACGTGGGCGCCGGTCGCGCCGAGGCTGACGGAAGCCACAAAGCCCGCAGCCCCACGGGCTGTGGGGCCACGCGAGCGGCTGCCAAAGAGCTTTCCAACGAGGCACGGCTTTCCCTCCTGGCTCTTCGGGCGTGGGAGCTGTCGCCAGAGCCGCGGCCCTACCGGAAAATGCTTCGCAGGCTGGCGCGGCGGAGCCACGTGGGCACCAGTGGCGCCGAGGCTGACGGCCGCCGCAAAGCCCGCAGCCCCACGTGCTATGGGGCATGCGAGCGGCTGCCAAAGACCTTTCCAACGAGGCATGGCTTTCACTCCTGGCTCTTCAGGCGTGGGAGCTTTCGCCAGAGCCGCGGCCTTACCGGAAAATGCTCTGCATGCTGGTGCGGCAGCGCCAAGGGGGCGCCGGCGGCGCCGAGGCTGACGGCCGCCACAAAGCCCGCAGCCCCACGGGCTGTGGGGCCAGGCGAGGGGCTGCCAAAGAGCTTTCCAACGAGGCATGGCTTTCCCTCCTGGCTCTTCGGGCGTGGGAGCTGTCGCCAGAGCCGCAGCCCTACCGGAAAATGCTTCGCAGGCTGGTGCAGCGGTACCACGTGGGCGCCGGTCGCGCCGAGGCTGACGGAAGCCGCAAAGCCCGCAGCCCCACGGGCTGTGGGGCCACGCGAGCAGCTGCCAAAGAGCTTTCCAACGAGGCACGGCTTTCCCTCCTGGCTCTTCGGGCGTGGGAGCTGTGGCCAGAGCCGCGGCGCTACCGGAAAATGCTTCGCAGGCTGGCGCGGCTGCACCTTGTTGGCGCCGGTGTCGGGGAGGCTGACGGCCGCCACAAAGCCCGCAGCCCCACGGGCTGTGGGGCCACGCGAGCGGCTGCCAAAGAGCTTTCCAACGAGGCACGGCTTTCCCTCCTGGCTCTTCGGGCGTGGGAGCTGTCGCCAGAGCCACAGCCCTACCGGAAAATGCTTCGCAGACTGGCGCGGCGGCGACACGTGGGCGCCGGTGGCGCTGAGGCTGACGGCCGCCAGAAAGCCCGCAGCCCCACGGGCTGTGGGGCCAGGCGAGCGGCTGCCAAAGAGCTTTCCAACGAGGCACGGCTTTCCCTCCTGGCTCTTCGGGCGTGGGAGCTGTGGCCAGAGCCGCGGCCCTACCGGAAAATGCTTCGCAGGCTGGTGCGGCGGTACCACGTGGGCGCCGGTGTCGCCGAGGCTGACGGAAGCCGCAAAGCTCGCAGCCCCACGGGCTGTGGGGCCACGCGAGCAGCTGCCAAAGAGCTTTCCAACGAGGCACGGCATTCCCTCCCTGCTCTTCGGGCGTGGGAGCTGTCGCCATAGTCACAGCCCTACCGGAAAATGCTTCGCAGGCTGGTGCGGCGGCGCCACGTGGGCGCCAGTGGCGGCGAGGCTGACGGCAGCCGCAAAGCCCGCAGCCCCACGGGCTGTGGGGCCACGCGAGCGGCTGCCAAAGAGCTTTCCAACGAGGCACGGCTTTCCCTCTTATGTCCTCAGGTGTGGGAGCTGTCGCCAGAGCCGCGGCCCTACCAGAAAATGCTCTGCATGCTGGCGCTGTCGCACCACGTGGGCGCCGGTGGCGCCGAGGCTGACGGCCGCCGCAAAGCCCGCAGCCCCACGGGCTGTGGGGCCACGCGAGCGGCTGCCAAAGAGCTTTCCAACGAGGCACGGCTTTCCCTCGTGGCTCTTCGGGCGTGGGAGGTGTCGCCAGAGCCGTGGCCCTACCGGAAAATGCTTCGAAGGCTGGCGCAGCTGCACCTGGTGGGCGCCGGTGGCACCGAGGCTGACGGCCGCCGCAAAGCCCGCAGCCCCACGGGCTGTGGGGCCACGCGAGGGGCTGCCAAAGAGCTTTCCAACGAGGCACGGCTTTCCCTCCTGGCTCTTCGGGCGTGGGAGCTGTCGCCAGAGCCGCGGCCCTACCAGAAAATGCTTCGCAGGCTGGCGCGGCTGCACCTGGTGGGCGCCGGTGGCACCGAGGCTGACAGCCGCCGCAAAGCCCGCAGCCCCACGGGCTGTGGGGCCACGCGAGCGGCTGCCAAAGAGCTTTCCAACGAGGCACGGCTTTCCCTCCTGGCTCTTCGGGTGTGGGAGCTGTCGCCAGAGGCGCGGCCCTACCAGAAAATGCTTCGCAGGCTGGTGCGGCAGTACCACGTAGGCGCCGGTGGCGCCGAGGCTGACGGCCGCCGCAAAGCCCGCAGCCCCACGGGCTGTGGGGCCACGCGAGCGGCTGCCAAAGAGCTTTCCAACGAGGCACGGCTTTCCCTCATGGCTCTTCGGGTGTGGGAGCTGTCGCCGGAGGCGCGGCCCTACCGCAAAATGCTTCGCAGGCTGGCGCGGCTGCACCTGGTGGGCGCCGGTGGCGGGGAGGTTGACAGCCGCCACAAAGCCCGCAGCCCCACGGGCTGTTTCGCCAGGCGGCGGCTGCCAAAGAGCTTTCCAACGAGGCACGGCTTTCCCTCCTGGCTCTTCGGGCGTGGGAGCTGTCGCCAGAGCCGCGGCCCTACCGGAAAATGCTTCGCAGGCTGGTGCGGCTGCACCTGGTGGGCGCCGGCGGCACCGAGGCTGACGGCCGCCGCAAAGCCCGCAGCCCCACGGGCTGTGGGGCCACGCGAGCGGCTGCCAAAGAGCTTTCCAACGAGGCACGGCTTTCCCTCCTGGCTCTTCGGGCGTGGGAGCTGTGGCCAGAGCCGCGGCCCTACCGGAAAATGCTTCGCAGGCTGGTGCGGCGGCGCCACGTGGGCGCCAGTGGCGGCGAGGCTGACGGCAGCCGCAAAGCCCGCAGCCCCACGGGCTGTGGGGCCACGCGAGCGGCTGCCAAAGAGCTTTCCAACGAGGCACGGCTTTCCCTCGTGGCTCTTCGGGCGTGGGAGCTGTCGCCAGAGCCGTGGCCCTACCGGAAAATGCTTCGAAGGCTGGCGCGGCTGCACCTGGTGGGCGCCGGTGGCACCGAGGCTGACGGCCGCCGCAAAGCCCGCAGCCCCACGGGCTGTGGGGCCACGCGAGCGGCTGCCAAAGAGCTTTCCAACGAGGCACGGCTTTCCCTCCTGGCTCTTCGGGTGTGGGAGCTGTCGCCAGAGACGCGGCCCTACCAGAAAATGCTTCGCAGGCTGGTGCGGCAGTACCACGTAGGCGCCGGTGGCGCCGAGGCTGACGGCCGCCGCAAAGCCCGCAGCCCCACGGGCTGTGGGGCCACGCGAGCGGCTGCCAAAGAGCTTTCCAACGAGGCACGGCTTTCCCTCATGGCTCTTCGGGTGTGGGAGCTGTCGCCGGAGGCGTGGCCCTACCGCAAAATGCTTCGCAGGCTGGCGCGGCTGCACCTGGTGGGCGCCGGTGGCGGGGAGGTTGACAGCCGCCACAAAGCCCGCAGCCCCACGGGCTGTTTCGCCAGGCGGCGGCTGCCAAAGAGCTTTCCAACGAGGCACGGCTTTCCCTCCTGGCTCTTCGGGCGTGGGAGCTGTCGCCAGAGCCGCGGCCCTACCGGAAAATGCTTCGCAGGCTGGTGCGGCTGCACCTGGTGGGCGCCGGTGGCACCGAGGCTGACGGCCGCCGCAAAGCCCGCAGCCCCACGGGCTGTGGGGCCACGCGAGCGGCTGCCAAAGAGCTTTCCAACGAGGCACGGCTTTCCCTCCTGGCTCTTCGGGCGTGGGAGCTGTCGCCAGCGCCGCAGCCCTACCGGAAAATGCTTCGCAGGCTGGCACGGCGACGCCAGGTGGGCGCCGGTGGCACCGAGGCTGACGGCCGCCGCAAAGCCCGCAGCCCCACGGGCTGTGGGGCCACGCGAGCGGCTGCCAAAGAGCTTTCCAACGAGGCACGGCTTTCCCTCCTGGCTCTTCGGGCGTGGGAGCTGTGGCCAGAGCCGCGGCCCTACCGGAAAATGCTTCGCAGGCTGGCGCGGTGGCGCCACGTGGGCGCCGGTGGCGCCGAGGCTGACGGCCGCCGCAAAGCCCGCAGCCCCACGGGCTGTGGGGCCACGCGAGCGGCTGCCAAAGAGCTTTCCAACAAGGCACGGCTTTCCCTCCTGGCTCTTCAGGCGTGGGAACTGTGGCCAGAGCCGCGGCCCTACCGGAAAATGCTTCGCAGGCTGGTGCGGCGGCGCCATGTGGGCGCCGGTGGCGCCGCGGTTGACGGCCGCCGCAAAGACCGCAGCCCCACGGGCTGTTTCGCCAGGCGAGCGGCTGCCAAAGAGCTTTCCAACGAGGCACGGCTTTCCCTCCTAGGTGTTCGGGCGTGGGAGCTGTCGCCAGAGCCGCGGCCCTACCGGAAAATGCTTCGCAGGCTGGCGCGGCTGCACCTGGTGGGTGCCGGTGGCACCGAGGCTGACGGCCGCCGCAAAGCCCGCAGCCCCACGGGCTGTGGGGCCACGCGAGCGGTTGCCAAAGAGCTTTCCAACGAGGCACGGCTTTCCCTCCTGGCTCTTCGGGCGTGGGAGCTGTCGCCAGAGCCGCGGCCCTACCGGAAAATGCTTCGCAGGCTGGCGCGGCGGAGCCACGTGGGCGCCGGTGGCGCCGAGGCTGACGGCCGCCGCAAAGCCCGCAGCCCCACGGGCTGTTGGGCCATGCGAGCGGCTGCCAAAGAGCTTTCCAACGAGTCACGGCTTTCCCTCCCTGCTCTTCGGGTGTGGGAGCTGTCGCCAGAGTCGCGGCCCTACCGGAAAATGCTCTGCATGCTGGCGCGGCGGCGCCAAGTGGTCGCCGGTGGCGCCGAGGCTGACGGCCGCCGCAAAGCCCGCAGCCCCACCTGCTGTGGGGCATGCGAGCGGCTGCCAAAGACCTTTCCAACGAGGCATGGCTTTCCCTCCTGGCTCTTCAGGCGTAGGAGCTTTCGCCAGAGCAGCGGCCTTACCGGAAAATGCTCTGCATGCTGGTGCGGCGGCGCCAAGGGGGCGCCGGCGGCGCCGAGGCTGACGGCCGCCACAAAGCCCGCAGCCCCACGGGCTGTGGGGCCAGGCGAGGGGCTGCCAAAGAGCTTTCCAACGAGGCATGGCTTTCCCTCCTGGCTCTTCGGGCGTGGGAGCTGTCGCCAGAGCCGCGGCCCTACCGGAAAATGCTTCGCAGGCTGGTGCAGCGGTACCACCTCGGCGCCGGTCGCGCCGAGGCTGAAGGAAGCCACAAAGCCCGCAGCCCCACGGGCTGTGGGGCCACGCGAGCGGCTGCCAAAGAGCTTTCCAACGAGGCACGGCTTTCCCTCCTGGCTCTTCGGGCGTGGGAGCTGTCGCCAGAGCCGCGGCCCTACCGGAAAATGCTTCGCAGGCTGGCGCGGCTGCACCCGGTGGGCGCCGGTGGCACCGAGGCTGACGGCCGCCGCAAAGCCCGCAGCCCCACGGGCTGTGGGGCCACGCGAGCGGCTGCCAAAGAGCTTTCCAACGAGGCACGGCTTTCCCTCCTGGCTCTTCGGGCGTGGGAGCTGTGGGCAGCGCCGCAGCCCTACCGGAAAATGCTTCGCAGGCTGGCACGGCGACGCCAGGTGGGCGCTGGTGGCACCGAGGCTGACGGCCGCCGCAAAGCCCGCAGCCCCACGGGCTGTGGGGCCACGCGAGCGGCTGCCAAAGAGCTTTCCAACGAGGCACGGCTTTCCCTCCTGGCTCTTCGGGCGTGGGAGCTGTGGCCAGAGCCGCGGCCCTACCGGAAAATGCTTCGCAGGCTGGCGCGGTGGCGCCACGTGGGCGCCGGTGGCGCCGAGGCTGACGGCCGCCGCAAAGCCCGCAGCCCCACGGGCTGTGGGGCCACGCGAGCGGCTGCCAAAGAGCTTTCCAACAAGGCACGGCTTTCCCTCCTGGCTCTTCAGGCGTGGGAACTGTGGCCAGAGCCGCGGCTCTACCGGAAAATGCTTCGCGGGCTGACGCGGCGGCGCCAGGTGGGCGCCGGTGGCGCCGAGGCTGACGGCCGCTGCAAAGCCCGCAGCCCCACGGGCTGTGGGGCCACGCGAGCGGCTGCCAAAGAGCTTTCCAACAAGGCACGGCTTTCCCTCCTGGCTCTTCAGGCGTGGGAGCTGTGGCCAGAGCCGCGGCTCTACCGGAAAATGCTTCGCAGGCTGGTGCGGCGGCGCCATGTGGGCGCCGGTGCCGCCGCGGTTGATGGCCGCCGCAAAGACCGCAGCCCCACGGGCTGTTTCGCCAGGCGAGCGGCTGCCAAAGAGCTTTCCAACGAGGCACGGCTTTCCCTCCTAGGTCTTCGGGCGTGGGAGCTGTCGCCAGAGCCGCGGCCCTACCGGAAAATGCTTCGCAGGCTGGCGCGGCTGCACCTGGTGGGCGCCGGTGGCACCGAGGCTGACGGCCGCCGCAAAGCCCGCAGCCCCACGGGCTGTGGGGCCACGCGAGCGGCTGCCAAAGAGCTTTCCAACGAGGCACGGCTTTCCCTCCTGGCTCTTCGGGCGTGGGAGCTGTCGCCAGAGCCGCGGCCCTACCGGAAAATGCTTCGCAGGCTGGCGCGGCGGAGCCACGTGGGCGCCGGTGGCGCCGAGGCTGACGGCCGCCGCAAAGCCCGCAGCCCCACGTGCTATGGGGCATGCGAGCGGCTGCCAAAGACCTTTCCAACGAGGCATGGCTTTCCCTCCTGGCTCTTCAGGCGTGGGAGCTTTCGCCAGAGCCGCGGCCTTACCGGAAAATGCTCTGCATGCTGGTGCGGCAGCGCCAAGGGGGCGCCGGCGGCGCCGAGGCTGACGGCCGCCACAAAGCCCGCAGCCCCACGGGCTGTGGGGCCAGGCGAGGGGCTGCCAAAGAGCTTTCCAACGAGGCACGGCTTTCCCTCCTGGCTCTTCGGGCGTGGGAGCTGTGGCCAGAGCCGCGGCCCTACCGGAAAATGCTTCGCAGGCTGGTGCGGCGGTACCACGTGGGCGCCGGTGTCGCCGAGGCTGACGGAAGCCGCAAAGCTCGCAGCCCCACGGGCTGTGGGGCCACGCGAGCAGCTGCCAAAGAGCTTTCCAACGAGGCACGGCATTCCCTCCCTGCTCTTCGGGCGTGGGAGCTGTCGCCATAGTCACAGCCCTACCGGAAAATGCTTCGCAGGCTGGTGCGGCGGCGCCACGTGGGCGCCAGTGGCGGCGAGGCTGACGGCAGCCGCAAAGCCCGCAGCCCCACGGGCTGTGGGGCCACGCGAGCGGCTGCCAAAGAGCTTTCCAACGAGGCACGGCTTTCCCTCTTATGTCCTCAGGTGTGGGAGCTGTCGCCAGAGCCGCGGCCCTACCAGAAAATGCTCTGCATGCTGGCGCTGTCGCACCACGTGGGCGCCGGTGGCGCCGAGGCTGACGGCCGCCGCAAAGCCCGCAGCCCCACGGGCTGTGGGGCCACGCGAGCGGCTGCCAAAGAGCTTTCCAACGAGGCACGGCTTTCCCTCGTGGCTCTTCGGGCGTGGGAGCTGTCGCCAGAGCCGTGGCCCTACCGGAAAATGCTTCGAAGGCTGGCGCGGCTGCACCTGGTGGGCGCCGGTGGCACCGAGGCTGACGGCCGCCACAAAGCCCGCAGCCCCACGGGCTGTGGGGCCACGCGAGGGGCTGCCAAAGAGCTTTCCAACGAGGCACGGCTTTCCCTCCTGGCTCTTCGGGCGTGGGAGCTGTCGCCAGAGCCGCGGCCCTACCGGAAAATGCTTCGCAGGCTGGCGCGGCTGCACCTGGTGGGCGCCGGTGGCACCGAGGCTGACGGCCGCCGCAAAGCCCGCAGCCCCACGGGCTGTGGGGCCACGCGAGCGGCTGCCAAAGAGCTTTCCAACGAGGCACGGCTTTCCCTCCTGGCTCTTCGGGTGTGGGAGCTGTCGCCAGAGGCGCGGCCCTACCAGAAAATGCTTCGCAGGCTGGTGCGGCAGTACCACGTAGGCGCCGGTGGCGACGAGGCTGACGGCCGCCGCAAAGCCCGCAGCCCCACGGGCTGTGGGGCCACGCGAGCGGCTGCCAAAGAGCTTTCCAACGAGGCACGGCTTTCCCTCCTGGCTCTTCGGGTGTGGGAGCTGTCGCCAGAGGCGCGGCCCTACCGCAAAATGCTTCGCAGGCTGGCGCGGCTGCACCTGGTGGGCGCCGGTGGCGGGGAGGTTGACAGCCGCCACAAAGCCCGCAGCCCCACGGGCTGTGGGGCCACGCGAGCGGCTGCCAAAGAGCTTTCCAACGAGGCACGGCTTTCCCTCCTGGCTCTTCGGGCGTGGGAGCTGTCGCCAGAGCCACAGCCCTACCGGAAAATGCTTCGCAGACTGGCGCGGCGGCGACACGTGGGCGCCGGTGGCGCTGAGGCTGACGGCCGCCAGAAAGCCCGCAGCCCCACGGGCTGTGGGGCCAGGCGAGCGGCTGCCAAAGAGCTTTCCAACGAGGCACGGCTTTCCCTCCTGGCTCTTCGGGCGTGGGAGCTGTGGCCAGAGCCGCGGCCCTACCGGAAAATGCTTCGCAGGCTGGTGCGGCGGTACCACGTGGGCGCCGGTGTCGCCGAGGCTGACGGAAGCCGCAAAGCTCGCAGCCCCACGGGCTGTGGGGCCACGCGAGCAGCTGCCAAAGAGCTTTCCAACGAGGCACGGCATTCCCTCCCTGCTCTTCGGGCGTGGGAGCTGTCGCCATAGTCACAGCCCTACCGGAAAATGCTTCGCAGGCTGGTGCGGCGGCGCCACGTGGGCGCCAGTGGCGGCGAGGCTGACGGCAGCCGCAAAGCCCGCAGCCCCACGGGCTGTGGGGCCACGCGAGCGGCTGCCAAAGAGCTTTCCAACGAGGCACGGCTTTCCCTCTTATGTCCTCAGGTGTGGGAGCTGTCGCCAGAGCCGCGGCCCTACCAGAAAATGCTCTGCATGCTGGCGCTGTCGCACCACGTGGGCGCCGGTGGCGCCGAGGCTGACGGCCGCCGCAAAGCCCGCAGCCCCACGGGCTGTGGGGCCACGCGAGCGGCTGCCAAAGAGCTTTCCAACGAGGCACGGCTTTCCCTCGTGGCTCTTCGGGCGTGGGAGGTGTCGCCAGAGCCGTGGCCCTACCGGAAAATGCTTCGAAGGCTGGCGCAGCTGCACCTGGTGGGCGCCGGTGGCACCGAGGCTGACGGCCGCCGCAAAGCCCGCAGCCCCACGGGCTGTGGGGCCACGCGAGCGGCTGCCAAAGAGCTTTCCAACAAGGCACGGCTTTCCCTCCTGGCTCTTCAGGCGTGGGAACTGTGGCCAGAGCCGCGGCTCTACCGGAAAATGCTTCGCGGGCTGACGCGGCGGCGCCAGGTGGGCGCCGGTGGCGCCGAGGCTGACGGCCGCTGCAAAGCCCGCAGCCCCACGGGCTGTGGGGCCACGCGAGCGGCTGCCAAAGAGCTTTCCAACAAGGCACGGCTTTCCCTCCTGGCTCTTCAGGCGTGGGAGCTGTGGCCAGAGCCGCGGCTCTACCGGAAAATGCTTCGCAGGCTGGTGCGGCGGCGCCATGTGGGCGCCGGTGCCGCCGCGGTTGATGGCCGCCGCAAAGACCGCAGCCCCACGGGCTGTTTCGCCAGGCGAGCGGCTGCCAAAGAGCTTTCCAACGAGGCACGGCTTTCCCTCCTAGGTCTTCGGGCGTGGGAGCTGTCGCCAGAGCCGCGGCCCTACCGGAAAATGCTTCGCAGGCTGGCGCGGCTGCACCTGGTGGGCGCCGGTGGCACCGAGGCTGACGGCCGCCGCAAAGCCCGCAGCCCCACGGGCTGTGGGGCCACGCGAGCGGCTGCCAAAGAGCTTTCCAACGAGGCACGGCTTTCCCTCCTGGCTCTTCGGGCGTGGGAGCTGTCGCCAGAGCCGCGGCCCTACCGGAAAATGCTTCGCAGGCTGGCGCGGCGGAGCCACGTGGGCGCCGGTGGCGCCGAGGCTGACGGCCGCCGCAAAGCCCGCAGCCCCACGTGCTATGGGGCATGCGAGCGGCTGCCAAAGACCTTTCCAACGAGGCATGGCTTTCCCTCCTGGCTCTTCAGGCGTGGGAGCTTTCGCCAGAGCCGCGGCCTTACCGGAAAATGCTCTGCATGCTGGTGCGGCAGCGCCAAGGGGGCGCCGGCGGCGCCGAGGCTGACGGCCGCCACAAAGCCCGCAGCCCCACGGGCTGTGGGGCCAGGCGAGGGGCTGCCAAAGAGCTTTCCAACGAGGCACGGCTTTCCCTCCTGGCTCTTCGGGCGTGGGAGCTGTGGCCAGAGCCGCGGCCCTACCGGAAAATGCTTCGCAGGCTGGTGCGGCGGTACCACGTGGGCGCCGGTGTCGCCGAGGCTGACGGAAGCCGCAAAGCTCGCAGCCCCACGGGCTGTGGGGCCACGCGAGCAGCTGCCAAAGAGCTTTCCAACGAGGCACGGCATTCCCTCCCTGCTCTTCGGGCGTGGGAGCTGTCGCCATAGTCACAGCCCTACCGGAAAATGCTTCGCAGGCTGGTGCGGCGGCGCCACGTGGGCGCCAGTGGCGGCGAGGCTGACGGCAGCCGCAAAGCCCGCAGCCCCACGGGCTGTGGGGCCACGCGAGCGGCTGCCAAAGAGCTTTCCAACGAGGCACGGCTTTCCCTCTTATGTCCTCAGGTGTGGGAGCTGTCGCCAGAGCCGCGGCCCTACCAGAAAATGCTCTGCATGCTGGCGCTGTCGCACCACGTGGGCGCCGGTGGCGCCGAGGCTGACGGCCGCCGCAAAGCCCGCAGCCCCACGGGCTGTGGGGCCACGCGAGCGGCTGCCAAAGAGCTTTCCAACGAGGCACGGCTTTCCCTCCTGGCTCTTCGGGCGTGGGAGCTGTCGCCAGAGCCGTGGCCCTACCGGAAAATGCTTCGAAGGCTGGCGCGGCTGCACCTGGTGGGCGCCGGTGGCACCGAGGCTGACGGCCGCCACAAAGCCCGCAGCCCCACGGGCTGTGGGGCCACGCGAGGGGCTGCCAAAGAGCTTTCCAACGAGGCACGGCTTTCCCTCCTGGCTCTTCGGGCGTGGGAGCTGTCGCCAGAGCCGCGGCCCTACCGGAAAATGCTTCGCAGGCTGGCGCGGCTGCACCTGGTGGGCGCCGGTGGCACCGAGGCTGACGGCCGCCGCAAAGCCCGCAGCCCCACGGGCTGTGGGGCCACGCGAGCGGCTGCCAAAGAGCTTTCCAACGAGGCACGGCTTTCCCTCCTGGCTCTTCGGGTGTGGGAGCTGTCGCCAGAGGCGCGGCCCTACCAGAAAATGCTTCGCAGGCTGGTGCGGCAGTACCACGTAGGCGCCGGTGGCGACGAGGCTGACGGCCGCCGCAAAGCCCGCAGCCCCACGGGCTGTGGGGCCACGCGAGCGGCTGCCAAAGAGCTTTCCAACGAGGCACGGCTTTCCCTCCTGGCTCTTCGGGTGTGGGAGCTGTCGCCAGAGGCGCGGCCCTACCGCAAAATGCTTCGCAGGCTGGCGCGGCTGCACCTGGTGGGCGCCGGTGGCGGGGAGGTTGACAGCCGCCACAAAGCCCGCAGCCCCACGGGCTGTGGGGCCACGCGAGCGGCTGCCAAAGAGCTTTCCAACGAGGCACGGCTTTCCCTCCTGGCTCTTCGGGCGTGGGAGCTGTCGCCAGAGCCACAGCCCTACCGGAAAATGCTTCGCAGACTGGCGCGGCGGCGACACGTGGGCGCCGGTGGCGCTGAGGCTGACGGCCGCCAGAAAGCCCGCAGCCCCACGGGCTGTGGGGCCAGGCGAGCGGCTGCCAAAGAGCTTTCCAACGAGGCACGGCTTTCCCTCCTGGCTCTTCGGGCGTGGGAGCTGTGGCCAGAGCCGCGGCCCTACCGGAAAATGCTTCGCAGGCTGGTGCGGCGGTACCACGTGGGCGCCGGTGTCGCCGAGGCTGACGGAAGCCGCAAAGCTCGCAGCCCCACGGGCTGTGGGGCCACGCGAGCAGCTGCCAAAGAGCTTTCCAACGAGGCACGGCATTCCCTCCCTGCTCTTCGGGCGTGGGAGCTGTCGCCATAGTCACAGCCCTACCGGAAAATGCTTCGCAGGCTGGTGCGGCGGCGCCACGTGGGCGCCAGTGGCGGCGAGGCTGACGGCAGCCGCAAAGCCCGCAGCCCCACGGGCTGTGGGGCCACGCGAGCGGCTGCCAAAGAGCTTTCCAACGAGGCACGGCTTTCCCTCTTATGTCCTCAGGTGTGGGAGCTGTCGCCAGAGCCGCGGCCCTACCAGAAAATGCTCTGCATGCTGGCGCTGTCGCACCACGTGGGCGCCGGTGGCGCCGAGGCTGACGGCCGCCGCAAAGCCCGCAGCCCCACGGGCTGTGGGGCCACGCGAGCGGCTGCCAAAGAGCTTTCCAACGAGGCACGGCTTTCCCTCGTGGCTCTTCGGGCGTGGGAGGTGTCGCCAGAGCCGTGGCCCTACCGGAAAATGCTTCGAAGGCTGGCGCAGCTGCACCTGGTGGGCGCCGGTGGCACCGAGGCTGACGGCCGCCGCAAAGCCCGCAGCCCCACGGGCTGTGGGGCCACGCGAGGGGCTGCCAAAGAGCTTTCCAACGAGGCACGGCTTTCCCTCCTGGCTCTTCGGGCGTGGGAGCTGTCGCCAGAGCCGCGGCCCTACCAGAAAATGCTTCGCAGGCTGGCGCGGCTGCACCTGGTGGGCGCCGGTGGCACCGAGGCTGACAGCCGCCGCAAAGCCCGCAGCCCCACGGGCTGTGGGGCCACGCGAGCGGCTGCCAAAGAGCTTTCCAACGAGGCACGGCTTTCCCTCCTGGCTCTTCGGGTGTGGGAGCTGTCGCCAGAGGCGCGGCCCTACCAGAAAATGCTTCGCAGGCTGGTGCGGCAGTACCACGTACGCGCCGGTGGCGCCGAGGCTGACGGCCGCCGCAAAGCCCGCAGCCCCACGGGCTGTGGGGCCACGCGAGCGGCTGCCAAAGAGCTTTCCAACGAGGCACGGCTTTCCCTCATGGCTCTTCGGGTGTGGGAGCTGTCGCCGGAGGCGCGGCCCTACCGCAAAATGCTTCGCAGGCTGGCGCGGCTGCACCTGGTGGGCGCCGGTGGCGGGGAGGTTGACAGCCGCCACAAAGCCCGCAGCCCCACGGGCTGTTTCGCCAGGCGGCGGCTGCCAAAGAGCTTTCCAACGAGGCACGGCTTTCCCTCCTGGCTCTTCGGGCGTGGGAGCTGTCGCCAGAGCCGCGGCCCTACCGGAAAATGCTTCGCAGGCTGGTGCGGCTGCACCTGGTGGGCGCCGGCGGCACCGAGGCTGACGGCCGCCGCAAAGCCCGCAGCCCCACGGGCTGTGGGGCCACGCGAGCGGCTGCCAAAGAGCTTTCCAACGAGGCACGGCTTTCCCTCCTGGCTCTTCGGGCGTGGGAGCTGTGGCCAGAGCCGCGGCCCTACCGGAAAATGCTTCGCAGGCTGGTGCGGCGGTACCACGTGGGCGCCGGTGTCGCCGAGGCTGACGGAAGCCGCAAAGCTCGCAGCCCCACGGGCTGTGGGGCCACGCGAGCAGCTGCCAAAGAGCTTTCCAACGAGGCACGGCATTCCCTCCCTGCTCTTCGGGCGTGGGAGCTGTCGCCATAGTCACAGCCCTACCGGAAAATGCTTCGCAGGCTGGTGCGGCGGCGCCACGTGGGCGCCAGTGGCGGCGAGGCTGACGGCAGCCGCAAAGCCCGCAGCCCCACGGGCTGTGGGGCCACGCGAGCGGCTGCCAAAGAGCTTTCCAACGAGGCACGGCTTTCCCTCGTGGCTCTTCGGGCGTGGGAGCTGTCGCCAGAGCCGTGGCCCTACCGGAAAATGCTTCGAAGGCTGGCGCGGCTGCACCTGGTGGGCGCCGGTGGCACCGAGGCTGACGGCCGCCGCAAAGCCCGCAGCCCCACGGGCTGTGGGGCCACGCGAGCGGCTGCCAAAGAGCTTTCCAACGAGGCACGGCTTTCCCTCCTGGCTCTTCGGGTGTGGGAGCTGTCGCCAGAGACGCGGCCCTACCAGAAAATGCTTCGCAGGCTGGTGCGGCAGTACCACGTAGGCGCCGGTGGCGCCGAGGCTGACGGCCGCCGCAAAGCCCGCAGCCCCACGGGCTGTGGGGCCACGCGAGCGGCTGCCAAAGAGCTTTCCAACGAGGCACGGCTTTCCCTCATGGCTCTTCGGGTGTGGGAGCTGTCGCCGGAGGCGTGGCCCTACCGCAAAATGCTTCGCAGGCTGGCGCGGCTGCACCTGGTGGGCGCCGGTGGCGGGGAGGTTGACAGCCGCCACAAAGCCCGCAGCCCCACGGGCTGTTTCGCCAGGCGGCGGCTGCCAAAGAGCTTTCCAACGAGGCACGGCTTTCCCTCCTGGCTCTTCGGGCGTGGGAGCTGTCGCCAGAGCCGCGGCCCTACCGGAAAATGCTTCGCAGGCTGGTGCGGCTGCACCTGGTGGGCGCCGGTGGCACCGAGGCTGACGGCCGCCGCAAAGCCCGCAGCCCCACGGGCTGTGGGGCCACGCGAGCGGCTGCCAAAGAGCTTTCCAACGAGGCACGGCTTTCCCTCCTGGCTCTTCGGGCGTGGGAGCTGTCGCCAGCGCCGCAGCCCTACCGGAAAATGCTTCGCAGGCTGGCACGGCGACGCCAGGTGGGCGCCGGTGGCACCGAGGCTGACGGCCGCCGCAAAGCCCGCAGCCCCACGGGCTGTGGGGCCACGCGAGCGGCTGCCAAAGAGCTTTCCAACGAGGCACGGCTTTCCCTCCTGGCTCTTCGGGCGTGGGAGCTGTGGCCAGAGCCGCGGCCCTACCGGAAAATGCTTCGCAGGCTGGCGCGGTGGCGCCACGTGGGCGCCGGTGGCGCCGAGGCTGACGGCCGCCGCAAAGCCCGCAGCCCCACGGGCTGTGGGGCCACGCGAGCGGCTGCCAAAGAGCTTTCCAACAAGGCACGGCTTTCCCTCCTGGCTCTTCAGGCGTGGGAACTGTGGCCAGAGCCGCGGCCCTACCGGAAAATGCTTCGCAGGCTGGTGCGGCGGCGCCATGTGGGCGCCGGTGGCGCCGCGGTTGACGGCCGCCGCAAAGACCGCAGCCCCACGGGCTGTTTCGCCAGGCGAGCGGCTGCCAAAGAGCTTTCCAACGAGGCACGGCTTTCCCTCCTAGGTGTTCGGGCGTGGGAGCTGTCGCCAGAGCCGCGGCCCTACCGGAAAATGCTTCGCAGGCTGGCGCGGCTGCACCTGGTGGGTGCCGGTGGCACCGAGGCTGACGGCCGCCGCAAAGCCCGCAGCCCCACGGGCTGTGGGGCCACGCGAGCGGTTGCCAAAGAGCTTTCCAACGAGGCACGGCTTTCCCTCCTGGCTCTTCGGGCGTGGGAGCTGTCGCCAGAGCCGCGGCCCTACCGGAAAATGCTTCGCAGGCTGGCGCGGCGGAGCCACGTGGGCGCCGGTGGCGCCGAGGCTGACGGCCGCCGCAAAGCCCGCAGCCCCACGGGCTGTTGGGCCATGCGAGCGGCTGCCAAAGAGCTTTCCAACGAGTCACGGCTTTCCCTCCCTGCTCTTCGGGTGTGGGAGCTGTCGCCAGAGTCGCGGCCCTACCGGAAAATGCTCTGCATGCTGGCGCGGCGGCGCCAAGTGGTCGCCGGTGGCGCCGAGGCTGACGGCCGCCGCAAAGCCCGCAGCCCCACCTGCTGTGGGGCATGCGAGCGGCTGCCAAAGACCTTTCCAACGAGGCATGGCTTTCCCTCCTGGCTCTTCAGGCGTAGGAGCTTTCGCCAGAGCAGCGGCCTTACCGGAAAATGCTCTGCATGCTGGTGCGGCGGCGCCAAGGGGGCGCCGGCGGCGCCGAGGCTGACGGCCGCCACAAAGCCCGCAGACCCACGGGCTGTGGGGCCAGGCGAGGGGCTGCCAAAGAGCTTTCCAACGAGGCATGGCTTTCCCTCCTGGCTCTTCGGGCGTGGGAGCTGTCGCCAGAGCCGCGGCCCTACCGGAAAATGCTTCGCAGGCTGGTGCAGCGGTACCACCTCGGCGCCGGTCGCGCCGAGGCTGAAGGAAGCCACAAAGCCCGCAGCCCCACGGGCTGTGGGGCCACGCGAGCGGCTGCCAAAGAGCTTTCCAACGAGGCACGGCTTTCCCTCCTGGCTCTTCGGGCGTGGGAGCTGTCGCCAGAGCCGCGGCCCTACCGGAAAATGCTTCGCAGGCTGGCGCGGCTGCACCTGGTGGGCGCCGGTGGCACCGAGGCTGACGGCCGCCGCAAAGCCCGCAGCCCCACGGGCTGTGGGGCCACGCGAGCGGCTGCCAAAGAGCTTTCCAACGAGGCACGGCTTTCCCTCCTGGCTCTTCGGGCGTGGGAGCTGTGGGCAGCGCCGCAGCCCTACCGGAAAATGCTTCGCAGGCTGGCACGGCGACGCCAGGTGGGCGCTGGTGGCACCGAGGCTGACGGCCGCCGCAAAGCCCGCAGCCCCACGGGCTGTGGGGCCACGCGAGCGGCTGCCAAAGAGCTTTCCAACGAGGCACGGCTTTCCCTCCTGGCTCTTCGGGCGTGGGAGCTGTGGCCAGAGCCGCGGCCCTACCGGAAAATGCTTCGCAGGCTGGCGCGGTGGCGCCACGTGGGCGCCGGTGGCGCCGAGGCTGACGGCCGCCGCAAAGCCCGCAGCCCCACGGGCTGTGGGGCCACGCGAGCGGCTGCCAAAGAGCTTTCCAACAAGGCACGGCTTTCCCTCCTGGCTCTTCAGGCGTGGGAACTGTGGCCAGAGCCGCGGCTCTACCGGAAAATGCTTCGCGGGCTGACGCGGCGGCGCCAGGTGGGCGCCGGTGGCGCCGAGGCTGACGGCCGCTGCAAAGCCCGCAGCCCCACGGGCTGTGGGGCCACGCGAGCGGCTGCCAAAGAGCTTTCCAACAAGGCACGGCTTTCCCTCCTGGCTCTTCAGGCGTGGGAGCTGTGGCCAGAGCCGCGGCTCTACCGGAAAATGCTTCGCAGGCTGGTGCGGCGGCGCCATGTGGGCGCCGGTGCCGCCGCGGTTGATGGCCGCCGCAAAGACCGCAGCCCCACGGGCTGTTTCGCCAGGCGAGCGGCTGCCAAAGAGCTTTCCAACGAGGCACGGCTTTCCCTCCTAGGTCTTCGGGCGTGGGAGCTGTCGCCAGAGCCGCGGCCCTACCGGAAAATGCTTCGCAGGCTGGCGCGGCTGCACCTGGTGGGCGCCGGTGGCACCGAGGCTGACGGCCGCCGCAAAGCCCGCAGCCCCACGGGCTGTGGGGCCACGCGAGCGGCTGCCAAAGAGCTTTCCAACGAGGCACGGCTTTCCCTCCTGGCTCTTCGGGCGTGGGAGCTGTCGCCAGAGCCGCGGCCCTACCGGAAAATGCTTCGCAGGCTGGCGCGGCGGAGCCACGTGGGCGCCGGTGGCGCCGAGGCTGACGGCCGCCGCAAAGCCCGCAGCCCCACGTGCTATGGGGCATGCGAGCGGCTGCCAAAGACCTTTCCAACGAGGCATGGCTTTCCCTCCTGGCTCTTCAGGCGTGGGAGCTTTCGCCAGAGCCGCGGCCTTACCGGAAAATGCTCTGCATGCTGGTGCGGCAGCGCCAAGGGGGCGCCGGCGGCGCCGAGGCTGACGGCCGCCACAAAGCCCGCAGCCCCACGGGCTGTGGGGCCAGGCGAGGGGCTGCCAAAGAGCTTTCCAACGAGGCACGGCTTTCCCTCCTGGCTCTTCGGGCGTGGGAGCTGTGGCCAGAGCCGCGGCCCTACCGGAAAATGCTTCGCAGGCTGGTGCGGCGGTACCACGTGGGCGCCGGTGTCGCCGAGGCTGACGGAAGCCGCAAAGCTCGCAGCCCCACGGGCTGTGGGGCCACGCGAGCAGCTGCCAAAGAGCTTTCCAACGAGGCACGGCATTCCCTCCCTGCTCTTCGGGCGTGGGAGCTGTCGCCATAGTCACAGCCCTACCGGAAAATGCTTCGCAGGCTGGTGCGGCGGCGCCACGTGGGCGCCAGTGGCGGCGAGGCTGACGGCAGCCGCAAAGCCCGCAGCCCCACGGGCTGTGGGGCCACGCGAGCGGCTGCCAAAGAGCTTTCCAACGAGGCACGGCTTTCCCTCTTATGTCCTCAGGTGTGGGAGCTGTCGCCAGAGCCGCGGCCCTACCAGAAAATGCTCTGCATGCTGGCGCTGTCGCACCACGTGGGCGCCGGTGGCGCCGAGGCTGACGGCCGCCGCAAAGCCCGCAGCCCCACGGGCTGTGGGGCCACGCGAGCGGCTGCCAAAGAGCTTTCCAACGAGGCACGGCTTTCCCTCGTGGCTCTTCGGGCGTGGGAGCTGTCGCCAGAGCCGTGGCCCTACCGGAAAATGCTTCGAAGGCTGGCGCGGCTGCACCTGGTGGGCGCCGGTGGCACCGAGGCTGACGGCCGCCACAAAGCCCGCAGCCCCACGGGCTGTGGGGCCACGCGAGGGGCTGCCAAAGAGCTTTCCAACGAGGCACGGCTTTCCCTCCTGGCTCTTCGGGCGTGGGAGCTGTCGCCAGAGCCGCGGCCCTACCGGAAAATGCTTCGCAGGCTGGCGCGGCTGCACCTGGTGGGCGCCGGTGGCACCGAGGCTGACGGCCGCCGCAAAGCCCGCAGCCCCACGGGCTGTGGGGCCACGCGAGCGGCTGCCAAAGAGCTTTCCAACGAGGCACGGCTTTCCCTCCTGGCTCTTCGGGTGTGGGAGCTGTCGCCAGAGGCGCGGCCCTACCAGAAAATGCTTCGCAGGCTGGTGCGGCAGTACCACGTAGGCGCCGGTGGCGACGAGGCTGACGGCCGCCGCAAAGCCCGCAGCCCCACGGGCTGTGGGGCCACGCGAGCGGCTGCCAAAGAGCTTTCCAACGAGGCACGGCTTTCCCTCCTGGCTCTTCGGGTGTGGGAGCTGTCGCCAGAGGCGCGGCCCTACCGCAAAATGCTTCGCAGGCTGGCGCGGCTGCACCTGGTGGGCGCCGGTGGCGGGGAGGTTGACAGCCGCCACAAAGCCCGCAGCCCCACGGGCTGTTTCGCCAGGCGGCGGCTGCCAAAGAGCTTTCCAACGAGGCACGGCTTTCCCTCCTGGCTCTTCGGGCGTGGGAGCTGTCGCCAGAGCCGCGGCCCTACCGGAAAATGCTTCGCAGGCTGGTGCGGCTGCACCTGGTGGGCGCCGGTGGCACCGAGGCTGACGGCCGCCGCAAAGCCCGCAGCCCCACGGGCTGTGGGGCCACGCGAGCGGCTGCCAAAGAGCTTTCCAACGAGGCACGGCTTTCCCTCCTGGCTCTTCGGGCGTGGGAGCTGTGGCCAGCGCCGCAGCCCTACCGGAAAATGCTTCGCAGGCTGGCACGGCGACGCCAGGTGGGCGCCGGTGGCACCGAGGCTGACGGCCGCCGCAAAGCCCGCAGCCCCACGGGCTGTGGGGCCACGCGAGCGGCTGCCAAAGAGCTTTCCAACGAGGCACGGCTTTCCCTCCTGGCTCTTCGGGCGTGGGAGCTGTGGCCAGAGCCGCGGCCCTACCGGAAAATGCTTCGCAGGCTGGCGCGGTGGCGCCACGTGGGCGCCGGTGGCGCCGAGGCTGACGGCCGCCGCAAAGCCCGCAGCCCCACGGGCTGTGGGGCCACGCGAGCGGCTACCAAAGAGCTTTCCAACGAGGCACGGCTTTCCCTCCTGGCTCTTCAGGCGTGGGAACTGTGGCCAGAGCCGCGGCTCTACCGGAAAATGCTTCGCGGGCTGGTGCGGCGGCGCCATGTGGGCGCCGGTGGCGCCGCGGTTGACGGCCGCCGCAAAGACCGCAGCCCCACGGGCTGTTTCGCCAGGCGAGCGGCTGCCAAAGAGCTTTCCAACGAGGCACGGCTTTCCCTCCTAGGTCTTCGGGCGTGGGAGCTGTCGCCAGAGCCGCGGCCCTACCGGAAAATGCTTCGCAGGCTGGCGCGGCTGCACCTGGTGGGCGCCGGTGGCACCGAGGCTGACGGCCGCCGCAAAGCCCGCAGCCCCACGGGCTGTGGGGCCACGCGAGCGGCTGCCAAAGAGCTTTCCAACGAGGCACGGCTTTCCCTCCTGGCTCTTCGGGCGTGGGAGCTGTCGCCAGAGCCGCGGCCCTACCGGAAAATGCTTCGCAGGCTGGCGCGGCGGAGCCACGTGGGCGCCGGTGGCGCCGAGGCTGACGGCCGCCGCAAAGCCCGCAGCCCCACGGGCTGTTGGGCCATGCGAGCGGCTGCCAAAGAGCTTTCCAACGAGGCACGGCTTTCCCTCCTGGCTCTTCGGGTGTGGGAGCTGTCGCCAGAGTCGCTGCCCTACCGGAAAATGCTCTGCATGCTGGCGCGGCGGCGCCAAGTGGTCGCCGGTGGCGCCGAGGCTGACGGCCGCCGCAAAGCCCGCAGCCCCACGTGCTATGGGGCATGCGAGCGGCTGCCAAAGACCTTTCCAACGAGGCACGGCTTTCCCTCCTGGCTCTTCAGGCGTGGGAGCTTTCGCCAGAGCCGCGGCCTTACCGGAAAATGCTCTGCATGCTGGTGCGGCGGCGCCAAGGGGGCGCCGGCGGCGCCGAGGCTGACGGCCGCCACAAAGCCCGCAGCCCCACGGGCTGTGGGGCCAGGCGAGGGGCTGCCAAAGAGCTTTCCAACGAGGCATGGCTTTCCCTCCTGGCTCTTCGGGCGTGGGAGCTGTCGCCAGAGCCGCAGCCCTACCGGAAAATGCTTCGCAGGCTGGTGCAGCGGTACCACGTGGGCGCCGGTCGCGCCGAGGCTGACGGAAGCTGCAAAGCCCGCAGCCCCACGGGCTGTGGGGCCACGCGAGCAGCTGCCAAAGAGCTTTCCAACGAGGCACGGCTTTCCCTCCTGGCTCTTCGGGCGTGGGAGCTGTCGCCAGAGCCGCGGCCCTACCGGAAAATGCTTCGCAGGCTGGCGCGGCTGCACCTTGTTGGCGCCGGTGGCGGGGAGGCTGACGGCCGCCACAAAGCCCGCAGCCCCACGGGCTGTGGGGCCACGCGAGCGGCTGCCAAAGAGCTTTCCAACGAGGCACGGCTTTCCCTCCTGGCTCTTCAGGCGTGGGAGCTGTCGCCAGAGCCACAGCCCTACCGGAAAATGCTTCGCAGGCTGGCGCGGCGGCGACACGTGGGCGCCGGTGGCGCTGAGGCTGATGGCCGCCAGAAAGCCCGCAGCCCCACGGGCTGTGGGGCCAGGCGAGCGGCTGCCAAAGAGCTTTCCAACGAGGCACGGCTTTCCCTCCTGGCTCTTCGGGCGTGGGAGCTGTGGCCAGAGCCGCGGCCCTACCGGAAAATGCTTCGCAGGCTGGTGCGGCGGTACCACGTGGGCGCCGGTGTCGCCGAGGCTGACGGAAACCGCAAAGCTCGCAGCCCCACGGGCTGTGGGGCCACGCGAGCAGCTGCCAAAGAGCTTTCCAACGAGGCACGGCTTTCCCTCTTATGTCCTCAGGTGTGGGAGCTGTCGCCAGAGCCGCGGCCCTACCGGAAAATGCTCTGCATGCTGGCGCTGTCGCACCACGTGGGCGCTAGTGGCGCCGAGGCTGACGCCCGCTGCAAACCCGCAGCCCCACGGGCTGTGGGGCCACGCGAGCGGCTGCCAAAGAGCTTTCCAACGAGGCATGGCTTTCCCTCCTGGCTCTTCGGGCGTGGGAGCTGTCGCCAGAGCCGCGGCCCTACCGGAAAATGTTTCGCAGGCTGGCGCGGCTGCATCTGGTGGGCGCCGGTGGCACCGAGGCTGACGGCCGCCGCAAAGCCCGCAGCCCCACGGGCTGTGGGGCCACGCGAGCGGCTGCCAAAGAGCTTTCCAACGAGGCACGGCTTTCCCTCGTGGCTCTTCGGGCGTGGGAGGTGTCGCCAGAGCCGCGGCCCTACCGGAAAATGCTTCGAAGGCTGGCGCGGCTGCACCTGGTGGGCGCCGGTGGCACCGAGGCTGACGGCCGCCGCAAAGCCCGCAGCCCCACGGGCTGTGGGGCCACGCGAGCGGCTGCCAAAGAGCTTTCCAACGAGGCACGGCTTTCCCTCCTGGCTCTTCGGGCGTGGGAGCTGTCGCCAGAGACGCGGCCCTACCGGAAAATGCTCTGCATGCTGGCGCGGCGGCGCCACGTGGGCGCCGGTGGCGCCGAGGCTGACGGCCGCCGCAAAGCCCGCAGCCCCACGGGCTGTTTGGCCACGCGAGCGGCTGCCAAAGAGCTTTCTAAAGAGGCACGGCTTTCCCAGCTGGCTCTTCGGGCGTGGGAGCTGTCGCCAGAGCCGCGGCCCTACCAAAAAATGCTTCGCAGGCTGGCGCGGCTGCACCTGGTGGGCGCCGGTGGCACCGAGGCTGACGGCCGCTGCAAGGTCCGCAGCCCCACGGGCTGTGGGGCCACGCGAGCGGCTGCCAAAGAGCTTTCCAACGAGGCATGGCTTTCCCTCCTGGCTCTTCGGGCGTGGGAGCTGTCGCCAAAGCCGCGGCCCTACCGGAAAACGCTTCGCAGGCTGGTGCGGCGGTGCCACGTGGGTGCTGGTGGTGCCGAGGCTGACGGCCGCCGCAAAGCCCGCAGCCCCACGGGCTGTTTCGCCACGCGAGAGGCTTCCAAAGAGCTTTCCAACGAGGCACGGCTTTCCCTCCTGGCTCTTCGGGCGTGGGAGCTGTCGCCAGAGTCGCGGCCCTACAGGAAAATGCTTCGCAGGCTGGCGCGGCTGCACCTGGTGGGTGCCGGTGGAACCGAGGCTGACGGCCGCCACAAAGCCCGCAGCCCCACGAGCTGTGGGGCCACGCGAGCGGCTGCCAAAGAGCTTTCCAACGAGGCACGGCTTTCCCTCCTGGCTCTTCGGGTGTGGGAGCTGTCGCCAGAGGCGCGGCCCTACCGCAAAATGCTTCGCAGGCTGGCGCGGCTGCACCTGGTGGGCGCGGTGGCGGGGAGGTTGACGGCCGCCACAAAGCCCGCAGCCCCACGGGCTGTTTCGCCAGGCGGCGGCTGCCAAAGAGCTTTCCAACGAGGCACGGCTTTCTCTCCTGGCTCTTCGGGCGTGGGAGCTGTCGCCAGAGTCGCGGCCCTACCGGAAAATGCTTCGCAGGCTGGCGCGGCTGCACCTGGTGGGCGCCGGTGGCACCGAGGCTGACGGCCGCCGCAAAGCCCGCAGCCCCACGGGCTGTGGTGCCACGCGAGGGGCTGCCAAAGAGCTTTCCAACGAGGCACGGCTTTCCCTCCTGGCTCTTCGGGCGTGGGAGCTGGCGCCAGAGCCGCGGCCCTACAGGGAAATGCTTCGCAGGCTGGCGCGGCGGAGCCACGTGGGCGCCAGTGGCGCCGAGGCTGACGGCCGCCGCAAAGCCCGCAGCCCCACGGGCTGTGGGGCCACGCGAGCGACTGCCAAAGAGCTTTCCAACGAGGCACGGCTTTCCCTCCTGGCTCTTCGGGTGTGGGAGCTGTCGCCAGAGGCGCGGCCCTACCGGAAAATGCTTCGCAGGCTGGTGCGGCGGTACCACGTGGGCGCCGGTGGCACGGAGGCTGACGGCCGCCGGAAAGCCCGCAGCCCCACGGGCTGTGGGGCCACGCGAGCGGCTACCAAAGAGCTTTCCAACGAGGCACGGCTTTCTCTCCTGGCTCTTCGGGCGTGGGAGCTGTCGCCAGAGCCGCGGCCCTACCGGAAAATGCTTCGCAGGCTGGCGCGGCTGCACCTGGTGGGCGCCGGTGGCATCGAAGCTGACGGCCACCACAAAACCCGCAGCCCCACGGGCTGTGGGGCCACGCGAGCAGCTGCCAAAGAGCTTTCCAACGAGGCACGGCTTTCCCTCCTGGCTCTTCGGGCATGGGAGCTGTCGCCAGAGCCGCGGCCCTACCGGAAAATGCTTCGCAGGCTGGTGCGGCGGCGACACGTGGGCGCTGGTGGCGCCGAGGCTGACGGCCGCCGCAAAGCCCGCAGCCCCACGGGCTGTGGGGCCACGCGAGCGGCTGCCAAAGAGCTTTCCAACGAGGCACGGCTTTCCCTCCTGGCTCTTCGGGTGTGGGAGCTGTCGCCAGAGACGCGGCCCTACCGGAAAATGCTTCACAGGCTGGCGCGGCGGCGCCACGTGGGCGCCGGTGGCGCCGAGGCTGACGGCCGCCGCAAAGCCCGCAACCCCACGGGCTGTTTGGCCACGCGAGCGGCTGCCAAAGAGCTTTCTAAAGAGGCACGGCTTTCCCAGCTGGCTCTTCGGGCGTGGGAGCTGTCGCCAGAGCCGCGGCCCTACCAAAAAATGCTTCGCAGGCTGGCGCGGCTGCACCTGGTGGGCGCCGGTGGAACCGAGGCTGACGGCCGCCACAAAGCCCGCAGCCCCACGAGCTGTGGGGCCACGCGAGCGGCTGCCAAAGAGCTTTCCAACGAGGCACGGCTTTCCCTCCTGGCTCTTCGGGCGTGGGAGCTGTCGCCAGAGCCGCGGCCCTACTGGAAAATGCTCTGCATGCTGGCGCTGTCGCAACACGTGGGCGCTAGTGGCGCCGAGGCTGACGGCCGCTGCAAAGCCCGCAGCCCCACGGGCTGTGGGGCCACGCGAGCGGCTGCCAAAGAGCTTTCCAACGAGGCAAGGCTTTCCCTCCCTGCTCTTCGGTCGTGGGAGCTGTCGCCAAAGCCGCGGCCCTACCGGAAAATGCTTCGCAGGCTGGTGCGGCGGTGCCAGGTGGGTGCTGGTGGTGCCGAGGCTGACGGCCGCCGCAAAGCCCGCAGCCCCACGGGCTGTTTCGCCACGCGAGAGGCTTCCAAAGAGCTTTCCAACGAGGCATGGCTTTCTCTCCTGGCTCTTCGGGCGTGGGAGCTGTCGCCAGAGTCGCGGCCCTACAGGAAAATGCTTCGCAGGCTGGCGCGGCTGCACCTGGTGGGTGCCGGTGGAACCGAGGCTGACGGCCGCCACAAAGCCCGCAGCCCCACGAGCTGTGGGGCCACGCGAGGGGCTGCCAAAGAGCTTTCCAACGAGGCACGGCTTTCCCTCCTGGCTCTTCGGGCGTGGGAGCTGGCGCCAGAGCCGCGGCCCTACAGGGAAATGCTTCGCAGGCTGGCGCGGCGGAGCCACGTGGGCGCCAGTGGCGCCGAGGCTGACGGCCGCCGCAAAGCCCGCAGCCCCACGGGCTGTGGGGCCACGCGAGCGACTGCCAAAGAGCTTTCCAACGAGGCACGGCTTTCCCTCCTGGCTCTTCGGGCGTGGGAGCTGTCGCCAAAGCCGCGGCCCTACCAGAAAATGCTTCGCAGGCTGGTGCGGCGGTGCCACGTGGGTGCTGGTGGTGCCGAGGCTGACGGCCGCCGCAAAGCCCGCAGCCCCACGGGCTGTTTCGCCACGCGAGAGGCTTCCAAAGAGCTTTCCAACGAGGCATGGCTTTCTCTCCTAGCTCTTCGGGCGTGGGAGCTGTCGCCAGAGCCGCGGCCCTACCGGAAAATGCTTCGCAGGCTGGCGCGGCGGCGCCACGTGGGCGCCGGTGGCGCTGAGGCTGACGGGCGCCGCAAAGCCCGCAGCCCCACGGGCTGTGGGGCCACGCGAGCGGCTGCCAAAGAGCTTTCCAACGAGGCACGGCTTTCCCTCCTGGCTCTTCGGGCGTGGGAGCTGTCGCCAGAGCCGCGGACCTACCGGAAAATGCTTCGCAGGCTGGCGCAGCAGCGCCAGGTGGGCGCCGGTGGCGCCGAGGCTGACGGCCGCCGCAAAGCCCGCAGCCGTACGGGCTGTTTGGCCACGCGAGCGGCTGTAAAGAGCTTTCCAACGAGGCACGGCTTTCCCTCCTGGCTCTTCGGGGGTGGGAGCTGTCGCCAGAGCCGCGGCCCTATCGGAAAATGCTTCGCAGGCTAGTGCGGCGGCGCCAAGTGGGCGCCGGTGTCGCCGAGGCTGACGGCCGCCGCAAAGCCCGCAGCACCACGGGCTGTGGGGACACGCGAGCAGCTGCCAAAGAGCTTTCCAACGAAGCATGGCTTTCCCTCCTGGCTCTTCGGGCGTGGGAGCTGTCGCCAGAGCCGCGGCCCTACCGGAAAATGCTTCGCAGGCTGGCGCAGCGGCGCCACATGGGCGCCGGTGGCGCCGAGGCTGACGGCCGCCGCAAAGCCCGCAGCCCCACTGGCTATTTCGCCACGCGAGCGGCTGCCAAAGAGCTTTCCAACGAGGCACGGCTTTCCCTCCTCGCTCTTCGGCCGTGGGAGCTGTCACCAGAGCCGCGGCCCTACCGGAAAATGCTTCGCAGGCTGGCGCGGCGGTACCACGTGGGCGGGGGTACCGCCGAGGCTGACGGCCGCCGCAAAGCCCGCAGCCCCACGGGCTGTGGGGCCACGCGAGCGGCTGCCAAAGAGCTTTCCAACGAGGCATGGCTTTCCCTCCTGGCTTTTCGTGATTGGGAGCTGTCGCCAGAGCCGCGGCCCTACCGGAAAACGCTTCGCAAACTGGTGCGGAGGCGCCACGTGGGCGCCGGTGGCTCCGAGGCTGACGGCCGCCGCAAAGCCCGCAGGCCCACGGGCTGTGGGGCCACGTGAGCGGCTGCCAAAGAACTTTCGAAAGAGGCACGGCTTTCCCTCCTGGCTGTTCCGGCATGGGAGCTGTCGCGAGAGCTACGGCCCTACCGGAAAATACTTCGAAGGCTGGCGCGGCGGCGCCACGTGGGCGCCGGTGGCGGGAAGGCTGACGACTGCCACAAAGCCCGCAGCCCCACGGGCTGTGGGGCCACGCGAGCGGCTGCCAAAGAGCTTTCCAACGAGGCATGGCTTTCCCTCCTGGCTCTTCGTGATTGGGAGCTGTCGCCAGAGCCGCGGCCCTACCGGAAAATGCTTCGCAGGCTGGCGCGGCTGCACCTGGTGGGCGCCGGTGGCGGGGAGGTTGACGGCCGCCACAAAGCCCGCAGCCCCACGGGCTGTTTCGCCAGTCGAGCGGCTGCCAAAGAGCTTTCCAACGAGGCATGGCTTTCCCTCATGGCTCTTCGGGCGTGGGAGCTGTCGCCAGAGTCGCGGCCCTACCGGAAAATGCTTCGCAGGCTGGTGCGGCGGCGCCACGTGGGCGCCGGTGGCACCCAGGCTGACGGCCGCCGCAAACCCGCAGCCCCACGGACTGTGAAGCCACGCGAGGGGCTGCCAAAGAGCTTTCCAACGAGGCACGGCTTTCCCTCCCTGCTCTTGGGGTGTGGGAGCCGTCGCCAGAGCCGCGGCCCTACCGGCAAATGCTTCGCAGGCTGGCGCGGCGGCGCCACGTGGGCGCCGGTGGCGTCGAGGCTGACGGCCGCCGCAAAGCCCGCAGCCGTACGGGCTGTTTGGCCACGCGAGCGGCTGTAAAGAGCTTTCCAACGAGGCACGGCTTTCCCTCCTGGCTCTTCGGGGGTGGGAGCTGTCGCCAGAGCCGCGGCCCTATCGGAAAATGCTTCGCAGGCTAGTGCGGCGGCGCCAAGTGGGCGCCGGTGTCGCCGAGGCTGACGGCCGCCGCAAAGCCCGCAGCACCACGGGCTGTGGGGACACGCGAGCAGCTGCCAAAGAGCTTTCCAACGAAGCATGGCTTTCCCTCCTGGCTCTTCGGGCGTGGGAGCTGTCGCCAGAGCCGCGGCCCTACCGGAAAATGCTTCGCAGGCTGGCGCAGCGGCGCCACATGGGCGCCGGTGGCGCCGAGGCTGACGGCCGCCGCAAAGCCCGCAGCCCCACTGGCTATTTCGCCACGCGAGCGGCTGCCAAAGAGCTTTCCAACGAGGCACGGCTTTCCCTCCTGGCTCTTCGGGCGTGGGAGCTGTCGCCAGAACCGCGGCCCTACCGGAAAATGCTTCGCAGGCTGGTGCGGCGGTACCACGTGGGCGCCGGTGGCGTCGAGGCTGACGGCCGCCGCAAAGCCCGCAGCCCCACGGGCTGTGGGGCCACGCGAGCGGCTGCCAAAGAGCTTTCCAACGAGGCACGGCTTTCCCAGCTGGCTGTTCGGGCATGGGAGCTGTCGCCAGAGCCGCGGCCCTACCGGAAAATGCTTCGCAGGCTGGCGCGGCTGCACCTGGTGGGCGCCGGTGGCGCTGAGGCTGACGGGCGCCGCAAAGCCCGCAGCTCCACGGGCTGTGGGGCCACGCGAGCGGCTGCCAAAGAGCTTTCCAACGAGGCACAGCTTTCCCTCCTGGCTCTTCGGGCGTGGGAGCTGTCGCCAGAGTTGCGGACCTACCGGAAAATGCTTCGCAGGCTCGCGCGGCTGCACCTGGTGGGCGCCGGTGGCAGGGAGGTTGACGGCTGCCACAAAGCCCGCAGCCCCACGGGCTGTGGGGCCACGCGAGCGGCTACCAAAGAGCTTTCCAACGAGGCACGGCTTTCCCTCCTGGCTCTTCGTGACTGGGAGCTGTCGCCAGAGCCGCGGCCCTACCGGAAAATGCTTCGCAGGCTGCTGCGGCGGCGCCACATGGGCGCCGGTGGCGCCGAGGCTGACGGCCGCCGCAAAGCCCGCAGCCCCACAGGCTGTGGGGCCACGCGAGCGGCTGCCAAAGAGCTTTCCAACGAGGCACGGCTTTCTCTCCTGACTCTTCGGGCTTGGGAGCTGTCGCCAGAGCCGCGGCCCTACCGGAAAATACTTCGCAGGCTGGCGCGGCTGCACCTGGTGGGCGCCGGTGGCGGGGAGGTTGATGGGCGCCACAAAGCCCGCAGCCCCACGGGCTGTGGAGCCACGCGAGAGACTTCCACAGAGCTTTCCAACGAGGCATGGCTTTCCCTCCTGGTTCTTCGGGCGTGGGAGCTGTCGCCAGAGTCGCGAACCTACCGGAAAATGCTTCGCAGGCTGGCGCGGCTGCACCTGGTGGGCGCCGGTGGAACCGAGGCTGACTGCCGCCGCAAAGCCCGCAGCCCCACGGGCTGTTTTGCCAGGCGAGCGGCTGCCAAAGAGCTTTCCAACGAGGCACGGGTTTCCCTCCTGGCTCTTCGGGCGTGGGAGCTGTCGCCAGAGCCGCGGCCCTACCGGAAAATGCTTCGCAGGCTGGCGCGGCGGCACCACGTGGGCGCCCGTGGCGCCGAGGCTGACGGCCGCCGCAAAGCCCGCAGCCGCACAGGCTGTTGGGCCACGCGAGCGGCTGCCAAAGAGCTTTCCAACGAGGCACGGCTTTCCCTCCTTGCTCTTCGGGCGTGGGAGCTGTCGCCAGAGCCGCAGCCCTACCGGAAAATGCTTCGCAGGCTGGTGTGGCTGCACCTGGTGGGTGCCGGTGGAACCGAGGCTGACGGCCGCCGCAAAGCCCGCAGCCCCACGAGCTGTTGGGCCACGCGAGCGGCTGCCAAAGAGCTTTCCAACGAGGCACGGCTTTCCCTCCTGGCTCTTCGGGCGTGGGAGCTGTCGCCAGAGCCGCGGCCCTACCGGAAAATGCTTCGCAGCTTGGTGCGGCGGCGCCACGTGGGTGCTGGTGGTGCCGAGGCTGACGGCCGCCGCAAAGCCCGCAGCCCCACGGGCTGTTTCGCTAGGCGAGCGGCTGCCAAAGAGCTTTCCAACGAGGCACGGCTTTCCCTCCCTGCTCTTCGGGTGTGGGAGCTGTCGCCAGAGTCACGGCCCTACCAGAAAAAGCTCTGCATGCTGGCGCGGGGGCGCCACATGGGCGCCGGTGGCGCTGAGTCTGAAGGCCGCCACAAAGCCCGCAGCCCCACGTGGTGTGGGGCCACGCGAGTGGCTGCCAAAGAGCTTTCCAACGAGGCATAGCTTTCCCTCCTGGCTCTTCGGGCGTGGGAGCTGTCGCCAGAGCCGCGGCCCTACCGGAAAATGCTTCGCAGGCTGGCGCGGCTGCACCTGGTGAGCGCCGGTGGAACCGAGGCTGACGGCCGCCACAAAGCCCGCAGCTGCACGGGCTGTGGGGCCACGCGAGCGGCTGCCAGAGAGCTTTCCAACGAGGCATGGCTTTCCCTCCTGGCTCTTCGGGCATGGGAGCTGTCGCCAGAGCCGCGGCCCTACCGGAAAATGCTTCGCAGGCTGGGGCAGCAGCGCCAGGTGGGCGCCGGTGGCGCCGAGGCTGACGGCCGCCGCAAAGCCCGCAGCCGTACGGGCTGTTTGGCCACGCGAGCGGCTGTAAAGAGTTTTCAAACGAGGCACGGCTTTCCCTCCTGGCTCTTCGGGCGTGGGAGCTGTCGCCAGAGCCGCGGCCCTACCGGAAAATGCTTCGCAGGCTGGCGCGGCGGCGCCACGTGGGCGCCGGTGGGGCTGAGGCTGACGGCCGCCACAAAGACCGCAGCCCCACGGGCTGTGGGGCCACGCGAGCGGCTGCCAAAGAGCTTTCCAACGAGGCACGGCTTTCCCTCCTGGCTCTTCGGGGGTGGGAGCTGTCGCCAGAGCCGCGGCCCTACCAGAAAATGCTTCGCAGGCTAGTGCGGCGGCGCCAAGTGGGCGCCGGTGTCGCCGAGGCTGACGGCCGCCGCAAAGCCCGCAGCACCACGGGCTGTGGGGACACGCGAGCAGCTGCCAAAGAGCTTTTCAACGAAGCATGGCTTTCCCTCCTGGCTCTTCGGGCGTGGGAGCTGTCGCCAGAGCCGCGGCCCTACCGGAAAATGCTTCGCAGGCTGGCGCAGCGGCGCCACATGGGCGCCGGTGGCGCCGAGGCTGACGGCCGCCGCAAAGCCCGCAGCCCCACTGGCTATTTCGCCACGCGAGCGGCTGCCAAAGAGCTTTCCAACGAGGCATGGCTTTCCCTCCTGGCTCTTCGGCCGTGGGAGCTGTCACCAGAGCCGCGGCCCTACCGGAAAATGCTTCGCAGGCTGGCGCGGCGGTACCACGTGGGCGGGGGTACCGCCGAGGCTGACGGCCGCCGCAAAGCCCGCAGCCCCACGGGCTGTGGGGCCACGCGAGCGGCTGCCAAAGAGCTTTCCAACGAGGCATGGCTTTCCCTCCTGGCTCTTCGGGCGTGGGAGGTGTCGCCAGAGCCGCGGCCCTACCGGAAAATGCTTCGCAGGCTGGCGCGGCGGCGCCACGTGATCGCCGGTGGCGGGGAGGCTGACGGCCGCCGCAAAGCCCGCAGCCCCACGGGCTGTGGGGCCACGCGAGCGGCTGCCAAAGAGCTTTCCAACGAGGCACGGCTTTCCCTCCTGGCTCTTCGTGCTTGGGAGCTGTCGCCAGAGCCGCGGCCCTACCGGAAAATGCTTCGCAGGCTGGCGCGGCGGCACCACCTCGGGCTGCGGGCTTTCCTACTGCCTTCAGAGTCTCACAGCCACCCTTTCCCACTTGGCACCACGCCAGCCTCTAGCATTTCTATTATTAAGTCAAGAGAGTGTACGACTTAACATTATACAGAGCGCTACACATCAATACATGCTCAAATTAAGCATAGCCACTGGAAAAATGGGCAATACAGTGCCATCGTATGTTAGCAATTGTCACGTCTCATTGAAGACAATGACAGAGCGATACAACGTCAAGCGTAACCCAGTACTGGGCCGTGCCAGGCAATACGCCGTCACAGAATCACCAGTAGAGAAGTTCGCAACGGAGTGCAGTCTTACGATAGAATCTCTAAAGCCACCGTTAAGCCAGTGACAGGCGGTACAATGCCACACGTTACAGTATACAGGGCAGTACAACCCGATTCGCAGACAAATAAATTAGAGCAAATTACAAGACTCCCAATACAGTACAGTACAATGCCAGACAGTCTCAGATGTCGGTCAAGACAATGCCAGGGCAACGCAGTGCAAGACATAACGTTATACAGGTCAGTACAAGGCAATACGCAGTCAAATGAAGAACAGTAAACTACAATACCCAAACCACACTGGCAAACAATGGCAAACAATCACACATGTCGGTCGAGACAATGACAACGCGAGACAGAACACCGTGCAGGGCAGCGCAAGGCAGTACACAGTCAAATAAAGAACAGCTGACCAGAAAACCCGCACTACGCTGCCGTACGATCTCAAAACATCGCGGATGGCAGTCAAGGCAATTACAGGGCAAGACCGAGCACTACATCGCAGTACACAAGGCAGTACAAGGCAATACTCAGTCAAATAAATAACAGACAGTCAAAAAATTCACAGTGCAGTGAATTCACACGGGTCAGATGGCAACCAAAAGAAGGACAGGGCAATACAAGGCGAGAGGTAACCCAATACGGGGCTGGACAAGGCAATATGCAGTTGTGGCAGGTGGAGCGATTCACTTCAGTCCTGAGAGAAGTAGAGAAACATTTAGAAACATCAACACAGTGTTTCGACAAAGGCAGCAGTGAACGTAACATCCCTTTACCAGGTTCCGTGGCCACGTACCCCAGATAATTTATTGCACAGGGGCCAGGGTCAGACGAGCTGTTAGGGAGACCCTCCCGTTGAGCCACAACCCCCTTGCTTTCTAAACTCCTTCTTGAAGAGCAGTCTAAGTGCGGCTGGATCCAATTCCTAGCCCTGGACTTGGGCAACAGTTCACCTCTAAAGGACTGTATCCGCGCCATCAACCCTTTATATCACTGAGCTAAGGCTACGAGGTTTAGCGTGGTATTAGTCACTTACCGAGACTCTGTTGCGACAAGGGATCTCTCAGCCTTGAGGAGCAGAACCTGAAGCAAGCGTCCCCGCTCAAGGGCACATCCTGGTGCTATGACAGACAATACTATGACAGGGCAATACAATGCAAGACGTAACTTTACACAGGGCAGTACAAGGCCAATACACAGTCAAATAGGGAATGACCGATCACAAAATTGATGCACGGTCAAATAGAGTACAACAGCCTAAGAAGCCCTCAATACAGTGCCTGTCAACGCCAGAATACATCAGATGGCTCGCAGCACGGTGAGAGGGCAATACGACGCAAGACTTAGGAAAATACAGGGCAGTACAAAGCAATACGTAGTCAAATATAGAACAGCCGATCAAAAACACCCTCAGTTCGGTGCGGTACAACCCCAGAGAGTGTAAAAGGACCGTTAAGACTATTTCATGGCAACACAACGCACAACGTAACACAATACAGGTTGCTACAACACAATACAGAATAATATAGGAAACAACCCATCAAAACGCCACAATACGGTGCAGTACGATCCCACACGGTCTCGGGTGGCAGTCAAGACAACTATAGGGCGACACGATCCAAGATGCAACATTACACGACAGAGTAGAACTGAAGACGCAGTCAACTAAATACCAACCAATTAGAAGAACCGCAATACAGTGTGGGAGAAAACAAAAATAAATGGAGATGCCAGTCAAGACAATGACAGAGCAATACAAGGCAAGAAATAACGCAATACAGGGCAGTACAGTGAAATACACGGTCAAATAAATAACTGATTAAGTATCCCGCAATACCGTGCGATGCAATGCCAAAACGTGTGAGACAGCAGTCGAGGCAGTGACAGAGCTATACAATGGAAGACATAACGCAGGGCTGTACAACACCAAAATGTATCAGATGGCACTCAGAACAATAACATGGCGATACAATGCAAGCCGCAACACAATACAAGGTGGTAACAAGGCAATACACGGTCAAACACAGACTAACGAATAAAACCTGCACAATACGGATCGCTGCAATCCCAGAACATCTAAAGTGACAGTGAACGGAATGACGGGGCAGTACAATGCAAGATACAACACTAGACAGGGCAATACGCATTCAAATAACGCAAAACCGATTAAAAAACCCACAATACACACCAGTACAATGCCGGAACAGATCAGATGGCAGTCCGGGCAAATAGAGGACAATACAATGCCAAACGTGACGCCATACCGGGCCGGGCAAGGCAATACGCAGTTGTGGCAGGCCGAGCGGCTAGCTTCGCTTCTAAGAGAGAAGCGGTGAAACATTCAGAAACATCAACACAGTGATTCTCCAAAGGCAGCAGCGCATGTGACGGCGCTTTACCAGATTCCATATGGCCACGCACCCCGGATTATTTACTGCCTAGGGGCCAGGGTCAGACGAGCTGTCAGGGAGACCCTCCCGTTAAGTCACGAGGCTCGGAAAGGACCCCCTTGCTTTCTAAACTCCTTCTCAGAGAGGAGTCTAGGTGCGGCTGGATCCAATTCCTAGCTCGGAAAGGACCCCCTTGCTTTCTAAACTCCTTCTCGGAGAGGAGTCTAGGTGCGGCTGGATCCAATTCCTAGCCCCGGACTTGGGCAACGGTTCACCTCTAAAGGATTGTATCTGCGCCATCGACCCTTTATATCACTGAGCTAAGGCTACAAGGTTTTGTATGCTATTAGTCACTTACTGAGAATCTGTTGCGGCAAGGCATCTCTATCTCGAGGAGCAGAACCTTAATTGAGCGTCCCTGCTCAAGGGGAGATCCTGGCACGGAGGCCCCTGCCATGCAGAAGTCAAAAGGCTCTTGGGCTGTCCACTATTTATGGGGTAAGCTAATTGACTTATAGTCACATCAGCACAGGAACAAAATATCTAGGTCCCCACTGTGTTGCCAACCATCCCCCAACTTCAAGTACCACTCAGAACAACTCCATGGATGATTGGGGCGCCAAAACGAAGGGGCGCCCACACCACCCCAGCAGTCAAATAAGGAACAACCAAGGGAACTTTCACAATAAATAAGTACAATCCCAGACAGTCCAAAGTAACAGCCAAGACAATGACAGACCAATACAGTGCAAGACCTAACATCATACAGAGCAGTAAAAGGCAACGCACAGCCAAGTCAAGAACAGTTAAAATACCCATAATCCAGTGCAGCACTATGACACTGTCCCAAAACACAGTCAAAACAACGACAGAGTAATGCAACACGAGCCGTAACACAATACAGGGCAGCACAAAGCAATACACAGTCACACAAAGAACAGCCAATTACAAAACCCACAACAGAACGCCCTACGATCTCAGGAAGTCTCAGAGGGCAGTCACGGCAAATACAGGGCAATACGGTGCAAGATAACACAATACAGGCCACTGCCAGCCAATACTCAGTCAAATAAATAACAGACAGTCAAAAAATTCACAATGCAGTGCACTACTATGACACCATGGGTCAGGTGGCAATCATGACAACGATAGGGCAATACAAGGCAAGACGTAACCCAACACGGGGCCGGACAAGGCAATATGCAGTTGTGGCAGGTGGAGCCATTCACTTCACTCCTAAGAGAAAAGTAGAGAAACATTCAGAAACATCAACACAGTGATTCTCCAAAGGCAGCAGTGCGCATGACGGCGCTTTATCAGGTTCCGTGGCCACGCACCCCGGATTATTTCCTGCCTAGGGGCCAGGGTCAGACGAGCTGTCAGGGAGACCCTCCCGTTGAGTCACGAGGCTCGGAAAGGACCCCCTTGCTTTCTAAACTCCTTCTCAGAGAGGAGTCTAGGTGCGGCTGGATCCAATTCCTAGCTCGGAGAGGACCCCCTTGCTTTCTAAACTCCTTCTCCGAGAGGAGTCTAGGTGCGGCTGGATCCAATTCCTAGCCCCGGACTTGGGCAACGGTTCACCTCTAAAGGATTATGTCTGTGCCGTCAACCCTTTACATGGCTCATAAAAAACAGCTGATGAAGGAAGTGACAATATGGTGGCCTACAACGGCAGAATAGAGCAGATGACAATCAAGACAACAACAGAGCAATACAATGGAAGACGTAACACCACACGGGGCCGGACAAGGCAATACACAGCCACATCAGAACCCATGAGAGACATCACACTACAGTCCAGACCTAGGACAGATTCTCTAACGTGACCGTCAAGACGACAGGGCAATGCAATGCAAGATGTAACACAGGCCATATGCAGTTGTGGCGGGCGCAATGATAAAATTCACTCCTAAGAGAGAGGTAGAGAAACATTAACAAACATAACAGTGATTCACTAAAGGTAGCAGCGCACGTGATGGCACTTTACCAGATTGCACGGCCACGCACCCCGGGTCATTTCCTGCCTCGGGGCCAGGGTCCGACACGCTGTCTGGGAGACCCTCCTGTTGAGTCACGAGGCTCGGAAAGGACCCCCTTGCTTTCTAAACTCCTTCTCCGAGAGGAGTCTAGGTGCGGCTGGATCCCATCCTCGCCCCGGACTTGGGCAACGGTTCACCTCTAAAGGATCATATCTGCGTGATCAAACCCTTTGTATCGCTCAGCTAAGATGGCAAAGTCTGGCATGCTGTTAGTCACTTACCCAGAATCTGTTGCGGCAAGGCTTCTCTCAACCTAGAGGAGCAGAACCTTAAGTGAGCGTCCCCGGGAAATGCTGGCAAACAGGCCGCTGCCTTGCAAGAAAGCTCAAAGGGCTCTTGGTCTGTCCGCTAGGTCTATAGCAAGCTAACTGACTCACAGTGTCTTGACTCTGGTGCCAGCCACCCCACAAAGTTCAAGTGCCACTCGTAGCGACTCCTGCTGGTCGTTATAGCTCGAGCAGCAGCCTGGAGGAAAAAGGGGGGTGACATCGCAACAGCGGTCAAATACAGAACAACCGGTTAAAAATTGCACAATACTGTGCCAGAGACTCTAAAATAACTGGCAAGACAACGACAGGGCAACACCATGCAAGATCTAACCTTACACAGGGCAGTACAAGGCAACATACAATCAAATGCAGAGCAGACAATGAAAGAATTGACGGTACGGTGCCATACAACGGTAGAATATATCAGATGTCGGTCACCACAATGACAGAGCAATACAAGGCAAGACGTAACGCGATACGGGGCCCTACCAGGCGACACAGTCAAGGAAACAACAACCCATGAAAGAATTCACAATACAGCGCGGTCCTAGGACGGAACGTGTAAAATGACCGTCGAGACAGTGACAGGGCAATACAATGCAAGACACAACACCATACCAGGTGGTAACAAGGCAACATGCAGCCAAACGAAGAACAACCGATTAAGAAACCCAGCATACGTTCAACTGTAATACCAGAAAAGATCAGAAGGCAGTCAAGACAACGACAGCACACTATAACATGAGAAGTAACACAATACACAGCAGTACAAGGCATTACACAGTCAAATAAAGAAGAACCGATTAAAAACCACACAATACAGTGCGGTGCGATGCCAGAGTGGATCAGAAGGCAGTCGAGGCTATGACGGGGCAATATAATGCAAGATGTTACACAATACAGGGCGGTACAAGGCATTAGAAAGCCAGATGAAGAACAACCGATTAAAAAACCCGCAATACAGCGTGGTACGAGGCCCGAACAGATCAGAAGGCAGTCAAGGCTACGACGGGGCAATATAACACGAGACATAACGCAATAGAGGGCGGTACAAGGCATTACACAGTCAAAGAACAACCGATTAAAAAAAAAAAACCACGCAACACGGTGTGGTACGATGCCAGAATAGATCACAGAGCAATCAAGAGCGTGACGGGGCAACACGATGCGAAACCGATACTGAGTGAGGCGGAGCAATACTATTTCAAATATACAAGAACACAGTACGGAACCAAATTCTTAAGCGTACGACACAAGACCATCTCAAATGGCAGTCAAGGAAGTTACTGAGCAACGTAATCCCGATTTGCACAAAATGGTGCCATCAGGCACCATCACGTCCATCAACACTAAGTTGTACTGCAATATCCCCCGCATCACACGCGCCGTACCCTTCTGCTCACCTGCTCCGCATGGATTCCGGGTTTGGACTTTGTGGCACACTCTGGTTCTGGCACCTAAAACACCTAAGACACACAATATTACTGTTGAGCTTACGGGAAACCACCACCCCCATGCGCTACCTCTCTGCTACCCAGCTCACCTCCAACGCTCGTCCGGCTCCGGATGCCTGCGGCGCCTGCAAAACCAAAGACAAACACTCCCCTGAGCCGCAATGTAGCACTGGGCTATTAGATGCCAACGTGTCCACAACCGCCTCACTTGCTGGGACTACTCAGTGGGCGTGCAGCATCGCCCCTCTGACCCTGCATGTCACACCAACCGAAGAAACACACGCCGAGATACTGCCCAAAACCCTACCAAATTCCCCATCTCCCACTCCCTCACCTTGCCCGCCCATCCTCCCCCGAGGCATGCAACCTGAAGGCTCGCAAACCACCCATAAAACCCAACAGACATGGGTTGCTTTAAAACTTGAAAGTTGCTCCCTCTGAGGCAGATGTGATAAGGTCAGCAGCGGCGGGTGGGCTGAAGTGACTGACCCATCCCCATCCCCACATCCCATGTCATTCATTGCTTCAAAACTTCAAATTGGAAAGAACCAATACATACAGTACTCAGAGCCACATCTTCTCTCTAATACCACGTGCTGACTCACCTTCTTACATTGCTCTCCTCTCCTACGCTGCCCCGCCAAGCTTGTCCTGTTGCATCTGCAAGAACGACATCAGAGAAATCACCCTGAGGCAGAGCAATAGAGTCATAACAACAAAAAGTCTTGCACCTTTTTACAAATACCCTCTAAGGTCCAAATACAACCGTACACAAAGAAAATTACAAAAAAAAAATCCGCACCAAAACCAGCTGTACCCTCTTCCACATGAACTCTTCTTCACTGCTGCTGTATTGCCTTCCCAACATGCCTCTGCTCTTCCCAAACAAAACAGAAGAGGTGTCTACACAGCCTCCCAATGGCTACCCTGAGATAACTCTAACACCTTTGCCCCGATCTACTGGGATTCATGTACTACATATAGACTCTCTACAGGATTCCGCCCACCCTGGACACTACGTGCCCAGGCAGGGCAGCCCCGAGCCAAACACTCACGGTTACGGACAGACACTACACGGAACGCTACGAACGACACGCCTCAAAGATGAGAGAAAACTCTCAGCAAGAAAGATGACACGGGGACCAAAGTCACCGTCGTGCAAGAAAATCTGTGGGATCGTGATGATGTCAACATGAAGACGCTCTACGGAACCCCCTGAAGCAAACTGTAGAACGTGATGGTACGTAATAAGAATGGACTGTTGAGCCCGCTAAGATGGACGTGCAGGAAGTCTGGCTTCAAGACCTAAGAACGTAACGACGCAGGGAAGAACTCCCAGACGTGGAAGTGGGCCGTCCAGAAACTTCCGAGAGGCAAGATTGATGCACGCTTTAAGATGCTAATGCAAGAAGAGCATCAGATGAATGGTGCTACGCCCACAGGCCCAAGCATTCGAGACCCTAAGGATGACGCCCAGGGCCCCACGTCGTGCTCCTGGAGCTCAAAGATGACCTCGAGACCCAAGAAGGGGCGAAGATACACAACACAGACCACATGAACGACATGACAACACGCACGGGCTGGAACTGCCCTGCCCGGGACACGCTAGCGTCACACTGAGCAGTAAGCAACATCCTTTACCTTCCTAAATATGACTGTGCCCCGGGACAGCCCTCGCCACTACGCTAACGTCAAAGACCCCATTTTGCAATTGTCCACCTCGGCCCCTCTCCGGCGCCTGACTGTCAACTTAGCTTTTGGAGGGACAGGCATCTGAATCCTTCTTCGATGCGGTCCGCAAAAACCAGCCATCCGATACATTTCCGCAGTCACCAGGTTCCTCCTCTTCCTCTGCAAAAGGAAAATAAAACATAATCCCAGAGGCCGCCACAGCACCAGCAATAAGCATCCTGAGAGGAGATGCCAACCTCTTCGACGACACGCTCAGCCTCCCGAATGCCGTGGCGTTCTGCTTGCCCGCTCTGCGCCGATTCCAGAGTCCGAGGCTGCAATGATAGTTATTCACAGCACCTAAGAGACCAAGAAACACAACATTACCACTGCGCTTCTGCCAAACCGCCACACCATCAACTCCTATCTTCTGTCTTCATTCACATGAAAAAAAAAGTACCCAATTGTATTCATAGAGGCGCCAGTCACATCTTCCCTCTAATGCCACATGCCGAGCCACCTCCGTACAGCGCTCCTCTCGGCTCCCCTACGTCACCCTGCACATCTCATCTCTCGGCATCTAAAAAGAGAAAAAAAAAATCCAACATTACCCCGATGCAGAGCGATAGCTTAATTCCAAAGGTCTTGTTTCTACTTCGGAACACTGTTCAATTAGATCCAACTACAGCCTGCCATCAAAAAAAAAAAAACCACAGAAAAAGCCCACAAACATTACACCCCACACAAAGCAGCCTGAACATCTTTGAGATACTGTGTCCTTCACTGACTGTGAACAGCCTCTCTGACTTGGCTCTGCTTATGCCAACACCCACTAATAAAACACCCCCGCACCCAACCTACTGAGAGCAAATTAATTCCAGATGACTACCCAACCTTTGCCTCGGTCTCCACAGATCCACATATTAACTGTAGACTCTCGTCACTATTCTGCCTGCCCTGGACTCTACACACCCGGGCAGGGGGGCTCCAAGCCAGACACACACACAAGCACAGACCAACACTACACAAAACGCTAAAAACAACGCATCTCAAGGATGAGAGAAAACTCTCAGCAAGAAGGATGACACCCAGACGGAAGTCACCGTCGGGCAAGACGACCTGGAGACCGTGGTGGTGATGTGAAGAGGCTCTATGGAAGCCCCTGAAACAGAGTGTAGGACATCATCATCTGTGATAAGAAGGGACTGTCAAGACTGATAAGATGTATGCGGGGGAAGCCTGGCTTCAAGACCTAAGAACATAATGACATAGGGAAGAAGTCCCAGTTGTAGACGCGGGCCATCCGGAAACTTCCAAGACGCAAGACCAATGCAAGCTTTAAGCTTCTAACGCAAGACGACCAGCAGCCGAATGGTGCTATGCCCATGGGTGCAGGTGTTCGAGACCCTAGGGATGGCGCCTGAGGCGCCATGCCGTGCTCCTGGAGCTTAAAGACGACCTCGAGACCCGAGAAAGGTCTAAGACACAGAACACGGACCACACGAAAGACAACAACACACACAGGCTGGAACCACCCTGCCCGGGAATGCCGAACAGTAAGCCGCATCCCTTACGTGCCTAAAGGAGACTGCCCTCCAGGACAAACCTCTCCCCTACGCCAACTTCAAAGACACCTTTTTGCAATTCTCAACCTCGTCCCCTCTCGAGCGCCAGTCTCTCAACTTAGCTTTTGGAGGGCCAGGGGTCCGAATCCATCCTTGAGGCAGTCCACAGAAAACAGCCATCCAGTACGTTCCTGTGGTCACCAGCTTCCTCCTCTTCCTCTGCAAAAGGAAAAGAAAAAAAAAAAAGTTATCCCAAAAGCAGCCACAGCACCAGCAATAAGCATCCTGAGAGGAGATGCCAACCTCTTCCACAACACCCTCAGCCTCATGAACACCGAGGCATTCTGCTCGCCCGCTCAGCGCCAATTCCAGAGTCTGACGCTGCGGCAACAGTTATTCACGGCACCTAAGATACCAAGAAACACAGCATTACCACTGCGCTACTGCCAAACCACCAGTCCCGTGCTCCTCCTCGATACTATCTGGCTCGCCTCAAATGCGAGAGCCTAGAGCACACCAGGCTCCGACGACACCCGAACCCATCTGCAAAACCTGTCCAAGAAGGACTCATGAACCCGGCTACCTTTTCTAGCCCTCCCCCAGTGCCAAAACTTTAGAAACCCCTTCTCTTCTCCCTGAGCTGCCAGGGAAGGAGCCCCACTTCTTCCCCATAGATCCCACCCTTTATTTGCCAGCCCGAACACCCGGCGTTGGACACTTCTTGAGAGCCACTCTTCCCAGCCTCTCCCTGCGTCCCACCACCACCTCCTATCTTCTGTCTTCCCACGGACTCTGGGCTCTGCTGCAGACCCACAGAGTCAGTGAAGCCCTGATCTGACCTATACCAGGGGCCTGCCACAAGCCGCACAGGCTCCAGGGACACGGCAAAACCCTGAGCACGGTGGGGGAAGGTGACAAGGCACCCCACATCCTGAAATACGTTATGCTTTATGGCCCTGCTGCTTTCCTGAGAAATGCAGAAACTCCATCTACAGCTGCAGACAAGGTGCTCACCCAGTCCCTGCAAAGTAATCTCATCATCTGCCCGATTGAGACAAATTCTATTGGCATCTTATCTGGGATACAGCAAAGCTAGTGGGGAAAAAAAAAAAAAACCACAAACAAGAAAGTTCCGTCTTCAATACAGTCAGGGATTCCAGGAAAATGCGCCATGCCTGGAAGAGAGAAAACCATACCCTTAAACTATCTCACCGCCCCCTAAGACTCATTACCACGCGACTCACCTGAAAAACCACAAGGAAGAGAACCGGCACATGAGGCCGCTCTCTACTATACACGCTGCCAAACCTCACCTGGTCCTGAAGGTCTTGCCACCTCCAGCTTCTTACCTGCTATTCTCTAAATGGGATAACATCTCCACCCAAGGAGCTGAGCCGCCTCCAAAGCTGCAATCGACTGAAGGACAGGCAGAGCTCTGACCCTGGAGAAGCCCAGCAGCAGAATGAGCTGCCCCAGCAGAGGCTGTGGGTTATATACCCCGGGCCCTGCCCACCCCCGTTCCCACCAGCACCTGGGAAAGGGCCTGGCTGACCTCCACAAGGCATAGAGCCTGCCAGAGGAAAAGCTGCTCCTTTCCTCACAGGCCTGAGAAGTACAGCATGCAAAACACCAAAACGGAGAAAGCGACCCTTAGAGGAACGGACAATATGTGCTCTTTTATTACAACTACATCAACTGTGTCAGCAACAGGGCCCGGTAGGTAAGTAAACTTAATTAAACTTCTGCAGGGCGTAGACATAAAGAGAAAGACATCATCCTAACCTAAATAGGCCAGAAGATCATGAAGCACAATAACAATATTTTTTATCAAGACTCAATGTGCTTTAGTTTCCTTGTAAAAGAAACCCCACAACGAGTCATACAGCATTTCTAGCAAGACGACGCGTATTATCCGACTTCTGCCAGAACTGTGTTCTGGATCGGACCGACAGACAGAGTGCAAGCAGAGGCTCGTGTGCCGCCTGTAATGCAGTGGCTGAGAAAGAACCAAGGCTTGGGGCCGCCGCTCTCCTCGGCCGAGTCTGCTCCAGTGCCCTGTCTGTCATCATTGCTGTTGTGCCTTAGGCCATGCAGTAAAACAAGTGACACATGCTCCCTTTTAACTTCTCTCCTGAGGCAGAAAAGAACAAGAGAGAGAGACTTAGGGACTGAAAGATAAACTGAACTGTAATGAAATCTTAACAGCAAAATAATACCAAGAAAAGACAACAGTAACAAGAAAACAATTAAATATATACAGGACATACACAACCCGGTACAGAGCTCCCAGGATGACCGCTGCTTCACTGGCAAAGTCCGGAACCAGACTCCGTGACAGACCGGAACCAGACTCCGTGACAGACCGGAACCAGACTCCGGACCTGGTTGCATAAATGCACGGATCGAGGTCAAAGGACAATGAACAGACAGAGGAGTCTTCAGAGGCCAGACAACAGGTACCGACCCCTTTGATCCCTCCGCTTTTATACTGAGCGTGATGAGGATGGGATGGAATACCCTATCAGTCAGATTCGGGTCACCGGTCCCGTCTACTCTTCACTATGGGTACAACCCCTCTACGCTTTTCTGCTTCCAACCCTCCAACAGGGCATATATAAAAGTTAGCTGGGCTGTGCTGTTGTAGGAATAAGTATAAGCAAGAGCCTCTCTGCACGGCATCCCTTCGCATTAAGTGTAAATATAAGTTCTTGGTGCTCTGAAGGCAGATACTACCTGAAAAATACGTCATTATTTTCAGAGAGTTCACTTCATTGGAAGAGACTTACCTGAAAAGTAAAGTGACTGCAAACAACACCAGTTCTGTTGTACCTCAGACCAGCACTTCCACACATGGCTACGTAACCTCACATTCACATGAAAAAAAGAAGAAGTGGCCAAATGTATTCATGGAGCCGCCGGTCACATCTTCCCTTTAAGACCTCGGGCTCAGCCACCTTTGTCCTGCGCCCCCATCAGCTCCCCTGTGTATCCCTGGCCACCTCATCTCTCTGCATCTGAAAAAAAAGCAACACACCAACATCAAACATTACCCTAATGCAGAGCAGTAGCTTAATTCCAAAGGTCTTGTTTCTACTTAGGAACCCTGTTCACATAAGTCCAACTACAGCCTGTCATCCAAAGAAGAGACGCCTGCAAACATTACACCCCACACAATGCAGGTTTACCATCTTTGAGATACTGTCCCCTTCACTAGCCATGAACACCCTCTCCAACTTGTCTCCGCTTATGCCAGCGCCCACTAATGAAACACCCGTCCACACAGCCTCTCGAAAGCTAATCAATTCGAGACGACTGAGCAACCTTTGCCTGGGTCTAGACAGATCCTCATATTCAGTACAGACTGCTGTCGTGATTCTGCCTACCCTGGACGCTACACACCCAGGCAGGGCAGCCCCAAGCCAAACACACACAGACTGACGCTACACAGAACACAACAAACGACGCGCCTCAAGGATGAGAGAAAACTCTCAGCAAGAAGGATGACACCGGGACCAAAGTCATCGTCGGGCAAGACAGCCTGCAGGACTGTGATGGAGACAATGTGAAGAGGCTCCACAGAACCCCCTGAAACAAAGTGTAGAACTTCACAGTTCCTGAGAAGGGACTGTTGAGCCTGACAAGATGGACACACAGGAAGCCTAGCTTCAAGACCTAAGAACTTAACGACACAGGGAAGAAGCCCCAGTCGCTGACGCGGGCCATCCAGAAAGTTCCAAGATGCAAGACCGATGCACGCTTTAAGATGCTAATGCAAGAAGAGAGGCAGACGGTTGGTGCTACACCCGCGGGTGCAGGTGTTCGACACCATAAGGATGGCACCCAATGCACATTCCGTGCTCCTGGAGCTTAAAGATGATCTCAAGACCCAAAAAAAGGGTCTAGGATGCAAAACACAGACCACACGAACGACACGACAACACACACAGGCTGCAACTGCCCTGCCTAGGATGCGCTAACATCACACTGGACAGTAAGCTACATTGTTTACCTGCCCAAAGGAGACTGTGCCCCAGAACAGCCCTCCCCCCTACACTAACGTCAAAGACCCCATTACACAATTGTCAGCCTCCACCCCTCTCCAGTGCTGGTCTCTCAACTTAGCTTTTGGAGGGCTAGCATCTGATTCCATCCTCGACATAGTCCACAAAACACAAACATCCGATACGTTCCTGCAGTCACCGGCTTACTCTTCCTCTGCAAAAGGAAAAGGAAAAGAGAAAGTCATCACAAAAGCAGCCACAACACCAGCAATAAGCATCCTGAGAGGAGATGATGACCTCCTCCACAAAACCCCTCAAGCCTCCTGAATGCTGATGCAGTCTGATTGCCTGCTCCACACAGATTCTAGAGTCGGATGCTGTAGCGACAGTTATTCACGGCACCTAAGATACCAAGAAACACAGCATTTGCACTGCGCTTCTGCCAAACCACCAGTCCTGTGCTCCTCCTCAATACTATCTGTCTTGCCTCAAATGCGAGAGCCTAGAGCAGACTAGATACCATCGACAACCAAAACCAATTACAAAACTGGTTTGAGAAAGACACAGGAACCCGCCTCTCTTTCCTAGCCATCCCCCTCCTGAACCATCAGGGAAGGAGGCCCACTGCTTCCCCACAACTCCTGCCCCTTATTTTCCAACTGCTCCTCAGGACCTGCTGTTCTGAGCCCTGCCCTGTGTTTGGCAGGCACCTCCTGTCTTCCGCCTTCATAGAGACTCCGGGCTCTGCTACAGACCTGGAAAGCCGGGAAAACAGTTACAGAACCTACTGGTAGCCTCCCGCAAGAGCTTTAGGGCCACCGTGATACCCTGCATGCTCTGGGGGAAAATGATGAGCCATCCCTGCTGCTTCCTCAAAACAAACAAACTCAATATATAGATACGTACAAAACACTCACCCTAAATCCTACTCCAGTATCTCATAACACACACAATTAAGACTAATAAAAACACCAACTAACATAGTGTACATCAAAATTGGAAAAAAACACAAGATTTTATCTTCAATGAAGTCAGAAATTATAGTAAAACACGCCACCTGCCATAAGCAAAAAAAAAAAAAGATACATACTATTAAGCCATTTAAACAAACCAAATGCTCCCTACAAAACTAAAGATATGGGGGGGAAAAAAAAAAGATAACATACAACTCCACTTTCTATGGCAACCACCCTTACATTGAGAAGTCTTACCTCTGATGTCTTACCTATGCTAGTTTAAACGCTAAAACAAGCCTTCCCAAACAGCTGCACAAGCTCCAAAACAACACTTAAGAAGCTCCAGAGCTCCAACCCTGGAAAAGACCAGCAGCAGAACAAGGTCCTGCCCTGAAGCTGTGGCTCATATACCCCGGGCCCCACCTGAGGCCCTCAGGCCCCACCCACCACCTTTCCCACAATCCCCTGGGTAAAGGGTGGGGCCAACCCCCAGAAGCATAAAAGCACCTGAAGGTGCAGCAGGTGTTGTTATTCGCTTTAAGTTTACTATTTACAAAGTAGTGAAGAGTGACCCTTGATAGAAAAAGCATTATCTGCTCCTCCCTTGCAGCTACACCTATTGCATCAATGACATGTCCAGGTGAGCAATTAAGTTATTTTTTTATGGAATGTAAATAGAAAAAAAATAAACATCAGACTTATCTCTATAGAAAAGTAGCTTATTCAATGCAATGATAACATTATTATTAAAATTTATGTACCTGAGTGTCCTTCAAAAAAAAAAAATACAAACCCAAACGCAATCTATTACTATGGGGTCATTCCTTATTTCTAGCAAGACCGTGTGTGTACTAACGAACTTCTGCCAGAACCCCTTTTTGGATGGGAGTGAATAACAAAACAGAATCAGATTCTATGAGAAAACTTTCTCAAAAACATTTTCCTCTGTGAAATAAGTTATTTATTGTAAATTGCTAGCAATTTAAAGTCATATTGATAATCTCATTTTGACTTGTTACTCAACAGCACTACTTGAGTCCCAAAATACAGAAAGCAACAAAAAAGCATGGAATTACAAGTCATGTATTTCCTGAACCTGCATAAAGCACCCTAATTAACATCTAAGTAGCTAGAACAAAAACAAACTTATATACATAAACTCATATTTTACAATAGGTATAAAAATGAGAAATTCTTCTTTATTTCAATGCCTCATGCCCATATAGACAGGTTTTATTCCATTTTTAAACACACATTCCCCCCATGAATTTTCAGGCATTTTTAGGTTGTGAACTGCCTCTTTTGGGGGGGACCCAGTGTGACAACCCACACCCCCCCCGGAAAAGGTCTTCTTTTGACTTAGAAATACCATCTGGAGTACAATTACAGCCTGACATTAAAAAAAAAAAAACAAACTACACAAGCATCACACCCCACACAAAGCAGCTTTAACATCTTTGAGATGCAGTCTGCTTCACTACTGCTGAACAGCCCCTCCCACATAGCTCTGCTCATCCCAAAAAAACCCTTAATTAAAGAGCTGCCCACACCACCTGCTGATGGCTAACTTGATGGGAGTTGACTGTACCACCTTGGCCTCAACAGTCTCATTAGATCAATGTATTAACCATATACTCTTACTGCTGTTCCCCCTACCCCTGACTCTACAGCCCCAGGCAGCGCAGCTCCAAGCCAAACACACCCACGTGCAGCCCAACACCACACAGCACTAGAGACAACGTGACTCCAAGATGAGAGAAAACTCTCCACAAGAAGAGCGACTTTCAGACAAGAGACGCTGTCGGGCAAGAAGAGCGACTTTCAGACAAGAGACGCTGTCGGGCAAGAAGAGCGACAGGGCTGCAGCGCTGACACGACCAGGCTCTACAGCCAAGCCATAAAAGAGTCAAATGTAACGGACCATTCCAAGAAGTTCCTGTCAAAACGGAGATGACGTATGTGCAGGAAGCATGGCTTCAAGACCCGAGAACGTAAGGATGCAGGGAAGAAATCCCAGTGCGTAACAGCAGGTGGCTAGAACTGCTAGGGCTCAGAGAAGAGAGCTGCTCAGGCAGCCGGGAACGACGCTGCAGAAGAGGACCATTCAGAAACTCCTGAGAGGCAAGTCCTATCTGCACTTTAAAATTGTTATGCAAGAAAAGAAGTGCCCATTGGGCACTCTGCCAATTAGCACAGGCATTTGAGACCCTACAGGTGGTGCCCGAGGCACATGCTGTGCTCCTTGAGTGCAAAGAGAAATAAGGACACCAAAACTTAAGGAAAGTCCAAGACACAGAAGACAGAGCACACAAACTACACAACCAAAGACACAGGCCAGAACTGCCCTGCCCAGCACACGCTAGCTTTGTGCTGAAAAGTAACCCACTCCCTCTACCTACTCAGAGGAGACTGCTCCCGCATAGCCCTCTGCTCTAGCCTGACTTTAAAACTCCTCCCTGAAACTGTCAACCTTGGCCCCCCTCCAGCACCTGTCCCTCTACTTCGCTTTCAGAGGGCCAGTGGTCTGAATTCATCCTTGACAAAAAAAAACACAACAAACAGCTAACTGATGTGTTCCTGCAGTCACCATGTTCCTCTTCATCAGCAAAACAAAAAGAAATCACAGCTCCAGCAGTGACCACCATGACAGTAGATGCCAACCTCTTCCACAACACCCTCATCCTCAGAGGTGCCATGGCAATCCACTCACCTGCTTCACGTCGATTCCAGTCGGAGGCTGCAGCAACAATTATTTATGGCACCTAAGATACCAACAAACACAAAATTACCATTGCATTTCTGCAAAATCATCAGTCCCGTGCTCCTCCTCCACACTGTCCAGCTCACCTCAAATGCAAGAGACTAGAACAGACCAGACGCTGTCGACACCCAAATCCAAATGCAAAACCGATATGACAGAGACTGATGAACCCACCTCCTTTTCCTAGCCAGCCCCCAGTGCCAAAACTTTAGAAACCCCTTCTCTTCTCCTCAACCGTCAGGGAAGGAGCCTCACTTCTTCCTGACAGCTCCCATCCTGTATTTGCAACCCTGAACCCCCTACACCGGCTGCTTCTCAGGAGCAGCTCTTCTGAGCTGTGCCCTGCGTTTGGCAGGCACCTCCTATCTTCTGTCTTCCCACAGACTCTGGGCTCTGCATCAGACCCACAAAACAAATAATGTCCTGACACAATCTATGAGGGGCCTGCTGCCCGCTGCAAAAACTCTAGGGACACCGTGGCACTCCATGGGCAACGGGGAAAGGTGATGAGCCATGCCATACCCTGAACGACGCTATGCCTTACATCCCTGCTGCTTTCTTGAGAAATGCTAGTGCCATATATGCAGATGCATACAAAACGCTCACCCTAACCCCCATAAGATAATCTCATCATCAACCCAATTAAGAGAAACAATATCAGCAATTTACACAGCATACTGCAAAACTGGTGAAAAACCCACAGTTCTATCTTCAATAAAGTCAGGAATTCTAGGAAAATGCAGCACTCCTAGAATAAAGAAAAGCATACTATTAAACCATCTGGGCATCCCCTAAACACTCATCACAAAGTTACTGACCTGAAAAAAAGGAAACAAAAAAGCTGCATAGCAGTCAACTTTCTACTATACAGGTGTCAGGATGTTTACTGCTCCCGAAGGTCTCAGCTCAGCCTTCTCACCTCTGCCTCCCTAAATGCCGAAACACGCCTGCCCAAACAGCTGAGCCTGTCCCAAAGCTGCAGCAAAGCGAGGGACCAGCAGAGCACCCACCCCACAGGGCCCAGCAGCAGAATGAGCTCCTGAGCCCGGGCTGGGGCTCAGGTACCCCGGGCCCCGCCCACCGCCCTCAGGCCCCGCCCACCGCCCTTCCCACAATCCCCTGGGAAAGGGGCGGGGCCAACCCCCAGAAGACAAAAAGGCGGCCACAGGAGGAGCAGCTCCTTTTCTTATGCCTTAAGTTCCCAGCAGGCAAAGCAAGTCATTTTTATTTCCATTGGGCACTTGCCTCTGGTGATTCTCTTACCGCTTTTGTTTGAGTTCTGTCTACTTGTTGCTGTAAAGAAGAGAGTTCTGCAGGCATCACTTTATTTTTGCTATCTTCAGATATTTTCGTGGTTAATTGGTAATCGTGTTTTATGGTTTTAGAAGAGTGCTGGAAGCAGGTGATTTCCAGAAGACTGATGAGCACTTCCTGGAACCTGGAGGACTAAATCACCATGGAGAGGCGCGTCAGCCCATAGAGAGGCGCATCGGCGACTGCGGGACGTCCTGGAGGACTAAAGTGCCATAGAGACGCCCGTCGGCTGACTGAGCAGCGTACTGGAGGACTAAAGTGCCATGGAGAGGCGCGTGGGAGGACTGAGAGGGTTCCTGGAGGACTAAAGTGCTATAGAGACACGCGTGGGAGGACTGAGCGGGCACTTCCGGGCTCCTGGAGGACTAAAGTGCTGTGGAGACGAGCGTCGGCTGACTGAGCGGCGCTCTGGAGGACCAAAGTGCCATAGAGACGCCCGTCGGCTGACTGAGCGGCGCTCTGGAGGACCAAAGTGCCATAGAGACGCCCGTCGGCTGACTGAGCGGCGCCCTGGAGGACCAAAGTGCCATAGAGAGGCGCGTCGGCTGACTGAGGGGCACCCGGGAGGACCAAAGTGCCATAGAGAGGCGCGTCGGCTGACTGCGCGGCGCCCGGGAGGACCAAAGTGCCATAGAGAGGCGCGTCGGCTGACTGAGGGGCACCCGGGAGGACCAAAGTGCCATAGAGAGGCGCGCCGGCGGACTGAGGGGCCATGGAAATGGACACCCGGAAAACTGCCGGGCACAGACGGGGGCGCGGTAACGCGTAAGAGCCGATACTGGAGCGCCGACGGCCGCTCCCGAGGCCGGGCGGGCGGCACCGATCGCGCTCGAGGCGGCGGGGAGCTCGACGGAGTCCCGGCGGTCCTGGTTCGCCCTCCGGCCGCCGCGCTCTCGAGACCGGCCTCCGCGAAGCCGCGGAACCAACGCACAGCGCCGCCGGGGGCGGGGCCACAGCGCACGGAGGAGCGCACACCTGCAGGACCCGCCTCCAGCCGCCGGGCGGCAGCACCCCTCAGTTATTTACACATTATCTATTCAGGGAATTTATATCACCTGTTTGCACTTATATAGAAAATCTGCTTAGACTTATACATTAACATTTATGATACAGAATATCTATTTAGACTGTCTGCTTACACATCTATTTTGACACTAATATCTTTTTATAAATACATTTTTTTAAATATTTGTATATTCTAGGATCTTTTGTATAACACAGAAGCACAGAATCATAGAATCCTTAGACATAGAGGTTTTTATTTTGAACTTATTTTACATACATACTATTATTTCTCAATGTATATATTTATCATATATAAATGAGAGATTGTTCTCTATTTCAGTGCCTCACGCCCATAGTTACAGGTTTTCACATTTTTTTAATGCATCCCAAGATTTTCAGACGTTTTGGGGCTGTGAACCACCTCTTTTGGGAGACCCTCACGTAACCCCACATCCCCCACTCACCTGCTCCTCTGCCGCATCATCGCTGCCCCAATGACATCGAGGTACCCCAAATGACATCATCACAACCCTGAGACACACAGACGTCCTTCTATTCACTCCAAAAAAATGCCCAAAACACCCAGACCCAGGGCTGGCCCCTTCCCCTCAGGGAGGCTCTGCCCCCGGCTGCAAACCTGGGCTGGGGCATCTCTCGAGCAGCACGAGACGCCTACGACGAGGCACCTGGAAAACAAAATCCCCAGTTATAGCTCAGCATCTTAAAAAATAGCCCGGAAGGGAGTAGAGGAATTCCGTCAGACCGAGGGACAGGACAGTCGCTGAGCTACAGGAGGATTCTGGGGAAGCAGCTCAGCTCCAAACACAGCACAGCCTGCAAAAGCCAGGATGCCATTACGTTCTCAGCGTAAGGGCGAACACTCTGGCCGGCGCTGGGAAACGCCTGGCCCCTTCCTCCCAGTGCGGCTGCAGGGAGATCACCCAGCGGGGTGGCAGGAGCAGGCTGCGCTGTAACACCACAATCGATGCTGACAGACCCACCGCCGCAGGTACAGCCCTCACGCTGCCGCTGCCCACCTCGCTCGCTGGGTCAATGCAGCCGAGAAGGAAGGGTAAACTGTGAACAGCAGAAGGAACAATAAAGAACAAAGCTCGGTCATTCATGTTATGCTGAAAAGGTGTGCCTACATTTACATACACTCATTAAAAATACTTATACTGTAGAAGTATTTGACTTTCCTCTGGCACTAACTTAGCTCGTACAGCTATGAATTCATACCATTACATTATCTCTCTCCAAAATACATAGCTATAATTTGACTATAGGATTTTTGTGTGCTACACAAGGAGGAGGGACGTCTGGCCAGCTGCACTGCCCAGGAGAGATGCTACGGGACTGCTGAGGAAACAGGCCACTGAAAGCCAGACAGAAATAAAGTGCTTCAGAGCACGCCGTCTAAATAGCAGGAAAAAAAAAAACAAACGTTATATTCAGTTGCCTCTCTTTTTAAAGCGTTAGAACAAATACCTATCTGCTTAAGGACACCTCCTAAATTGTATGCTACAGCTCTACAGGCAGTTGCAGTTTAAACCATGCAAGTCAGTTTGCAAATCATACAATTTTAACTTTTTTGGTTTTCAAAGTTCCATTTAGCACAGAAAACCCAGTGAGATAAAAGATCCCCCATATGGTTTTAGGGGGCGGGGAGGGGGGGGGAAATCAAATCCCCGGCGCTGCAATCCATCAGGCTACCAAAAAAGACCGGCAGATTGGCTAATGCTTTTGTCTGTGTTGAACATGCAGAGGAATGTGTTTTTATGGTATCTCGACTGTTACAACCGAGAACCCAAAGACCGGCGATGCCACCAAACTGTTGGAAAATGTGCTGTGCTTGGGCCTTTGGAAGGAAATTTTTTTTCTTTTCCTTTTTTAGAAGGGAGCACAAAGGCTTGTTGCTGATGGGAATTCCATAAAATGCAACCGCTTTGAATGAACAACAGTCCCATTTTGGAAAAATCTCTTTCCAAGCAAAGTCAAAATGACACGCTGCAGGTTACAGACAAAGGACGTCATTGGAAGCCACAACTCACCAAAACCACATCAGGACTCGCCGTCAGCAGTTACGAGGCTGCTGATGCTTCGTGTCAAAGCCTGGAAAACATGCAGAAGCGACGCTGATTTGTCCTGTTTTGTCCATGTCTCTTCTTTGACCTGGATTGCTTTTAGGACAGATGCCGGTATCTCAGTAAGGTTTTTGAGTACCACCATAAGATATTTTTAAAATGTATTGACTGAAAAAGCATTAAGCTTTTATCACAAAAACAAAGTCTGCTTCTTCTGAACACGCGAACTCTTATGAACAGTTTCTTCCCTCTTTTAGTACAAAATTATTTTCACAGTATCATTTAACAGTAAGCGCACAGAAAGAGAAGATTATGCTCTCAGGAACAGAAAAATAAACAGAGGGAAGTAAGCTTTGCACAGGCATAACATGCTCCAGAACAGACCTTATTTTACTTTTAGGATTTTGTTAAAATATTTCATAGAAGAACTATAGAAGGAGAGCTGGCACCTCCTTCGTGTTAACTTCAAAGTCCACACGACAAGGACCTTAGGAAAAAAGCAAACGTGCATTGGAGACGTACCACATACTCACAGAGCACTCCGGATCCTTTCCATCTGTCCCGTACTGTCGTGGCAGAAGAAAGGGCGACCGCAGAAGAAACGCTGGCAGTTGACGTTCTGCCAAGAGAGGAAAAAACCCTTTAGCGTAAAGCTGGGTAGGAATCTAAAGCTCCCCTCTTTTGTGGAGGTTTGCAAGGACTACAGCCAAGCGGAGGAAAAAGTATTTGGCTTCATCTCTAGCACAGTTGTTGATATGGGACACTAGAGCTTTTGCATTTTTCAGACAAACCTGACTTTTTTTGACTCACTGGCAGCTTTAGTTGCCCTAGAGCCACTTTCCCAGATACACGCTGCGACAGACACAGACGCCTAAGCACATTTTCTTCAGCCTATACAGAGACAGGGTTTCCTCACCCTACACATCCCGAGCTTAAGATTTTTGTTAAAGGGTACAGCAACCCACCTCTCCTTCTAAACCGCCTCCTTGCAAAAAAGCAGTGATTTCTTTCCAGGCCGTTTCTCCCAATGGTCAAGATCTTTTCAAACTACCATTGTGCCACCAAACCTGCTCAGGGTCCCTCCCAGCTTTTGGATGCCCTTGGATTTACCGGGCACACGCTCATTTCCACCTCCCAGCAGCAAAAACACAGCACGCTCTCAGACCAGACTGCAACCCTGCGGGTGCCCGCGCACACCCGGCTGCTTTGATGAGGAGCCCCTGAGCGTCCCAGTGAGCGCAGGCTGCACGCCCAAGGTCAGCTTCACCTGCACCCATTTCAGGACATGTGGTTTCTGAAACTGCGAACTGAAAACCGCATCTTGACACTTGGCCACAGCAGAAGTGATCCACAACGAGAACTCCACAAAAACCTAGCAACGCAAATTGCAAACCCGCATCAAGGGAGAAAAATAAAACAGCTTCACCTGGTGCACAGGAAAGCAGCAGAGGGAGAAAAGGGTCAGCGTTCATAGCCCTTACAGAAAACAGGCATTCTTCTTCCACTCCTAAACCTGTCTGTTAGGTCTAAATATCGCAGCACTACCACGGCCATACTGAGAATAGGGAAAAATGGCCCTGCTGCCAGACATTTACGGAGCAGGACACACAGACAGAGGGACTTCTTTTGCCATGCACAACCCTGAATTTCCTGAAAGTTTATGTTTAACAAAAACAACCACGTGTAACGTACTGCCAAACAATATTTAGCAATTAAACTTTGATGTGTTGGACACACAATTCTGGGGGAACTTGCCATTTGCTTCCTGCTGCTGCTGCTGTTCTTCCTTCAGAAATTCTACTTGTAGCCACGTTATTCACTACCGGTTCAAGTATTTACCTTCCCGGTATTGCCAGCACTTTTACACAGGCACGTCACTTAATTGCTCTTCTAAAATTATCCAAATGAAACCTGTAGCCACAAAAGAGAAGTGACAAAGAAAAGGAGAGGTCAGTCAGCAAAAGAGCTCTGCAGGCTGCCATGTGCAGCCAACAGTGCACTCTGTTTTTGAAAGCACACACACCCCCACAAAAGAAAACAAACAGACAAAAACCCCGGGACCTCGTATCTTTTCTGTCTGCCAGAGCTCATCCCTGTCTTAGTGTATTGTCTCGCGAGAGCACAAAGCGCAGACGATCTGTATCCCAAGGACATTTGCACGTGACGAATACGAGTTCAGAAATAGTCCAGATCTCTAAAAGTGGTGTCATTTTTCTGGTATTAATAATCATAACTCAATTTTAGTCACTGGCACGTTTGGGAGGAAACTAATTAACTCTTAAAGGTAGCCTCTCCTTGGGGGGAAAAGAGCGTGTTAGAGACTGGAAAAAAAAGAAAATTACGATTCGGAGCTCCCATCCATGAGGTAGCTGTGGGGACATTAATGAAAGTAAAGAGTAACAGCAGCAACATCCAGTGAAATTTGGCTTTCATTTTGACCGTGTACTTAAGAGACCCTCTGAATCTGAACCTCAGTCCTAGGAAGGACCAGGCCTTTTCTGGAACGACAAACTTTTTTTGCTTAAAAGTCCTAGACTGAAGGCTCCACAGAACAATGTGGATTGAGCCACAGAAAAACATGCCTTCCACAGTCAATCAATAATAATAAAAAAGTGTAAAAATCAAGGAACACATCGGTTTCCATCACGTTTCATTCATTACATTTCTACTGGCCTCTAGGTGCTCAAACATTAACTAGATGGACACCACAGACTAGTAGAAATTGACTTATGCATAGGAAAAGAAAAGGCTATTTCCCACTTGCCCCTGGAATCAGTACGAACAGAAGAAAAACGCTTGATCCTAACAAAGGTAATTTACCAGAAGTGAAAGTTCAGGCTTTGATCCCAAAGGAAACCATTCCTAACTACCAAGGGACCAACTCAGGCAGGAGGCACGCTCTGTTAACTGCAACTCCTCGTCAGCTTTTCTGCACTGTCTGCAAATTTGCCTTTTCTCCGGCTTTGACAGGGAGTATCTGTAGCATCCCTGAACTCACAAATGTGTCTCCCCGCTCCCCGAGCCCCACACGTGCATTACCCGAGCAGCAAGCAGAATGAGCCGTGCAGGATTTTCTTGCCGTGCCGCAGAAGGTGACCCTGGGAAAAGAAGAGGAGAGAAATGAGCCTGTTTGTCACACACAGCCAACAGGGACGAGCCGAGGGACCCGCAACCCATACTGCCCTCGGAGCGGGGCCAGGACGGGACCCTCCGCGCAGAGAGAGGGGGCCTGGAGCAGATTTCATCTTGAATCCTGTTCCTGAGCCCAAAGCCACACAACTCCCTCTCCTTCTCAGCCCCAAAACCAGCCACACAAGCCTGTTCGCCAGACCGGGGAGCAGGAGACCTGGTCTCGGTGTCGGGCCCCAAACCGCCCCCCCCACTCTGCTTCCTCCCTCCCTCTGCAGCCCCCCTGGGCGACGCTGAGGGAGCGCAGCTACTCCACAGCCCGGCACCCCAGGGCCCCACGGGCATTTTGGGGGGAGCGCTGGGGAACTGCGGAGGGGCCGGCCCGGCGCCCCTGCGGGGCGGCAACAGCACAGCCCGGACACTGCTTTCTTACCGCCGTTCCGGGCTTCATTTCTCCGGCATCGCCAGCACCGCACCCTAAACCCCGCAGGCGGAAGGGACCCCGCGGGGAAGCGCGCCCAGCCAGCCCCCTCCGACCCGACAATGCACCCCCTCAGGCCTCCCGCTCCCCCAGCCCCACCCAGGGCCCTCCCGGCCCCCCCATCAACCCTCGGGGACCCCTCAGGCCTTCCGCCGCTCACCTTGACGCGACCCAGCTGCCTCACGACGTGCTCGCGGCGGCCGCGCGGGCCGGGCCCGGCCCCGTCCGCTGAGCCCCGCTTTCCCCCCGGACCGCCCCGCTCCGGTTTCGAGCGGGCCCAGCCCGCCCATGGCGCACGCCTATTGGTCTTCGCTCTCCCCCCTTCCTCGGGCGGCCCCGCTCCATTGGCCCGTCGCCGCCGTCAATCCCCACCGGCGAGGCGATCCGACCAAAGGGAGCGCAGCGCCCGCGCTCTGATTGGCCCATCCTCCCGCCCATCCGCCCACGAGCGATTGCCATGGTGAAGACGCCCCGGAGGGGGCGGGGGGTCGTCACCGTGGCAACGGGGCCGTGCAGCCGGGCCCGCCGGCGGGGAATTTACCCAAACGCGGCTTTTCCTCCTTAAAAACTGTTGAGCTGTTTGCAACAGCACAAAAGAAACCCATTTCGCGGACCGGCCCCCTCCGCAGTGCTCCCTGCGGTCCGGCGTTTCTAGGGCGAGCCGGGGTCCCGCAGGTTGGCGGTGGCACCGGCCGCTGCAGCTGCGTGTGGGCCAGCACCTGCATGGCGGGGCGGGAGGCAGTTCCGGGAGGCGGGGCCAAGGGGGCGGGAGGCGGGACCGGGGAGGCGCAGCTGAGGGGCAAAGAAGAGGAGGGCGGAAAGACGGAGCCAGGGGGCCCGCAGGCACCTCCCCAGCTGCAGTACCGGCTTTTGGTCAAAAACTCTTGAGCTGGGACGACCAGTACCCCCAGTGCACAGCCGCACGCTGCCGCGTCCTTACGAGCATGAGGCGGCACTGCAGGCGGGGGGCCGCGCAAGCGCAGTACAGCGGGCTCCACAGCGCTCACTGCTGGCGAGCAGAAGCCAGTACTGCAGCTATGGGCGGGAGGCGGGACCGAGGAGGGTCCTATTTTCCCCAAACTGGTTTCCGGCTGCACAAATCGGGGTGGATTTGACTTTCCCGGGAGCCCGAAATTGGCATTTTTTTTTTTTTTTTGGCCTTCCTCCGCCGCCGAGGATGGTGCCCGGCAACAGCCCGTGCGGGGCCGGCGCTGCAGTACCGCGCTTGGGCCACGGGGGGGCAGCAGCAGCGAGCGTGCGGTGAGGCGTGGCCAGGGAGGGCCGGGGGCGTGGCCAAGACCGCCAGGGGGCAAGGCCATGGGCGTGGCAAGAGAGGGCAGGGGCGTGGCCAAGGAGGGCAGGGGCGTGGTCGAACCGTGCAGGGGGCGTGGCCAGTGAGGGCCGGGGGCGATGATAACACGGGGCGGGCGCCGGGCGGCAGCACCCCCTTCATTAACCCGCTCTTAGCGCTCACTGGGGTGATGAGCGCTGACCGCTCTCAACCCGCTTTAGTCCAGCCGGGGACCGGAACCACTTACCGGGCTGCGGGGCTCCCAGCTCTCGGTCCTGCCCGCGCTCGCAGCCCTGGCAGCGACAGCCAGCGCCTCCGCACCAAAAACCTGCGGAATAGGGGCTTTCACCCCGGAATGACCCCAGGGACGCTGCATCGCTCCGCGCGGGGCACCAGGGCCAGGGGGGTGGCAGCAGTGGGTCCGAAGAGGACCAGGGTGGGAGGCAGGGATGGCGCCTCATCCACAACACAACACGGTGATAAACATTTTTATTTATTTTTTCCTTTGTGGCTGCACAAATACATATATAGCACAGACATTTACACTCATGTATCTATTTGCACATATATATTTAGGGAATTTACATCATCTATTTACATTTATATAGAAATCCTGTTTAGACTTAGATATGCTTAGGCTTATACATTAACACTTACGATATAGAATATCTATTTAGACTGTCTGCTTACACATCTATTTTGACACTAATATATTTTCAATGCCTCATGCCCACAGTTAGATGTTTTTAACAATTTTTTAATGCATCCCAGGAATGTTCAGACATTCTGGGGCCGTGACCCACATCTTTTGGGGGGAACTCCAGTAACCTCCGGAAAACCAGCAACAAAATAACAGTGTTATGAAGGTAACATTCATTTTCTAAACAGCTCAAAACCTTTCCATCCCCTGGAGCTACTTCAATATTAATAATTAAATAAAAAGTAAATAATGAAATAGATACAATATTTACAAATACATATACAAAATCCGTCACCAGCAGGCGCTGGGGAAGCTCCAGCCTGGACTCAGGAAGGGACGGGAACTGGATTCCAGAGCAGACTGGTGGGGATCAAAGGCAGGTGAGCGGACAGGGTCTTCCACGGACGTCAGCCATAGCAGGAAGGGAGAGAAAGGGAGAGAAAGGGAGAGAAGGGGAGAGAAGGGGAGGGGAGGGCCCCTGGAGAAGGCCCTTTACCGGCCCGGCCCGGCCCCTTCGAGCCCTCGGCTCTTGCACGCGCCGCGGCAGGCGGGATGGAGCACCCTATTGGTCAGCTTGGGTCACGTGACGCGCCCAGCCCTCCCGCAGCGGGAGCCGTCCGTGGGGCGGACGCCCGGGGCCCTGCCGCTGGCTGCCGCGGCACCCGGCCAGGGCGGGACCCTGCGGCGGCGGAGACAGCCGGCCCCGCTCCGCGCCCCACCCGGGCGCCACCTTTCTTCATTCTCCCCAGGGAAACCCGTTGCGTGTTCTCATGCTGTGGCGGGCAGAATGATTAGCTTCAGCCGTAAGAGAGAAGTAGTGTAATATTTACTAATATAAAAGAGTGCGCGTGAGCCGATGCAGGCAGGACACAGGAACATCCACAAAACCGCAGATGAAATGCAAAGAACAAGTTTAATCTCGACACCTCACGGACCGGGGAAAATCTGAAGCACCAGCCGGGTAGCGGCACACAAGCAGGGGACGCGGGCACTGCGGAGTGAGAGAGTCCTTGTTAGCAAGGGCGCGCGTGCGCTCCCTGTTCTCGCTGGTATCTAAAGGGTTCAAACAGGCACGGTTTGCCTGCTGTGCTTTGATCTTCAACAACAGGGCAGGATTCTCAAGAAGCTAGATAAGGTGTCCCTGAGTCCATCGCAGACTTACGTTATCTAAGTGCAAGCACCCAAGACTGAACAACAATTAGTGTGATATTTATGTTTCCCAGCACGCCGTGTGAGAGTCACTTGAGCGTATTTACAATCCTCCTTGTTGATCTTCCATTGCTTTCCCACATGCTGATTTAACAAAGTTCATAGTGAATGCGACAGTGTTTTATGAGATTTGATGGAAGGGCACACTTGATTATTTACTGCATAGAGGACAGGGTCCGACAAGCTGTCAGGGAGACCCTCCCGTTGAGTCACGAGGCTCAGAAAGGACGCCCTTGTGTTCTAAACTCCTCAGAGAGGAGTCTAGGTGCGGCTGGATCCAATTCCTAGCCCTGGACTTAGTCAACGGTTTATGTCTAAAGAATGATATATGTGCAATCAATCCTTTATATCCCTTAGCTAAGATTTCAAAGTTTAGCATGCTATTAGTCACTTACCAAGAATTTGTTGCGCCAAGGAATCTCTCAGCCTCGAGGAGAAGAACCTTAAGTGAGCGTCCCCGCTCAAGGGGCGATACTGGCATGCAGCCGCTGCCGTGCAGGAGAGCTCCAAGGGCTCTTGGGCTGTCCACTAGAGTAAGAGAATTGACCTGTCATCATATTCACAAGGGAACGAAATATCTAGGTCCCCACTCCAGACAGTGTTTTGACTGTGTTGCCAGCCATCCCCCAAAGTTCAAGTGCAACTCCTAACTCCCACTGATGGGGGGAAGGGGGAAAAGGGGTAAAAGGGGAGAGCACACCTCCACACACGGTCTCTGGGAACCGCTTTCATCGCCCCACAACCCCCAGGGCGCTGGGCTTTCCTAGCCACATCAGCCTCCAAGGCCCCTACCTTGGGTCACCCAGACCCGGGGGGCTCACGGCCCCCCCCTTGACTAGAGTGTATTTGTGAGGGTGTCAGTGGGTCTCCCTCTGCAAAGCGGGGGCCAGCCATGTTCCTGGGGGGGAACCTGAGACACTCCTCCGGGAACATGTCCGCGCCGCGCGCACCCCCTCCCGACTACAACTCCCAGCATGCCGCGGGGCGAGACCACGCCCCCAGGACTACGCTTCCCGTCGCGCCCCGCGGCTGGGGCGGGGCGGGGGGCGCCGCTCCCCCTTTGTTGGTGTCGGCGGGGCCCGAGCGGCGGCGGGGCCGGCCCGGTATGGGTGACCAGGTGGGGCCGGTGGGCGAGTGACGGAGAGGGAGAGGGAGAGGGAGAGGGAGAGGGAGAGGGATGGAGGGATGGAGGGAGAGGGATGGAGGGAGAGGGAGAGGGATGGAGGGATGGAGGGAGAGGGATGGAGGGAGAGGGAGAGGGATGGAGGGAGAGGGAGAGGGATGGAGGGATGGAGGGAGGGGGAGGGAGAGGGATGGAGGGAGAGGGAGAGGGATGGAGGGAGAGGGATGGAGGGATGGAGGGATGGAGGGAGGGGGAGGGAGAGGGAGGAAGAGGGGATGAAAGTCTGGAGGAAGGAGGGAGGGGGGGTTAAGGATGGAGAAGGAGGGAGGGAGGGATGGAGAGATAGAGGAGGGAGGGGGGATGGAGCGAGGGAGAGGGAGGGCTGGAGGAAGAGGGGTTGGAGGTGATGAAGGTCTGGGGGAAGGAGGGAGGGAGGGGTTAAGGAAGGCAAAGCAGAGAAGGAGGGGTGCAGGAGGGGGAGATGGAGAGGTGGAGTGAGGGAGGAAGAGAGGTTGGGGGGATGAAGGTCGGGAAAGGAGGGAGGGAGGTAGGTGTGGAGGAAGGAGGGATGCAGAGGTTAAGGCTGGCAAAGGAGGGATGCAGAAGGGAGGGAGCAAGGGAGGGAGGGAGGGAGGAAGAGGGGATGGAGGGATGGAGAAAGAGGGACAGAGGTGGGGAGGAAGAAGGGATGCAGGGGTTAAGCATGGTGAAGGAGGGGTGCAGGAGGTAGGGATGGAGGGGTGCAGGGGGGCTGTAGGGCTCTCCCCCCAAGCTGCCCTCGCTCTGCTTTCACTCACTTGCCAAGTCATCCCGCTCCCGCCGTGGCGGCAGAGCCTGGGGTCCCCATGGCACCTGACACGCCTGGGCCTGGCGGGAACAGCGAGCCGAGGGGAGGTCAGGGGGGGCAGAGGGGAGGTGGGGTCCAAGGGGCACTGACCACGGGCTGGGGGGGCCGGACAGGAGTCTCTGCGGAAGATCATCACCACCCTGGCCGTGAAGAATGAGGAGATCCAGAACTTCATCTATTCCCTCAAGCAGATGATGCAGAATGTGGAGGTACTGGGCAGCCCCCTGCCCTCCCCCTGGGGACCCCCTGGTACACTGGGGTCTTGAGTTGGGGTGGCACCCACTGACACCCCAGGGCATTGTGACCAGGCCAACTCGTCGCGGGCACAGGAGGACCTGGAGAATGAGTTCCAGTCACTGTACGCGCTGCTGGATGAGCTGAAGGATCAGATGCTGATGAAGATCAAGCAGGACCGCGCCAGCCGCACCTACGAGCTGCAGGTCAGTGCTCGCCCTGCGTGTCCCCCCTTGCACTGGCACCCTCGCCGACTGCTGCCCCTTTCCCTCCCCACACCAGGCCCAGCTGGCAGCGTGTGCCAAGGCCCTGGAGAGCTCGGAGGAGCTGCTGGAGGCAGCCAACCAGGCCCTGGGGACAGCCAACCACCATGACTTCGCCCAGGTGCGTCCCCACCGGTGCAGGGGGGTGTCCCCATCTGGCTGTCCCCCACACTGGGGGTGTCCTGATCCCCAGCTTGACAGCCTCCCGATGCCACCCTGAGGCTGCGCTTACCCCAGGCGGGCACCTTCCTTTCTTTCTGCGCTGGGCACTGGGGCAACGCTGGGCTGTCTGTGCCCACTGTGGGGCTGGGTGGGAGCATGGACCACCCCCGGGGTCATCCCTAACCTTCCTGTTGTCCCCTTTCTGCTGCGACAAAGGGACATCATGGTAGGGACATGGGGGGCACTGGCGGGTGTATGGCATGCTGTGCCATTGGCGTGCTGTGGCTGTGGGGTACTGCAGCGGGTATGCTGTGCTGTGGGGTACCGCAGCAGCGATGTGGGATGCTGTGCCATGGGTACCACTGTGGGGATGCGGGATGCTGTGCTGTGGGGTACCGCAGCGGGGATGCGGGATCCTGTGCCATGGGGTACCACGGTGGGGATGCGGGATGCTGTGCTGTGGGGTACCGCAGCGGGGATGCAGGGATGCTGTTCTGCTGGGTACCACAGCAGGGACGCAGACATGCTCTGCCATGCTGGCACTAGAACAGGGGTCCGGGCACGCTGTACTGCGCTGTCTCCTGGCACTGCTGTCTCACCTGCTTCTTTTTTTCCTCCTCTTTTCCTCTGCGCTCGCAAGGCTGCCAAACAGATCAAGGATAGGTACGGCACCCCCGTGCCCCCCAGTCCCACTAACCCCCTCCCTCCTCCCAGCCAGAACCCCGCGATGGGTGGCCCTGTGGGTGCTGGGGTGGCTCTGCCCACCGTCCCCACCTCCCCATGGCCACACAGGGCAGGGGGTGAGCAGTCAGGGCTGGGTGGATGTCTGGCTCTCGGACCCGCTGACCCTCATCCCCGCGTTCCCCATGCAGCGTGACGATGGCACCCCGCCTTCCGCCTCTCACTCAAGGCCAAGGTGAGCGACAACATGAGCCACTTGATGGTGGATTTTGCCCAGGAACGCCGCCTGCTCCAGGCCCTCGCCTTTCTGCCAGGTACGGCTCATGGGCAGCGGGTGACAGGGACAGGGGGACATGCAGGGACAGGGCACAGGGGGTGGGTTTCTCCTGCTGCAAGGGAATGGCAGTGCTGAGGGCATAGAGTGCTGTGCCAGCTTGGCGAGGGGACAGCATGAGGATGGGGGTCCAGGGTTTAAGGGGTCTGGTGGGTCCCAGGGGATGGGGTGAGGAGTGGGGGGGTGCCAGGCCTGGGGCACCCTGTGGTACCCCATCCAGAGGGGCAAGAAGGTGCTAGGGATGAAGGGATGAGGGCAGGGGGGGTTGTTAGATGCTGTGCCCAGGGATGCGGCAAGTGCCATGCCCAGGGTGCCTGGGATGCCACACATGGTGTCCCTAGGGTGCTGTGTCCATGGGTCCTGTGGGTGCCATGCCCAAGGGACCTATGAGTGCCCCGAGGGTCCCTGGGGGTGCTGGGGACACTCTGGCTGGCAGCAGGGTTGCAGCGGGGGGGACACTAGCATGGCTGCTTCCACGGGCAGTGCCCAGCACCCCTGAGATTGACCTGGCGGAGTCGCTGGTGGCCGATAACTGTGTGACGCTGGCCTGGAGGATGCCTGACGAGGACAGCAAGATCGACCATTACGTGCTGGAGTACCGCAGGACCAACTTCGAGGGGCCACCCCGCGCCAAGGAGGACCAGCCCTGGATGGTGGTCGAGGGCATCAAGACCACTGAGTACACCCTCTCCGGTGAGGGCACAGGGGCAAAAGTAGCCCCAAATGTGCCAGGCCGGGAGCGGGCACTGCGGGTGGCTAGGGTCTGGGGCTGTCCCAGGGGGCTGGGTGGCAGTGCCAGGCTTTGCAGGGGACATGGGGGTCACGGTGCCCTCCCTGTGCCCTGCTTTGTGACCCTGCTGTGCCCACAGGGCTGAAGTTTGACATGAAGTACATGAATTTTCGGGTACGGGCATGTAACAAGGCTGTAGCGGGCGAGTTCTCCGAGCCAGTCACTTTGGAAACAAAAGGTGGGTACCAGCAGTGGCAGGGCACCTGTCACCCCCCGTGCCACTCCACGCTGCCCCTTCCCAAGCATGCCAGCAGGTCCGTGACCCCTTGGTGCCAGGCGGGGCTAGGTGGGTGGGGGGGGACGCGCTGATGGTGGCTGTCCCCAGCGTTCATGTTTCGGCTGGACGCCAGCACGTGCCACCAGAACCTGCGGGTGGAGGAGCTCAGCGTGGAGTGGGACGCCACAGGCGGCAAGGTGCAGGACGTCAAGGCACGCGAGAAGGATGGCAAGGGCAGGACAGCCTCGCCCGCCAACTCACCTGCCAGGTAGGGTCACCCCCTCCTTGTCACCCCAGCATTGTCCCCACTCCCTGGGTCATGCCAACCCAGTCCTCCTTGCTGGTGTCCGTCTGTCCTAGGGTGGTGCAGTCGCCCAAGAGGATGCCCTCAGGGCGCGGGGGCAGAGATCGCTTCACCGCTGAGTCCTACACGGTTCTGGGTGAGATCTGGGGGCACCCACTTGGGTGCCGGTGGGGGACCCTGCATCATGAGGGGATGGAGACACGGAGGAGAGAGGGTGGCTCTGAGGGCACAGGAGGTGATGTAGGGGGGCACGGGGCACCCAGAAGGACCTGGCGGGGATGGGGACAGGATGGGGCAACCCATGGGTGCCCCAGGGAGAGCCGTGCCCTGTGCCTGCAGGTGACACACTGATTGATGGGGACGACCACTACTGGGAGGTGCGGTACGACCGGGACAGCAAAGCTTTTGGCGTGGGGGTGGCATATCGCAGCCTGGGCAAATTCGACCAGCTGGGCAAGACTTCGGCCTCCTGGTGCCTCCACCTCAACAACTGGCTGCAGGTCAGCTTCAGCGCCAAGCACGCCAACAAGGCCAAGGTGCTGGACGTGCCTGTGCCCGACTGCATCGGCGTCTACTGCAACTTCCATGAAGGTGGGTGAGGGATGGGGTGGGGATGGGGCAGTGTTGGGGGTGGACGCAGGGTCTGCCACCACCACGGAGACCACCACCACCGTGGGCATCAGCATGTCCAGTGTGGGCACTCCCACCACCACAGGCACCAGCATGTCCAGCATGGGCACTGGCACCAGCATGGGCATCAGCATGGGCACTGCCACCACCATGGGCACCAGCATGTCCACCATGGGCACCATCACCACCATGGGAACTGGCATGTCCACCATGGTCATTGCCACCACCATAGACACTGTGCTGGGGGTCTGCAAGCTCTGTGCCCACCTGTGACCCCCCCACACACCTCCCCCATGTGCCCACAGGTTTCTTGTCCTTCTACAACGCCAGGACCAAGCAGCTGCTCCACACCTTCAAGGCCAAGTTCACACAGCCAGTGCTGCCTGCCTTCATGGTAAGGGGCAGGCAGGGCTAGGCACCACCTCCATGGCTGCTGGTGGTGGGGTTCAGCCCCCCCATACCTGTGCCAGCCCCGTCCCCCCCAGCCATGCTCCTGTGCCCGCAGGTCTGGTGCGGCAGCTTCCACGTCTCTTCAGGCTTGCAGGTGCCCAGCACGGTGAAATGCCTCCAGAAACGCAACAGCACAGCCAGCAGCTCCAACGCCAGCCTGCCCTAGAGCTGTTGTTCCCATCCCCCAGCGGGCACACCCCCCCAGGCAAGAGCACTGAATGTACCCCTACCACCTCCCCAAAACTCCATCCCCACCCATGTGCTGTGCTGGCAGGGCTGTGCCAGCCCCCAGAGCTGGGGTGCACCCATGGCCCTGCCAGCTGATCCCCCACCACCACTCTGTGCCACCCCCTCTATCGCTGGCAGCGGGCTGGGCACATTTCCCCCCCCCTGCCCCTCATCGAGAGCTGCTTCTGGCCTGAAGAATAAATTGGGATGTAGGTGTGACATGGCCATGGATGGGGCATGGGGCACTGGGTGGCAGCAGCCCAGGGTGGAAAAGGGTTTTTTTACTGGGGAGGCTCCCGGTGCCATCCCCACGGCACAAGGAGCCGGGACAGGGCTGAGGGGGCAGTGCCTTTATTCAGGATGGCGCCCACGATGCTGCTCCCCAAATACGTGGGTCAGGGGTCCATCTCTGTGCCACTTGCACTCCCCTCCCCAGTGCCACCCCAGCCCTACGGATGTGGCTGGGCTGGCAGGGCTGGGGGCAGCTTTGCCCCGGGGGGGGGACACCGCCGCCCCAGCTGGTTCCTGTCACAAAGAGTGGGGGGGACGTGCCCCCTGACCTGGCGCTGGGATGCATCAGTCCTCGATGAGAGCTCTGTGCAGCTGCAGCTTCTTGGCGAGCTCGTCCACCATGTCTGCACCGCGGGGTCGTGGGGGGGAGGGATGACTGCCTGGCAGAGGACCCAGGCATCCGGGCCCCCTCCCTTTCCCCCCCAAGTGACCCCAGAGGGACCACTCTGCTCCACCACTTGTCCCCACTGCCCCCCAGAGCAGGTGACAGGATCCAGGCATCCTGGCACCCCTCCACGTCCCCTCTTTCCAGGTTCCATCCCCCTCCCCCTCCAGGCACCCGGACCCCCCCCTCACCGGGGCTGTGGGGTGGCAGCAGGGCTCTGCGGGGGGCAGGACGGGGCACCGAGCTCAAGGGGGCTTCCTCATTTGTGGAGAAGGGCAGGGGTCAGCATGGGGGTGCACCCCTCCCTGCCTCAGTTTCCCCAAGCCCAGGTGGCCTCACCCTGCTTGTTCATGTAGGTCTGCTTCTCTGGGATGGCCCCAAATGGGGGGGGTCCCTCAGGCCCCCCCGGGGACTGCAGCGCAGGGCGATGGGGGCTCGAGGATGGCTTCAGTGCGCTGAGCCGACGGGGCGGGGGTGTGGGGGCAGCCGGGGGGGGCTCGCACACCCTCTGGGTCTCCTCTGCATTCTCACCATCCATCTCCACGAACTCTGGAGCAGAGCAAAGGGGGTGTCACAGACTCTCTGCCTGCCCCTGACACGTCCACCCCCCCACAAGACCTCCAGTGCCAGCCTGTGACACCCCAGCACCTCTGCCCCTCCCAGTACCATTCCGCAGCACCCCAACGCTCAGGCAACTCTCCAGCAGTCCCCAGAGATCCCGCCCCTAGATACCCTCCACCACCCATAACTGCTGCCACCACTGTCCTGCAAGACCCGCTCCCTCCCAGACCCTGCTGAGCACGCGGACCCTCCCGTAGTCCCCCCCAGAGTCCCCCCCCAAGCCCACCGAGCCGTGAGCTGTACTCCCGGTGCAGGGGCTGCAGGCTGCCCTTGCTGCTCTCCACGAAGTACTGCACCACCTCAGCCAGCGAGGAGCAGCGATGCTGGGGGGGACACGGTGTCACTTGGAGGTACACCCCCATGGGTCCCCCCATTCACAGCCCACAGCTCCTGGGCCCTGGGAGGGTCCCAACCCTTTGGGGTGTCACAGTCGCTTAGGGACACCAGTCCTTTGTGTCCCAGCCCTTTTTGGGGGTCCTTGTACTTTTGGGGTCCCAGTCCCTTGGGTCCCACCGTCCCAGCCGTGAGGGGGGTTCAGATCCTTGAGTATCCCAGCCCTTAGGGGTCCCAGTCCCTTGAGTATCCCAGCCCTTTTGGGGGTCCCAGTCCCTTGGGTATCAGCCCTCAGGGGGTCCCAGTTCCTTAGGGGTCCCAGTCCCTTGGGTACCAGCCCTTTTGGGGCTCCCAGCCTTTTTGGGGTCCCAGTTCCCAGGCTTCCTTGCACTGGGGGGTCCCAGCTCCTTGGGGGGCCCAGGCTGTGGGGTGCCCAGCCTTGGGGTTGCCCAGACACCATGGGTGCCTGTTCCTTGGGTGCCAGTCCTTGTGGGTCTCAGACCCCAAGTGTTGTTGGGGGTCCCTTGAATCCCAGCCTGGGGGTCCCAGCCCTTGTGGGGCCCGTCCCAGGGACTCAGGTGAGTGCCTGGGGAGGGGTCCCTGTCCCCAGGGCCAGCCCCGCTATGCCCCATGTCACTCACCTGCGTGTCCACATCGATGATGTAGCCCTGGTCCACGTGGTTCACCCTGTAGTGCCTCAGCAGCACCATGCTGCCGCGGGGGCTGCATCAGCGGGGGCCACCACCCCTCACCCAGGGACCTGTGCCCCAGGGCCACCCCTCACACTGGCACCCGTACCCCATGGGGACCCTCAACCTGGGGGGACACGCCTTGCATAGGGACCTGCACCCCAGGGACACCCCTCACATGGGGACCATTGCCCTGGGGCCACCCCTTGCAGAGGGACTCTGACCCTGGGGGGACACCACTCACATGGGCACCTGCACCCTGGGGACACCCCTCCCATTGGGACCTGTGCACTGGGACCACCTCTTGCACAAGTACCCACGTCCTGGGGACACTCCTTGCATGGGGACGCACCCTGATGCCACCTCTCACAAGGAGCCCCATTGCCAGGAGGAGACCCCTTACACAGGGACCTGCACCCCAGGGACAACCCTCAAATGGGCACCCGCACTCCACAGGGACCCTTGCCCTGGGGCCACCCCTCACATGGGGACCCTCGCCCTTTGGGGGCACCCCTCACACGGGGACCTGTGCACTGGGGCCACCTCTTGCATGGACCCTCGCATGGGGACACAGAGCCTGATGCCACCCCTTGCATGATGACCCACACCCAGGGGGACACCCCTTGCCCAGGGACCAGTGCTGTGATGCGACCCGTCCCTGTCCCCAAACAGTGCCCCCCACTCACCCGTTCATCTCCTGGCGCGTGGTGACAGAGACACCCTGGCCGTGTCCCCTGGGGCGCAGCACCATGTTCCCCCTGCCCACACTCCGCTCCAGCAGCCCCTCGGCCTCGAGGCGCGTCACCTCAAAGAAGCAGCTGGGCACCCTGGGGACAGCCCTGCCTTGTCACCCCCCCGCCCTGTGAGGCCACCCAGAGCCACCCAGAGCCCCCCCCAAGCCATGCTGGTCCCCAGTGCATCCCAGTGAGGATGCAGAGCCCCCCCGACTCACGGGGACAGCGGTGGCTTGGGGGCACCAGGGGTGGCCGGGGGGCTGCGGGTGGCAGGGGACCTGGGGATGGCCCGTCGGTCCCACTCCTCGCGCAGGGCCTCCGAGAGCTGGAAGAGGTGGCCGGGCAGCAGTGCCAGGTCGGTGGGGACCTTCATCTGTGGCGGAGGCAGGACGTGGGCCGCAATGGGCACAGTGAGGTCACTGTCACCGGGACCCCCCCCAGTGCCCCATGCCCACCTCCACCATGGTCAGGATGAATCCCCGCCACATCTCCTGCGCTTCCCAGCTCTCCGCCTGCCAGGGACAAGGGGGGTGATGTGAAGGTGACCTGTCCCCTGCGCCCTCTGTGTCCCCATATGCTGTTCCTTGTGGCCCCCTGCCCCCAGCCTCTGCATCCCCCTAAGCCTGTCCCCTGCATGCCACCACCCCGTCCCTCTGCTCCTGCACCCCCTGTACGCCCAAATCCAGCCCCCAATGCCCCCCTGCTCCCCAGTCCCCAAATCCTGTCCCCTCTGCCCCCTGTACCCCCAAATCCAGCCCCCAGTGCCCCCATGTCCCCCCAGTCCCCAAATCCTGTCCCCTCTGTCCCCTCAAATCCTGCCCCCCGTGCCCCCCAGCCCGGGATGTTGTGCCTCCCCCCATGCCCCTGTTGCCCCCTGCACCCTCAAACCCTGTCCCCAGCCCCCTCTGTCCCCCAACACCCCACCCCTGAGTCCCTCCCAGACCCGCCTCTGCCCTGCCTGGCACCAACCGTGTCCCTCTGCCACCCTGTGCTCCTAGCCCCCCCACATGCCCCCAACACCTGCCAGTGCCCCCCCGTGGGATGCCCCTCACCTTCAGCGTCACCTTCTGTCCCTGTCCCCGCAGCTGGAGGATAAGGTCCCCACCCCGGGCCCACACGGCCACCAGCTTGCTCAGGTCCAGCACCTCCAGGGGCTGGGGGCACCTGAGTGTGGGCCCCCCTGCCACCACAGACACGAGCGCGCCAGGCCTCAGCCCCCTCCCAGCCACCCGTCCCCCTGCCCCATGCTGGGCCCCCACCCTCACCTCCACAGGGGGTCCCAGCCTGGGGGACACTCCCCAGTGTCACCCAAAGGTCCCAGCCCAGGGGTGTCAACCCAGGGGGGTTCTGGCCCAGGGGTATCTCTGGAGTCCCAGCTTGGGGAGGGGTGCCACCTCGGGGGTCCCAGCTGGGGGGGTCTCAGGCTGAGGGTCCCACTCTGGGGGAGCCCACCCTGAGGGTGTCCTGGTGCACAGGTGTCTCTGGGGTCCCAGCCTAGAGCAGGGAGTCCCAATCCCGGGGTCCCACCTTGGGCATCCCAGCTCTAGAGGGTCCCGGGGGTCTCAGTCTGGGGGTTCCACCCTGGAGAAGCCCATCCTGAGGGGGTCCTGACCCAGGGGTGTCTCTGGGGTCCCAGCCTACAGGGGGGGTCCCAACCCTGTGGTCCCAGCCCCAGAGGGTCACAGCAGTCCCACACTGGGGCTCCCACTCTTGGGGGGGGCGGTCCTGGACTGGGAGTTCCACCTAGAGGTCCCATCCCAGGGGTCCCATCTTAGGGGTCCCAGCCCCAGGACTTCACAGCGGTACCAGGCTGGGGGGTGCTCACCCAGAGGGCGCCCCAGACATGGGGGCCCGGGTCCAGGGGTGTCTCCAGCCTGGAGGGGTCCCACAGGAGGGTCCCAGCCTGGGGGTGTCCCACGGGTCCCGGCCAGGGCAGCCCACTCGGTGTCCCCACCCAGGGACCCCCCGTACCTCGCAGTCCCGGGGCTGCCCGTAGAAGGCGAGTGTGACCCCCCGCAGCCCGGCCCAGACCCTCCGGGAGACCTGGGGGCGGGATGGGACTCAGCTCCGCCGCCGGGTACCGGCACCGGGCGCTGCGGAGGACACCGGGACGCCCACACCGGGCTCCGCGAGCACGCACCGGCGCGGCCCCAGGGCGGCAGAGCGGACGCCGGGGGGAGGTCGGTCCTGAGAGGGTCAGTGCCGGGGCTCGGTACGGGGGGGGTGAACCCCGGTTGCCGGGGTCGGTCCCGGGGGGTGCGGACCCACCTGGTCCCACGGGCCCCGCTTCTCCAGGAAGCCCTCGTAGCTGTGCTGGGGCCGGGGCCGGGGTCGGTCCCGCCGGGGCAGTGGCACCGGCCGGGCCATCTCCGCCCACCACCGCCGCAGCCGCCGCCGCCGCCGCCGCCGCCGCCGCCGCAGGAGCCGCAGGAGCCGCAGCCGCCGCCGCCGCCGCAGGAGCCGCAGGTGCCGCCGGGCCGGGCCGGTCCCTCCCGGACTGCGGGCATCGGGCAGCCCCACCCCGGGGCGGAGGGCACCGGGGTGGGGTTTCCCCAGCCGGGGTGCGGCAGGAGCGGGGGTGTCAGGGCACCGGCGCGGGTTTGTGTCACCGTGTCCCTCCCGGGTCGGCGCAGCAGGTGCAGGGTTGTCGCCCCCCCTCCTCCCCCCGGGCGGGGCGGGGCGGGGCGGGGCGGGGCGCGCGGCCCCCCCCCCCCCCCATCACGTGGCGCCGCCGTCGCGCGCACCGGGGGGAGGCGGGAGCGGCGGGAGCGGCGCAAGCGGAGCATGGCAGGTACCGGCGGGCGCGCGCCGCCACCGACGCGCGCTCGCGCACGCACCGGGTAGAACACGCGCGCACGCACCGGGCACACGCGCGCGCAACACACACAGCCCGCACCCCGCACACGCGCGCGCACACGCACATGCACCTGCGTGTGCACACACCGCCCCTCCCCGCGCACACGCGTGTGCACCTGCGCATGCGCACACCCACGCCAGTGCGCGGACCCCCGGGGCGCGCCTGCACGCGGCCGGGCACCACGGGCACCCCCGTGGGGGGGAACACGCCGGGACACCCACGGGATGGGGACACCCGTGGGGCAGGGGTAGGGACACCCTGGGACGTCCGTGGGGCAGGGATGGGGACACCCCGAGACACCCATGGGGCTGGGATAGAGACACCCACAGGATGGGGACACCTCGGGACACCGTGGTTCAGGGGTGGGGACACTCCAAGACATCCGTGGGGCAGAGACAGGGACGTTCTGGGACACCCGTGGGTCAGGGTGGGGACACCTCTGTCCCTGTCCCCATCTCTGGGTTCAGACCAGGCTCTGGGGACCTCCTGGGCCAGGAGAGTCTTGTCCCTGTGTCGCCGTGTCCCACAGCTGTGTCCCCATGGCCCTGTGTCCCCGTGTCCCCAAGTCCTCTATCGTCATGCCCCTTTGTCCTCACATGCCTGTGTCTCCCCCCAACAGTGTCCCCATCCCCCTGGCCCTGGGCCCTCCTGTCCCCATGTCCATCCCCCCGTATCCTTGCATCCCCATGTCCACATCTTCCTGTCCCCATATCCCTGCGTATCCCTGTCCCAGTGTCGCCATCCACAGGCAGACACGAGGCTGGGGTGACCCAAGAGTGCTCTTGGGGGGGACGCCCATGGGTGCTGCCCCCCGGGAGGCCCCCACACAAGTTGTCCCCATCCCGGCATGTCCCCATCCCACAGCGCTGGCAGCTGCCTCCCCCGGTGGGGACGAGTGCCTGGAGGAGGACGAGGACGAGCTGGAGCCGGGGCTGGATGAAACAGAGGCTGAGCCGGAGGCCGGGAGCGGGTCGAAGGCGGCGGGGGGCTCCCGGGGGGCCGTGCTCACCCGCCGCGGCATCACCCTGCGTGTCCTGCTCCGCGACGGGCTCCTTGAGCCGGCCCGTGGCGTCCTCTCCATCTACTACCTGGTGGGTGGTGCGGGGAGGCGACGGGGTGGGGACACGGGGATGGGGAACCAGGATGGAAGACATGGGGATGGGGGACAGGGGGATGGGGGACAGGGATGAGGGACATAGGAATGGAGGACACAGGGATGGGGGGCAGGGATGAGGGGCACAGGTGGGGGACAGGGGACTGGCGGGTGCCTTCCCAGCTCACCCCACCCGCCCCAGGGCAAGAAGTTCGTGGGGGACCTGGGGGCGGACGGCACCATCACCTGGCAGGAGACGGGGCAGGTCTTCAACTCGCCCAGCGCCTGGGCCACCCACTGCAAGCGCCTGGTGAACCCCGCCAAGAAGTCGGGGTGTGGCTGGGCCTCCGTCCGCTACAAGGGACAGAAGCTGGACCAGTACAAAGCCGCCTGGCTCCGCAAGCACCAGCCCAACGCGCCGCCCGCCGAGGAGGTGGGCCGGAACCCCCTGGGTGCCCCCTAAGTGTGGGTGGGATGGGCGGGTGCCAGCCCTGTGCTGCCCGCAGAGCCTGGCCAGCGAGGGTGAGGAGGAGGAGATGCCTGAGGAGGAAGAGGAGGAGGCGACGAGGGAGGGTCGGGCGCCCGTGCCGGAGCTGGTGGCTGCCAAAAAAACGGAGGAGAGGAGCAAGAAGCAGCAGTGCAAGAGCCTGGCAGAGCCGGCGGGGATGGGTAAGGTGACAGGGGGGTCCCTGGGGGAACCCGGGGCAGCCCGGAAGCAGTGACGGGGCGTTGTGCTTCGCAGATCACGGCCCCCCGGGGAAAAGGCTGGAGAGCAAACCCCGGGTGCCCGTGCGCTACTGCACCCTGGGCACCCGCGACTCGGCCAGGTAGGGTGCAATGGGGACTGGATCCCCAGCCCCCACGGGGGCCCTTGCCGGCCCTGCAGGTGCAGGGAGGGACAGGGGTGGCAGCGGGACTGCGGCTCTTCCAGGAACCCCCAGACCCTAGTGGAGGTGACATCCTTCGCCGCTATCAACAAGTTCCAGCCCTTCAACGTGGCCATTTCTAGCAACGTCCTCCTGCTCCTGGTGCGTCCCCTCCCCAAGGTGGGGGACAGGTTGGGACACCTCTGATGGCACTGAGGACACCCGCAGGGAGGGGTGGAGGTGCCCCCATTGTCATTTTGGGGCCAAACTGTTGATTTTAACCTTTTCCTTTAGGATTTCCACAGCCACCTGACACGGAGTGAAGTGGTGGGCTACCTGGGTGGGCGGTGGGACACCAACACACAGCGTAGGTAGCAGGGTGGGGGCGTTGGTAGGTGGCCCCCCCAGCCCTTTTCGGAGCCACCCACCCCTGTGCCCCCCTGGCAGTGCTTACGGTGCTGCGAGCCTTCCCGTGCCGGACCCGCCTGGGTGATGCTGAAGCCGCTGGCGCCGTGGAGGAGGAGGTAAAGCAGCCCTGCAGGGGAGTCTGGAGGGGTCTTGGGGGTCCCCAGGGTCCTGGACCCATGGAATCTGCCTGTCCCAGATCTGCCAGAGCCTGTTCCTGCGGGGGCTGTCACTGGTGGGCTGGTACCACAGTCACCCCTTTGGCCCCGCACTGCCCTCCCTGCACGACATCGATGCGCAGATGGATTATCAGCTCAAGCTGCAGGGCAGCGGCAATGGCTTCCAGCCCTGCCTGGCCCTCATCTGCGGTAAGAGACCGGGCCCCGCTGGCTCAGGGGTGCTGGGGGCTGCTGTCACCCCTCCCGCCCCGTGTCAGCCCCATCTGTGTCACCTCTCCCCACCCCACCCCCCAGGACCCTACTATCATGGCAACCCTGGCGTGGAATCCAAAATTGCGCCTTTCTGGGTGATGCCACCACCGGAGGTAAGTGGTCACCATCCCTTTGTGTGTGGGGGGGATTTGGGATGTGGGTGGCCCCAGTGCCGTGGGGTGACCCCCCCATCCTCCAGCAACGGCCCAATGACTACGGCATCCCCATGGACGTGGAGGTGGCCTACATCCAGGATGGCTTCCTCACCAATGATGTCCTGCAGGAGATGGTGAGCATGCTGGGGGGGAACAACACAAAAACCCCCTTTGCCCCAGCAAGGATAACTCCCCGACCCCATGGGGGGCTGGCAGGGGCTCTGCTACCCGTCCCCATTCCCAGTGACGGTGACCATCTCTTCTCCATCCCTGACGTGCTGCCGAGGTCTCAGTGCCACAAGGGTGGGGGGGCCCTGGGGCAGCCCCGGTGCCTGCAGCTCCTCTCGCCCCCCCACCCCAGACGCTGCTGGTGGAGTTTTACAAGGGCGCGCCGGACTTGGTGAAGTTTCAGGAGCTGTGGAGTCAGGATCAGACCTACCTGGACAAACTGAAGGTGAGGAGGGGGCTTCAGCTTCAGGGGGCGGCGTTCCAGCCCTCCCGATGTTTTCATTAACGGGGCTGCGTTCCTGTGTCAGGGCTCCCTGGCCTCCCGCACCCCCAAAGACCAGAGCTTCACCCACATCCTGGAGCAGATCTACAGCCTCCTCAAGCTCAGCAGCTGAGGGGGCCGGGACCCCCGCCTCAACTTGGACCAGGTGCCTTCCCAGCAGCCAGGGCTCAGCTCAGCAGCCCCCCGCCCCCAGCCCGAGGGGCTCATCCGGACCCAGGGCAGTGCAGTGCTGCGGGGACGCTGCATCGCCCACTGCTCCTGGGAGCTTACCCGAGGGGTCCTGGGACATGCCCCCCCCCCGCCCCTCCCTGGCTCCTGCCCTGCCCCAGGGCAGCAGCGGAGGGGGGTGATGGTGATGGGACTCTTGGCTGTAAGTTGTTTGTGGAAGGGGTAGTTGATTAAAGAGTGGTTCCTGAGAGGTGGCCAGCACGCGGCTGCACTGGCTTGGGGACATCTTGGTGGCCTTGCGGTAAGGGACGGTGCTGGTGGCCTCACGGGATGCAGCCACCGTCCAGCTGCCTGGTTTTGGGGACTGAATCGGGGATGTTCATCCAGAGCTCCTCCTGCCCAGCCTCACACTCACAGAGAGGAAGCAGCCATTAGAAAGAAGAAAACATTTAATACTTTTATTCAGAGATACAAGTCAAGATTTTTGGGTCTTTTTTTTTTTCCTCCTAAAAACCAGGAGAAACCATTACCAAAAAAAAAAAAGTCTAGCAAGTTGTCCCAACTGACAAAACGCATTTCAATCCACCTGAGCAGGAGCCAGCGCTCCTGGGCTGTGACCGCAGTCCCCACCGGGGAGGGGACGGACACGAGGTCCCCGAGGACAGTGGTCCCTGGGGCTCCCTGTGCTGCTGGGAGCGAGGGGGAGCTGCCCCGTGTCCCCTGCGGCTGGGAGCGGGGCCACCGCTCAGCCCGCCTGGAGCACAGCGCAGCAGGGGACGGGATGTACATTGACATGCACTGTTAAAATCGTTAAAAAGGGGATGGGTAACTGTAACGTGCCGGGAAGAGCAGGGACAGAGACGTGCTGCGGCATGGGCCCAGTGTGGAGCTGCGGCTTGGCCCCTGGCCTGGGCAGGGGGACAGTGCTAACCAAGGAGGAGAGGGGCTAGAGCCCGGCAAAGACCCACAAAGGAGGGAGAAAAAGACCATTTTTCTAGCAAGGAAATCCACGGAGTTGAGTGAGAGATGGGGGGAGCACTGCCGGGCCCCATCCTGCCCCCCGTAAGAAGGAACACGCCGGGATGCTTAGGGCTAAGGGGTGGCAGAGGCAGCGCTGAGATGTGTGATACCTTTTCCCACCAAACCCATGGCAGAGGGGCTCATTGCTCCCCCCCCGGCCAAGGAGGGGGCTGCGGGGCAGAGGTGGGGGGTACAGGGAAGGCACATGAGGATCAGCCAAGCTCCAGCAAGCCCCGGTCCTGCAGCACTGGGTGCCGATGGCTCCCCAGGGAGAGGAGCCACCACCCGCTCTGCCCCGTGGTGGGTAGAACCCAGGCTGTGGCCCAGTTCCCACCCCCTCCCCAAAATTATCCCCCATCTCTGACACACTCAGTCAAGTCTGGAGTAGGAAAATCCCAAAGGTCCAGAAGCAACTTGGCTTAAAATAGGGCAGAAGGGAGAAACCACCCCGCTTTGGAGCCAAGCTCTGGGAGGAGGGGGCAGAGGGACATCCCTGCTTTGTCCCTCCAGGGTGTGTGTGGGGCGAGCAGCACAGAGCCGCAGGCAGAGCTCAGCACCCGCGCCGCAGGGCTGGTTTAGTGTTTGATGGGTGTCGTAGTGTTGCTGCGCCATGGCATCCCTCCCCTGAGCCCCCTGGGAGAGCCAGGGTCCTGGATGGAAGGCTGGGCATCGTCAGGGAGAGGGGTAGTGTTTAAGGGGGTGGGGGGTAAAGGGCTGCTTTGCCCCCCTGTCACTGGGCCACGCGTCTCCCCAGGGTGATGGTCAGGGCAAAGGATGCATCCTGGCTCTCCCAACCTGGCTCATCCAGCTGCTTGACCCGAAAGAAAGAAAAACTGGACAGGGAGAGGCCTGTGGCCATCGTACAGCCTGGGGGTCGGGGGGACCTGGCAGGGTGCGCAAAGTACCGAAGTTCAAGCACCAGAAGGACACACACAAAAAAAAAAAAAAAAATTAAAATAACCAAATTCACAAGGGGTGGGGGGGTCGTTTGACCCTTCTGGCTTGTTCCCTGGTGGCAATCTCGCCCCGAGGTGACACAGAGAGAACGCGGCCCCGCCGCCGGACAGGGCCAGTGTCAGGAGGGAGGTGGAATGGAGCTCGGCCCCGCATGAGCGGATGGGGGACGGGAGTGATGCCGTTTCACTGAGGTAGCGGAACCAGCACTTCCACGTAGTTGAGGGGGAAGAAGCCCGACTGGCCGTTGATCATGCCCTCGTACCAGTTTTCGTCAATCTGGTTGGTCAGGGTGATGATATCGCCTTCCTTGAAGCCCAACTCGCCATCGTTTTCGGGTTCAAAGTCGTAGAGAGCCTTGCAGCAGGGCTGGTCCAGGGGGGCTGCGGGGAGAGACAGGGGAGGGGAGACGTGAGCTGGGCCCCCTCGCACCCCTTTCCTCAAGGCCCTGGCTCTGCCGACGCCGGGGATCCCCGGGATCGCGCTGGTGGATGCCGGATCTGGACACCGTGCAGCATCATCGGCTCTGCCCGAGCCAGGGCTTGCACAACTGGTTTCACAACCCAGCTCTGCCCTGCCCGGGATAAACCGGCCCTTCACTTTGTCCCCGTGACGGTAAAGCATTAACCCAGTTTAAAGTCCTCACTGGCTTTTAGCTCATTGTTCCTCCACCATCTTGCCACAACCAGGTCCTGCACAAGCTTCTCCCAAAGCAGAGTCCCACCTCCAGCATCCCAGGTCCACCACCTGATCCTGCCTGACTTCCCCCTCTCTAAACTAAACGCCAACCTAATTTAGACCCCCATAATGGAAACCAGGTGGTGAAAAGCCACGGTATTCCTCCAGAGATGAGAGAAGCTGCCATGCAGTTCATCGAGGATGGGGTTAGACACCAGAATGTGGCAGAGAAGGACCTGGGGGTCGCTCATCACCCTGAGCCTGAGTGTGATGGGAGGGGGAGGAGTGCAACTGCCTCCCCTGGGCAGCAGGCTAAATTAATTAAATTAGGAAATTATCAGTTCAGTGTTGCATGCAAGCTCCCCCCAAAAAACAGGGGGGGTCTCTTTCCCCCATCTCAGCTCCATGATTTAAGCATCAGACCTGACTGCAAAGGGTGTTTTGTAGCAGGGAAAGCTGCTGCTTGCTCTATGCGCTGACGTTTTGGGATGGGCAGACACTCAGCTTCACAGCTGTGGGGATCCTACTGACAGAGCTAATAGAGACCACTGGGGGCTGCAGGGCCCCTGTCCCCCACCCTCTTCCAACCAGGGCAGGAGGAATGGCATGAACAGCAGCAGCACGTCTGGTCTGCTGAACACCCACAGCAAGGAAGGACCCAGCATTAGAAGAGAACTCAGAAAACACCAGAAGCGGCAGCCAAGCAGGTTTTGAGACAACTTCTCAAAATACCAGGCTGGTCCCACCACCACGGCACTTCCCTGCACCAGGCTCCTTCACTCCTCCTGCCCCTTTGCTGCACCACCACGAGCTTTCCCCACCACCGCGGCTCTAAGCCACAGACCCAGCCTGGCCTCGGGACTCCAACAGGACTCCAACGGGACCCCCACGTGTCCCTTCAGTAGGAATGCTGACCCACAGACCCCACGTCACTCCCGCAACCCATTGTAGGCTCCTCGCTGCCCAGCTGGGACCACAAAACCTGCTCGGCATGCCTAGGCTCTACCCACTCCCCCCAGCCTTCAGCGGTGGGGTTTGGCGGGGGGCAGCACGAGCAGGAGTGGGACAGATCCAGGCTGGGTGCTTGGAACGAGAAGGGGGTAACCCTCAGATGTCTGATACCTCGTGGAAGAGCATCTGATCGCTGTGGCCTCACGCCGGACATGCCTGCGTGATGATAGCTGCTACAACGCCTCCGGGTGAGCAATGGCCCCAGCTTTGGGGTGGTAAATATCAGTTTAGCATGGCTGTTTTAATTTGGGGCTTAGCTCGAGGCTTAGCTGCGCTATTCTGCTGGCCAGGCACAGCCCGGAGGTGTTAGCGGCTCCAAAGCAGCAGCATCATGGAAGGAAGAGCAAGGAGGGATGGGGAGAGATGGTCATACATCATGCAGTGCAGAGGGAGGAAACTCACGGATACTCCTGACGGAGGCCCGGGACGGCTTGTCGGATCGGAAAGAGGAGGAAGCTGCTTCCAAACAAAAAGAGACATGCTTAAAACAACATGAACTGGAGAGAGGAAAAGGCAGGGGCTGAAGGGAGGATCTATTAGGAGAAACAGGGTGGCCCACATGCTGTGTTAGAAACCCGCCTGCCTTGCCAGGACCAGGGAGGGATGAATGCAGCATGATGGAAGATGGGGAGGGTGTGAGAGATGCTTCATTTTTCCTGTCTGCCACTGCTGACCCTGACTGGGCACTACAGGCGAGTGGCCCGGGCTGGAGACCCCGCTGGGATGTCCCCAAAGCCAATATAACGAAGGCTGCTGGGTCCTAAGAGAAAACAGCCTGAGTCTAGAGGCATTTCTGACATTTTTCAGAGCCACCAGCTCACGCAGGCACATCCGGCACACCAGAACCATCATTTCCAGGCAGAGTAGTTCACCTCCATCCCCAGGAGACTGCTCCAGAGGCATCTGTGTGTGCACACACACGGGACAACTTTACCTGAGACTTTGGGGGTAGGATTGCAAGAGAAGCCCCCGTTAGACTGGTCGGTCTCTCCAAAGTCGTATGTCTCCCTGGGTTTGGGCTTGTATTCCCGCCTGGGACGCGAGGAGGCCTCCCTCATTCTGGAAGAAGGAAAACTAATGTGGATAAATTGAAATATGAAACAGAATACGATGAGATCAAGATGATATTTTTTCTCCTTGGTGGCTATGTAGGGGAGCAGATTGGTTTGTAGACAAGAATCTGCACAACCCTCTACGCTGGGGTGTTCTGAAGATGGATCTTGCCCAGGGTGTGGGACCTGGCCCTTAGAGAGGGCCACATGCCCCAAAGCTTTGTTATGGAGGTGTCTCAGGCAATTCAGGCCAGCAGAGGACACTCGTGCTGTGGTTGTAAAGCTCATGCTTGGCAGGATCCTCCCAGCTCTTCTTAATTCAAACCAGACACAGCATCCACTCAGCAGTTTCTTCTAGGAGGCAACAGCAGGAGGGTGGCATTGCCAAATCACCCTGAGGAGCAGAGAGGCTGCCCTGGCTCCGTCGAAGAGCCAGGCTGCCAAAGGCACATCCCCAGCTCTGCAGGGAAGCCCCAGATGCAAGGAAGCCACCTCTCCTTCCTTGACCAGGGTTTGGAGAGATGCTGGCTCAGGTGAGGCAGAGCAGCAGGATGAACAACTGCGCAAGTCATGGCAGTCGCATGAAGCCGTTCATTCGGTGTTTCAACACCACCTCTGCGTTTCTTGGCACCTGGGCAGAAACCGCATGTTGCCCAGGGCCACTGCAGAGGTCGGGCACCTGAGGAAGGGCAGGGAACGCAGCAAGACCAGGCAGCTCTGTGGCTCGCCCTGCTCCTGTGTGCCAGACACATACCTGCCTTTCACCAACAGGCTCACGCAGCTCAAAACTCCAGAGCATGCGCAGCAGTGCCATATGTGCAGCCAGGGACCACCATGTGGACAGAAGGAAGTGCAGGGCTTGCTGGAAAATGAGGGTTCTGGCAGAGGGCTCACAGATGTGTGTCTTTAAGGACGTGATCTAGGAGCTCCTCCACCGGCCTGTGGCCACCACATCATCCCCGCCACATTGCATTCACTTTCTGGTCTTCAGAGCAACTGGGAGCCCTTGACACAGACCTTTCTGGACCACAACCAGAAAGGATTCTGGTCAATTTCCAGGTACCCTCCTTAACCACAACTGAAGCTAATGGCACAAAGCCTCCAGGCTAGGTGGTTCCAGGTGACACTGGGTGCCAGGCATGTCCAGCTCGTGACATCTGAGCCGTCTGCTCCACCAACATGACGCAACTTCTGACTCAATACTGGGTCCAGTCAAAAGGCACCTCTTGGGGAACACTCCCACACTCAAAGCCCACAAAACAAGGAGCCGTGAACCCTGGCACGAAGAGGATTTCACCCTCTGCCTCCACCCCTGCCAAATTCAACTGGGCGCAGCACACCCCGATCCAGGCAGGGCTCAGCCCAGCAGAGACCGGCCACCCACAGTGGAAGCACAGAGGTTTTGTTTCAGATGTCAGAATGTCTCTGTCACTGAAAGCAGGCTGTGCAGCCGGCATCGCTCTCTCCAACCTGAAGGTCTGGTTTGAAGCTCTAGTGATTGCCAGATGCAGCTTTAACACCAGAAGATAGATATAGAGGGATGGTCAGGTATTTACAGACAGGTACCACAGGGACAGGTTGTGGCTGTGAAAAATAAGAGTGCCTACAGGCCCCTGGGACTCACCTGCGTTTGAGTTTTTCAGCAAGCTCGTCCAGGATCTGCACTGCCTGCCTGTGGTAGTCCAGCTGGGCGTCCACCAAGGCTGAGAGCTGGCTCACCTGCTCGATCTGCAAGAATCACACCAAGGTGGGATGAATGGCTCTTCCCAGTTGACCAGATACTCCCTTGTTGTACCTATGAGTACTGGGGGCAGAATATGTACGAAGGACAACCTCCCCGGGGAGACGAGGAGAAGGTCTGGGATTTCAGACACCAGAGGTCAGGCACTGGCCGAGACTCAGCAGCACAGAGGACATCTACCACTCTCTGGGCTTCACTGTTCAAATCCTTCCCAAGTAAGCCGTGTTACCTGCCCAAACTCACCAGCACACTGAGAAGAGACTTGGTTTGGTAGAAGCCACAGCTTCTCCTCTGGCCAAGGGCTGGATCAGGAAGAGGGGCTACAGAAAGGATAAGAGGCCACCAAGCCACGTGCTGGGCTCTCAGATCTGGGTTTTCAGAGAGCAAAACCACGCTTGCAAAAACAAGAGTGGAAATTAAGTGCCTAACTTCTCCATCCCTCAAGAGATCCCACCCTCGTGCACACAGAAAGACAACCCACCCAGCAGCTCTCAGCCTGGGGCAGAGGAGCCGGTGCTCCCCCCATGCACTCACATCGGTTTCTAGGAGGTTGTGCATACTGGTCTCCGCTACTTCCTTGGACTCTTCAAATTTCTCCATGGCCTGTCGAAGTTCCTCATCGGGGATTTTGCCCTGTCGCTTCTTCTTGTAGTCAAAGTCCAAGCGTCTGCCTTCCAGCTTCTTGAGATGGTGCTGGGAAGAGGATGGTTATGAAGAGTAAAGGAGAAGAAGGAAAAGGCAGAGAGTGGGAGCAGCCAAGCTCTCCTGCTGGGAAGGCAGCTCTAGTTACAGACCAGGTTCATTCATCTCAGAAACCTGATCTTGAAGCACATGCTTCTGTGGCTCCCACCTTTGTTCAGACCCCTGAGAAGCTCCAGGATGTGATGGTGAGCTGCAAGGCAGGGCTGCCACGAGGTGACAGGGACAAGTGGACCGTCTGAGCTCAGTTTGGCAGAGGATTACTGCTGTGTCCACAATGGCTTTTTACTAATAAATCCTCAACAAACTGGCATGGCGATAGGATTTCACCCCCTTCCAGCCAAGGGCTGGAGGATAATGCTGCAGGCAACAGCCCAGGTCTGCTCCCCACGTAAGCCTTTTGGGGAAGATGAAGAGTTGACCCGCTTCTTTCAGCTCCCCAGGAGGGACGGGGAGCTCTGGAGATCAGGAATTGGGATGCAGGTTGTGGGCACTGCATCCCCTGACTGCATAGGGCTGCTTAAATTATCTCTAACGCAGCCTGCAGAATTGGAGTACAGATAAGTACTGAAACAGTAGTTGGCGGTTGTTTTATCTGGGACACCACTGTAAGCAAAAATTCACTCGCGAGAGCTGCCTTGTGAATTACAGGTTGGGATGGATCCTGTTACAAAGCCTGGCCGTGCTTGGCACAGACTTGTCTCTGTGGTACCACATGGGAGCTGCCAAGCTCCGTGTCTCCCCAGTGAGACACCGAAAGGCCTTCTTGAGATGCTGCATGAGACACATACAGGGAAGCTTGCTCATAGTTTGAAAGTATGTTGTAAATCCAGGCTACTAACAGAATAGGGCCAACAGCTGTAAAGACACTGTAAAGTTTAATGCTAGGTGGCCCAAACGTAACACGGCTGGGAGCTCACAGCACAAAGAACCAAATTCAGCAAGCCCAGAACGTACTCCCACAGCATCCTCCATAAAACACGGTAAATGAAGAACCATCCAAACCTGCATCCAGCCTTACAAGCTGCATAAGTAGTAGCAGCAGTGCTGAGCAAGGAGGAAATGCTAGTGAACGTGGGCAGAGAAAGCACACACAGTGCAGGGGAAGGGACCTGTGTGAGTCCTTGGTTCCCACCACAACAGAGCAAGCAATTAAATGCACTACTACCCAGGAGGGGCCAGAAGCGAAAGAGATGATGAGGAGAGAAAAACACTGAGGTGTTTACCTGGATCTCTTTCAGGTCTTTGTCACACAGGTTCTGGAGGGGATCAATAAAGTTTTGTTTGACTTCAATATCCAGAGAGTCCTTCACTTCAGCCAACCGCTTCATAGACTCGCCAGCATCAAGAAGCGCATCGCCTTCGAGTGAGAAAAGGAAGGAAAGAGAAAGGGAGAAAGGGGCCAGCCAGTTAAACAGAGCCGAAGTCCGTCGCGGCTGCATGCAGAGCCATTCTGCCAAGACACCCAGCGTGTGCAAGATCCGTCCCCTGTCCGACACCCCACATTTCTGTCCAGAGCAAATCGCCGAGGCTGGCACGGAGCGAGCGGTGCCCAGCGTGACAGCAGGCAACTGCCTGTTGGTACTGACTCCATGCAAGACACTCCACCAACACGCTTCATTCTTTTTCCTCTGAAAAACAGGAACAATCTCTGCCAACTACACAGAGGAAGGAAAAGGTTAAAATAGTTTTAAAAAACAGTATTTTTAAACTCCCTGTTGGCTCGGGGAGTTGCTGAGCTGCTCATTGGCCATGCAGTGCTTTAACCTGGCTCTGCTCCTTGGCTGCTGCTGGCAAGAGAAGCCCGGGGCAGAGGCGCTTTCAGTCTGATCCAGCCTGGCCATCCTTTTGTTCAGAAGATTTTAAGCCCAGAGCACTCTGACCAACTTTTCAAGTTTCCCCAGATGCTGGCAGCAAACTCACAGCTTTTTATTAATTTTAGACACTAACCTCTACTGGGCCAACCTTATCCCCTCTCCTCCCCTGGGAATTAGAGGGCTCAAAGTTGCTTATTGAAACCTATTTCGTTTCATGCTGTTCTAAGGCTCCTCCTACAATGACAGCTAAGCCAGACAGACTTGCAGCAAAGCATTTTTAGTCTTGGCTTTTTATGCCAGTGAAAACCATTTATAGATTAAATTACTCCTGTGCAGCTTTGGCAAACCAACCGTTTCAGCACTCTGTTAGCACAGGAGAATATAAAAGTGAAATAGAGAGTAAAGCAAAAACATCACTCTACTGTCCAGCTGGAAAAAATACATACACGAGAAGGGTTATTTCAATTGTGATAACTCTAGATAACCCGTCCTAGGGAGGGCTGCAGTACTAACAGAGAAATTTATCAAGTTAAGTGTTCCTTTAAAGCGAGGCTATTAAAGGAAATCAGGTTTGGTGTGTTCTTCTAAAAACTTCCTTCCCCCTTGCTCTCCAGTTCCTGCAAGTCAAGAGAGATGCAGGACTCTGAGTTGGCCACAGATACTCTTGAGACTTCTGCATCACTCCCACAAAGTAGCCAGAGCTTTGTAATTTTCCTGAATGCTCCTCCCTGTGCTGGAAGCCATCAGACAGCTGTGCGCTGTAACAGCTCCATCACATGCGCAGGCTGATGTTTTAGTGGATTAAAACTGATGTCACCAAAAGACCTCAGCCCCCTCCTCCCTGCAAGTCACATGCGGTTATGGGAAATTGCCACGCAAAAAGATTTCTTGGCTCCCTGTAGCAGAGCTCTGGCTGGGAACTGCACCGTAAAACTCCCCACCTCGCTCAATCTGGTTTCCACCTCACCGTTGTTCAGTTTAGAAGCACGGAAGCATTTTTTCATACATGCAAATTGATCTCAGTGTTTAGTAAAAAAGCATTAAGAGGTGGTTCTGCACGTGATGCCATGGATTGGGATGCAGGACACTTGGGCTCTGCTTACCACTTCCCTGCCACCCCGGGTGGAAGCCCTCAAACCTCTTTTAAGAGCCCCCAGCAGTGTTAGGTGACACAAAGGGTCACATAGCCCTTCCAGAATTTAGAACAACAAATTGGATATTTGGCAGCAGCCTTTGTCATCTCATCCGCATGCTCCCAGGGAGAGGTGGCCCAACGGGACACTCACCGAAATTGGAGTCCTCGCCCAGCTCCTTGCCGTATCGGATCATGCTCTCCCCCAGCAGCCCTTCCGACTGCGGGTAGCCGGGGTTCTTCACCTGCCCGCGGATCTTTGACATTGTGTTGAGCATGGTTAGCTTGGCTCTGGAAGCTGGCAGAGAAACAGCCACAGCCGTGTTTGCAATTACTTGGACTTGCCAGCAGCTGCTGGCCACTGCCAACTGTTTTTTTTTTTTATTTTTTAAAGCTACACCCAAAGCCAAGAAGCCCTATTGTCTTCATCTCCCAGAAATATCATTCACTATAAAAAGAGAAGTTTCTTTTCCAAGACAGCATGCAAAAATAGTTCCCCACAGCTTGCCAGTGAAGGCCAAAGGAGTTTCCCCAACCCTCCCGTAGTCCCTGCAGCGCTCTCTGAACCAGCCGGCTCAAAGTATGCAGGACAGCAGGCTGCAGAGGCGATGCCTACAAAGCCCTTCCCAGCCCAGAGATGCCACTTTTTCTCGACATCCCAAGAAAAAGGGGTCCCCTTCAGGGCCTCTCTCAGTCCAAGGTGAAAGATGTGCCTGTTCTTTCACAGTTCGACAGCAACAGCAGCATCTTACAGCCCAGGAACACGGCACAGGGCAAGAGGAGTATCTGGATCTTCACCCAAGTTGCCTGATCTCAAATATGGGCTGGTGACCAATACCTCAGGGCCAAAAAGGTTCTCTCTGATATCTCTCTGCCGCTTTCCCTGGAAAACTGGGGGAGCAGAGAGAAGGGGACAGGAAAGGTCCAGGCACTCACCTGGGTTCGGCTGGAGGTACTCTATTGTTCTGGTCAATACTTCTGTAACTGCCTTGCTGGTCAGGTCCACTTTCTGTAGGAAAGACAAGACAACCCGGCAGCAGTGAAGATCAGCTCAGGGTCACAGAGGAGATATATGGGTGATTTTAGAGATTTTTCTTGTTCCTTACTCACCTTTTCCATTTCCTTGAAGTCATCGTCAAGCTTGGTCCCTTCAGCCCCTCCAACCTTCTCACTGACCAGCTGCAGAAAAAGAAGGGAGGAGGAATCAGGCACAGCAGTAACTCCTTAAAGCCCCTTATACCTCATGCAGTAAGTCCTGGGGACAAAAAGGGAAGAGGAGTGGTCCAGACAGCACATGCAAGAGAAAGGAGGTGTCAGGATCAGCCCAAAGCATGTTAAAAAGTTGTGGCTCTTTGCTAACACTGCCCCACTAAAAATCCAAGCATCTCCTACCCTTCCAAAGCACGGCTCAGTCAGGATAATCCTCACCCAGCAGAAGCTATGCAGCTCCTTAAATCACACCACACAGCTCCAACTCCAACGCTTGCTGGAAAAAGCAAGCAGCAGAATTGTCTCTCGACTCCATTTTGAGCCAAGGCTTGAGTTTCACACATGGCAAAATGCAAGTAAACAGAGAATCAACACACTCCGCCTGCAGCAGCCAGCGCAAGAACAGAGTCTGGAGAGAGCAGACATCTCAAAGCCCTAAACCATCACTCCTGGGGGAAACGCTGGAGGAGCTCAGGATCTGGGGCACAGGGGTTTGAATTCTTTGTAAGCGGAGGAGAGAGAGATCTGCAGAAGCTACGGTCAAGTTTTCAGATCCATTTATCAAAGCGTCTCTGACACCTGTTCTAAAACCAGCGAAAAGGTGAGATGTTTGACAAGCTGTAAAGACAGGGCTGTTTTAGGCTATTTGTGTGAAGGCGTATCAGCTTTCTTGTAGATATTGCTTGGTCTAACAAAAGACCCCTGCTCCCTAAACCCCACCATTCGCCTGAGCTGAAAGATAAGCGCCTTTACTAAATCCACCTAAAAGTGTCCTTCTCTGCAGCCTAAATGGGGAGGAACATTTCCTTCCCAGCCCCATGCTGCTGTGGCAAGTGGCAGCGCCTCAGGATGCAGCTCATACAGATTGGCCAAAATTACTGATTATCTTGCCCCAAACTGGTCCAAATGGACAGCAAATTATCTACACAGACATCAAAAGTGGTGCAGGAAACAGGCGCTGACGCCCAAGCACTTGACGCCTGCTGCAGGGCACTGCCAGGATTTCTCCTATTTGTAGTCAAAACTCCAGTTCTGGACGAACAATACAGGTTTGTTTACTTCAACATCAAATACTTGGTTTTACCAAGTCTTTCTTCCTCTGGAACTCTCCTCCTCCCATGGGGATTCAAAATGGTTCCTTACTTTTTTGAGGAAGAATAGGGGAAAAAAAAAAAAACTCTTTAGGTAATTACCCAGTTTCAGAAGCACTGGGAGACACCCCACCAGCCGCTCTGCCCTGGGTGCTTGCACCTACTGTGCCACGCTCAGCCCCTCTAAAATCAAGTCACCAAGCAGGACATGCAGACGAAAGACGAAACGCTTGTTCTTTACGAAGAACAACAAGATCTTCAGCGGTTCAGCAAAATCCCATTTCCAAACCCCAAAACAGGGAGGAGAAGAAAAATAAATGTATGTATTCAAAGACCATTGGTATGCCAAGGCTCTGGTGCTGAGCACAAACATCACGGCTCCCAGCACAGCCACGGCTGAGAAGCTTCTTGCATCTCAGTGGGGAGACATCAGCAGCCCTTCAGTGCTGCCAAGGATGCTGATGTCTGAGGGTGGGGAGCCCCAAGAGCTCTTCTAACAGACCACTCAGCACGAAGCCGCGCAGCATCCACCACTGCAGGGCCAAAACAATGGTTCAACGAGGCTGACAAACGTGGCAACAGCCCCCTGCACCAAGGGAAGCCTTTTTTTCCCCCCTCTTTCAGAGGAAGCACAGCTCAGCAGAAGACCCAAGATGTCAGACAAAGAGGGATAGCTGTAGTTCACCCTTGACATTTAGATACTGGGGGGAAAAAAGGGTTGACGCTCTCCTGGTTCACTCAGCTCAGCTGTGGATTTCATTCTCCTGCTTAACCCCCAGATAAGGTCCTCACAGGTCCACAGGACCCAGCAAGAGCTGGGATGCGGACCAGGATGTGTGCCAGGATGCCCATCCCCGCACATGAAGGAGGCTGGAAAGGGCATTATCACCCCATAGCTGTTTGCAGATGGGCAACCAAGCTCAGCTTGACTTCTTGACTTTTTTGGATGCCTGTTCCGTGCTTGGGCTGCCAACACACACATCAACAAGCCGGCTATCAGCTGGGGAGGTGCATGTTCCTCTCCAGATATGCCAAGTCTAGAAAAAGCACCCCAGGAAGCGGTTGCTCTGCCTGCCAGGGCAAAGTCAGCACAGCAAAACTCGCCCCCATCACCTGTCCCTGGCCAAAGAAAGGGGCTGCTGCACGCCCCGGATCACTTTCGCAAAGGTTGCGGCACCGGAAACGTCCTTTATTTGCTAATACACCTGGGAAGGGTACAATTATCACAAGCCATTCCATTCCCACTCCTTCCCACCCACCCACCTATGCATTTGCAGCCCAGAAAACTGCAAATCCTCCCCCAGGCAGGGAGCTCTGCTGTAATCAGGGATTGCGTGCTATGTCTAAGGCATTGATCACCACAGTGATTTCAGAGGCTTAACACCCTCCCAGAGAGCTGAGAGATGCGAAGGAGGAAAAAACAACAACAACAAAAAACAAACCCTTGCTTGCAGACTAATTTAATCCTCCTTTTGACGTCCAAGAAATGCTACTGGTGCCCTGCTGAGAAGGAATAAGAAGATTGAGGTTCTCTCCCTGCTGGCTCTAATTAAACTGGAAGGCTTCATCACGGGAGGAAAGAAGGAGGGACTGTGTGTCATCCACAGCGGCTCCATCCCTATCCCCAAATCTGTCGGGCAGGGAAACAAACTAATGCAGATTCCTCCCCTCTGGCGCTAGTCGAGACAAGAGCCAAGAGAAGCCCTCGCCGGCTCCTTGTTTAACCTAGAGCTTCACCACGCGACCAGGAGCCAAGTTTCCAAGTGACATATCATGCAGCTCATCGCTCTGCCTGCAAAAAGCCCACAGCGGCTGGCGCGTTGGCGGCTGGCTTTCTCAGGGAAGCGTTAAGTTCACCAGGAAGCTTGCCCTTTGCTCGCAGGAGGGGAGAGGAAGGAAGCAACCGCGTGCTGCCTGTAGCTTGGCTGAAGTGAAGTTGGGCAGTGAAAGGCTGTCAGTGCACGTCCCAGCACAGCTTCCTCCAGAGAGCGATTCAGGGACTTTCTTGAAGATGTGGTGACAATTCTTCTGCACTTTTATTTCTTGAGCAGCCACAAGGAGACTTGGGATACGTCTGCCTCCCCTGGTTGGGGACATAACCTCTCACGAATGCTGCGATCAAGACGGACGTGAACCCGGGGAAGGGACCGTGCACGGCAAGATGTGCAAATCCTTAACCAAATTCAGTGGCCCAAATATGCTCTTGCAGGCTTATGCTGAAGCGCTTCAGCTGGCTTGACATGAAAGATGAGAACAAAGCTATCCTCTCCAGTTTCTTTAATTTCCCAGCCCTGCCAGGATGGGACACACGCTAAAAGGTTAAAGCTGAACCAAGCTGCTTCTGTGACAGAGCAGAAGCCCTCAGCTCCGCTGCCACAGCAGCCCGAACCAAAAGCTTCCTACAACAAGTATTAGCATGAGGCGATATAGTTGGGCAACACGGCCCAGTGAGATTAAAAAATGCTACAAAATATTACGGCTGTTTCTCTGGCATCCCAACCAAACCATGCCGCAGGGTGGGGGAAGAGGGCCAAAGCCACTGCCGCACGCAAAATCCAACACAGAAGCCAGGAATCAATCCCTCGCTTCCCATCCATGTTTAATTAAAATGATACTGACAGTTAAAACACGCCCTCATAGATAGCTCTGACCTGAGATCAGAGAGGAGGGAGGTGTACTTAACTCCAGGCTGGTGCGGGGCTCCATCTCCGGGAGCACGGCATCCTGCCTACTTCAACCCCAGGAGAACTAATCCAGAGGGGTGGGATGGGCCACTCCTGATCACGCTGTGCGGTTTCTGCAGCCTCCTTTGAAAGAGCATCTACTCACGGGGGTTTCCGTCACTTTCCTTCGCAGGGGCGTGGGAACGCGAGCAATCCCGACTTCCCCTGGCTCTTCAAAACCCACCGAAGCACTGCGCGTGGTGGAAGACCTTCGGAAATGAAAGACCTATTGTTTAAACTAACCACTGCGACAGGAGGTTGGCTACGAGGAGAGGCAGGAATGGTATGTGTACACAGAGGGGGAAGAAAGACGTGATGAAGAGGGCTTCTTTTCTACAGCTGGGAGTGGGAGAGAAACGTAACTTGGGACAAGGGAGGACTGCGCAGCCACTCCCGACTTGTGGCACAAAATCCATGTGCCCTTCCTCAAAACGCAGCATTCCTTCATCTCATCCGCTCAGCTCCAGGACAACAGCAAATAAAGAAATGTGAGTGTCCATCCCTTGCTATGCTGCATGGGGCATCCTTACTTGAACCAGATGGATCAGACAGAGAGGTATCAGCCATTTGGTGCTGCCCATGCTGTCACCAAAACCCAAAACGGTCCCAAAGGTCTGGAGAAGGACCCCAACACACCCTCTCCCACCCCAAAGCCGCATTTCCCTTGGTGCTGGCTGCAGTATCACCCCAGTAACGTTCCGGCCAGGGGCACCAGCCCATGCCCGTGGTAGGCTGTGCTTGGTCAGGCTGTGCCTGGGTATATTTAGGAGCACAGAAGATGGGGAGCGGTTTTGTGAGCAGTAGCTGAGGCTGTTCCCCAAGGAGAGATGGGCAGTCCCAGCCCAGAGCCATAGGATAGGCCGTTCTGCACCGTGGCCTTGCTGCATCGCTCCCAGGGGCTGCCTTTGGCAGAGGTGTGAAAGATGCGTAGAAAAAAAAAGAAAAAGGAGATTTTTGTACAGCATCATCAGCAAAAAATCCATGATAAACTGAGGGCGAAGACGCCATCAGCCAAACTCCCCCCAGCCGTGGAACACCTGCAAGGCACCTCAGAACCCAAGGAGGGCAGGTTTGCAGCACACCCCACCCCGCAGCTCCTCGTCTGCCCAACCCGCAATGCGGGAGCCGTCAGTCAGTCTTATTTTCTGCTAATAAGCAGCTTTTCCATGCTACTTCACATAACTGATTTTAATATTCTGCTCTTTAGCCTTTAGATACCTTAAAATGGGAAACTAGCCCCAACTCCCTCAGCCTCAAACAAGCAAAACACACCAAGAGAAACACAAAAACTATTTTTTTTTTTAAACTTTGCTTTCTTTTTCCATTGCAAAGTCAACCCTATTTATAGCACATCAAACATACACCATCCTTGCACATTCAAAACAGTTCCCTGCAGTAGAATGAAAACCTTCTCCCTTCAGATGCTGGCGTATCAAAGCCTTCCTCTTCCTCCCCGCCACCCTCTGCCTCTCAACAGAAAGTTCCCTTCAAGAAATAAAAAACCCCACAGACGAGCAAACAGACAAACCCTGGCTCCCTTTGTCAGGAAAGAGCAACTCCAGTGGAAAAATCCAGCCCACAAAATAATTAAAAAAAGTGCTGTACATGTTTTTTAAACCCCAGATGAAGATAGCTTGAGTACAACACGACAGCCTGGAAGGGACAGGTAGAAGTTAAGGAAAACCAGGGCTAACTGGGATCGCTGGTGCCCAGTTTTAGTCGTGCCCAGATCTATGGGCTGCTCCATAAAAGCTAAGTAAAGTCATTGCCACTGCTCCAGCTCAGCAAGGCGTCACTCCCTGGCATTAAGTCCAATTTTTGGTCATCTTCACTGGTAGCTTTATCATCACAGTAAGAGGCAGCTGGGCCTTTGCAGCTCCACGGAGCCAATGTGAGAATTTACTCTTGCTGCGTGTGTATTTAAGCTTCAAAATAGATGGCTTGTAAATGGATTTAGTCACTCAGGTGCGGTCAGTGGGGTTTGGCAACAGCAGGGCTGTAGAGCCCCAAAAAAACCTCCTGGAAACACACACTGTTCCTAATGGTGTTCCCGGGAGAAACAGGAGCCCAGTGCCTGGAAAAAACACCCGGGGTCCTCCCGGAGCATGCCGCATGTCTCTGCTGCCGCAGAGGCTCCTCGCAGAACCAGCCTGTGCCTGGAGGCGTCTCAAGGCCGATGGCAATCCCCCGCAAGTGTCTGTGCTCCGATGCACAGGCACCAACACGAAGTGTCTCATTAAAAGTTAATTGTCACCTTCATGGCATAATCCTTGGAAACGAGGCAAGACTGGAAGGTGCTGGTCCGACAGCAGACATCAGTTGGGATTAAAAGTGTACGTCATGTCGAGACCTTGTTGTTTTGGGTATTTCTCTGGCTCCCAGCAAGCACGGCAGGGCTGGGAACTGGGAAAAGAGGAGTCACCAGTTCCCGTGGAGCAGCGGCAGCTGATGCGAATGCAGCGAGAGCTTTGATGCTGCTCTCCCCAGCCAGCCTGCAGTTCCGTCTGCTCACGTTAGCTTTGTACATCAGACTGTATTCTGCCTCCTTAGAGCTTTTTAAGCCTTTATTTTTTTAATTAAAAATGGAAGGCATCCTTTCTTAAGGAAGGACGCTGCTGAGAGGCAGCAGACACCCCAATTTAAGGAGAGATCGGCATGCCCACAGCAAAGCGCAAGCTCATCTGAGCGACTTCTGACCTACTTCCAGGAGAAGAAAACAGATCTAAGCGTTTGTTGTGCAGAACAGGGGACGAACAATTACCACTAGCCCTGTAATGAAGAGGAAGGCATGTTCCCTAGCAGATCCTCATGCTCCAAATAGCTGGGGGACTGGAGGCACCCAGCAGCTTCGTGGTCCTCATGAGGCTGAGCACTGTCACACCCACTGGACTTTCTCCCCCCAAAAGCTGCCACTTTGCCAGGAGAGAAGACTGACCGGTGCTAGAAGAGGAAAGAGCACGAGAGGAAGCGATTTGCCTGCTGTCAAGAGCAGGTTAGTGGCAGAGCTAAAAACAGAATGTGGATGTGACTCGGCAGACACCGTCTCACCATTTCTTACTTCCCTGTTGGGCAAACCAGAGAAAGAGGAACGGCAGCTGAAGCTCTTGCCCTCCTGCCCCTCCCAGCAAGACCCCTCTGCTGGTCCCTAACATCAGCTCTACCACTGATCTAACCTGTCCTGGGGCACGTGATTGCTCCTCCAGACACCTCAGTTGTCTGGTCTCCCTGATAAATAGCTCACAGGAGCATTTTTACTCTGTTATCCAGCCCTCAATCTTCCCCTGAACTTTCTTTCCCTTATTTTTCCAGTTCCCATCTTTCATGAGGAGGGCCAGTCCCATCCGAGACTCGCCACCCAAGCACCACCGCTGTACTGGTGCAAAGGCACGTAGAGGTGCTCCGCTGCCTCTAGACACGTGCACCAGAAAAACATGTCTAGAAACAAACTGAGCTTTCCACCCCCTCACCATCTGAGATGGGGATCTAGCCTCTCTCCACCCAACACTGGAGGAATCGCCTTGATTTTGAGCAGGAAAGTCAGCCCAGAACAATGAAGGGCTCCTTCCCTTCGCTCCCAACGAGGCAGAAAGCCTTCAAAGTGACCTCAGGTTGTAATCTTACATAGAGACCACAAAGAAAGAGCTGCCGCATGCAAAGACAGCTTTCTAGGGAGCCACCTGTCAAATCACCTACTCAAAGTGCTATCGAATGACTCATCTCCATCCAGCAGATGGGCTCAGAGGAATGAGGACAGCATGAATTAAAAAAAAAAAAAAAAAAAAAAAAAGTAACTTAAGCAGCAGCCAGCAGGTCACACTGGCAGAGCTCAGGCCAGAGAAGGGCATATACACGCACTGCAATGCAGCAGTTTGCTTAGGGGGATTCTTCCTTTCCTTGCCTGTGGCGTGACAGTATTTAAAATCCTGGTTGTGATCCCTTTTTCCAAGGCTCTGCGCTCATCTTGGTGCTCTCCGAGCTAATTCTACCAGCAGGAGAAAGACGCTGCCTCCTTCCCTCCCCAAGCAGAAGCCAACAGCTCGGCTCACCCGGGCTAACGCCAAGCTGGGACGGGCCCGTTGGCCAAAAGCGCACAACGCTGCCTTGAAAACAGACTCACCCTGGAAGAGAAAAGTTTCAATACGCAGCTCTCGCCGCAAGGAGACACTTGAAATGTTCTTGCTGCAGGGAAGGGAGCACTTCCCAACAGTCAGCAACAGCCATTTGCAGCAGAAATATTTTCTCCTGTTATTAGGTATTTCTCATGTGCTCTGGACCAAATGAGACATAATTTCTATTCAGATGGAAAAAAAATAAATAATATAACCGGGTCAAGTTAACAGGGAAAACAAAAACATGTAAGGAAAAAAGCAGCTCTCTTCTCTCCCCTGGCAATGCCCGTCTCCTCACCCACTCACAGTGACTTCAGCAATTCAGATGAAGTCTGAACTGCCGAGGGGAAACATGGAATATTTGCCTTGGGTCCAGATTTCCTGCCCAGCCTCCCTACGTCCTATCTCAGAAGACCTTTAGTGAATCACAGCCTGACTTTTGCAGAGCTGCTGAGCCATCATTCCTCAGCAGCTCCACCCGACCTTTGCAGACCCAGGGGAAAAAAAACACAAGCGGCTCCTCGCATTTGAGACTTGGAGCCACTCATTAGATATAAAAGTACAAAGCGCTAGAAGTGCCTCCTACTAATTGCAATTCTTGGGTTCCTCTTCCGCAAAGCTTCAATGACAAACGGAGGCAGAGCGCTCAGCGCTCCCGTCCTTGGGTCAGCGTACCGAGGATCAGATCCAACCGTCCGCCTGTACGCCACTCCTAAGGATTTCACAAAAATAAGGGGAAAACAAAAGAACAGGAGGACTTATGACACCTGTATTTCCCTGGGGAAAACACTATGGCCACAGGGCAGCTTGGAAAAGAGCAGCAGATGGGATTTCTGCCCCCGTGCAAACCAAGAGAGATGAAAAAACACCTCCCCAGACACGTGACACGAACTGGCATCACCCAGTAAAAAAAAAAAAAAACCAAAACAAACCAGCAATGGAGCCCAGAGACTATCATGGACCTGGGAAGGAGGCACTAGAACCTCCGTATTTGCAGCGTGATGAGACCAAACCAGGCTGATGGGACACGTAGAGCAATTACTTAAAAAGTTGAGTCATGGCTGTATTCAGTTTTGAGTGGCAGACAGCGTTAGTGAGTTCAGAAGAGTCAAGGTGAGTTCCCAGGCAGGTTTGCAGCCAGAAGGGAGATCAAAAAAAAGATGCTGAGCTCAGGCAGGAGCTCAACTCCATCAAAAGGAAGACAAAAACCTTCTTTGTGACTGGAAGGGGACAGAGGGAGCCCTATGCAGAGCAAGTTTAACACGGACAGCGTTGGCCAAGGGAAAACTCCAGCACGGACCTAGTGATATCTTAGTGTACACAAACATCAAAGAGGGAGAGAAATAATTGAGAACACTATACACACAAGTCTTCCTCGTTAATTTGAATACTAGGAAAAGCATAGTGGCTATCAGACCAGAGCACAGCATCCTAAGGAAAAGGAGAGCGGGAATAAGCGAACAGACCGCCCCCAAGGCTGCCAGGAGCGATGCGGGAAGGACGTGCTGGACCAGATCAAACTCCAGCTCCTGCACCAGTTCCTCCAAGAGTTCTGCACGGGAGCCATCCCCACAGCCAGGTACTCTGCCACGCTTCCAGCCCATGCCAGATGATGCATTGTTTTTCTTGCTGTACATCATTAACGCTTGCTAATACTCATTTCAGAATGGTTTAAATGGAAAAACAAAGCCCTCCAAGTGCTTTGCGGTTTGCTTTTACTCTGCAGGGGACACCATCGATGCATCCCGATTGCCTTTCCGCCCTGCAGCCAGAGCAATAGGTGAGCCAGAAATTCAGGGAGATAATATTTAGATTACGCTGTCCCTGTCAAGCGCACGTACAGACTCCTTTGTCTTTAAAATTCACCCAATATAATTTGGAGGAACTTTACGATGCAAATAGCTGCTACACCAACATCTGGCACTCCAGATTTGTGCCTGCCCAATACCCCCTAAGTCCACCCAAAAGCATGTGCGCAGACACACATCAGCTGCAAAAAGGACATTTTCTAAATGCTCCACCACAAACTATACAGTGAAAAAGATTAGGGAGCGGGGGAAACCCATTTTGGCAAGAATAGCACCATCCACTGCACCACACGCAATGGATTTGCTTCATATGTAGGTAATTGTTCACCATTTTCCTGCCTTTTTTGTCATAAAGGTGGCAAGATTAAGTTTAAATATAGCTAGTCCTGTTAAGCCAAAATAAATTTGTACAAGAAAGCGGTTAATAAACGATCACTGATAATAAAGTCTGGGCCAACGAGAAGATACAGCCCAGTTTTCAAGCTCTAGGATGAATTATGAAGCATTTTCTCAATTCGAAAAAGTCCTTTAAAGCTTTAATCATGCAAATTTTATCTTCTGTCTCAAAGACAGAATTTCATTACGGAGATGTGTTTTAACTTTTTTTTTTTGAGCAGAAAAGCAATCCAATTAGTGACAGTATCATGAACTTTATTAATAGCCAGTTAATATGAGATAGGAAGATCCTAAAATTCCCAGTGGCTTCAAAAGAAAAAAAAGAGACATTCTATTAATAAGGTATCAGCAACAAAGCTAATTAGACACACCATTGGCTGGAAGGCTCTTCTTGGAAGGAAGAGCAGCCTGGATTCTTTCTTGATGGACTCTCCATCTGCTGCAAGAGGAGCAGGTCCAGGATCATCAGGGGGACCATGTGTCCCCCCGCCCCAGGACAGTGCAACGGGGACACCCCTGCCTTTGCTGCAGCAGGTTGAAGATCTCACCAGCATCCCCAGATCCAGCCACAAAACCAGGCAGCCGCTGGAGAGGATCCCAAGAACTGCTTGTTTATCCCCCCCTCAGCTTGGGCCAAACACAGCTCTTTCCCGTCAACAGGAACCGTTCCTGAAAGCCATGGGATCGCCCACGAAAGAGATGGGGGGGGCCAGGGGGGGAAGAGGAAGCGGAAGCCTTTTTAAAAGAAAAATTAATTATTGCTTTTATAATCGCAGGGAGAGGCCAAAAGAGGATGAATCTTGCACTAAGCCATGTCACACAGCAGTTTATGAAGAGAAGCTACGCAATGCTGCGGGGCTCTCCCCCCGATGAGCCCATATCCTTCCCTGTCCTCTTGGGCTCTGCACAGGCTCACCTGGGACATAGCCATGGCCGGGGGGGACACAGCTCAGGAGGGAGCAGATCTGCAGGAAAAGTCACCCCATTGACAGGAGCTCCGGCTCTGTGCCCCTGACTTCACAGCTCAGGCTGATGATTTAATCAACGCAATTAGAAAGATGGAAAGGACCATAAGCGCAGCCCTCCACAACGCAGGAGTCTTATGAAACAGCATCAGTGTCTAGATACATGACTGAGTTTCCATGCAAATGAGTTCAGCTGGCATTACAAACCCAAGACCTTCTGGATTACGGATTTACTTTATTTCTGGTCTTTTCAGTAGTTCGGCATCCTGCTCAGGAGCCTTCTCCCGAAGGGACAGCACATCGATGCAGGCTGCAGCAGGCTCAGGACTTGTAATAACCCCTCACACCCCGCTGCCCACAATTTCCCTCCGAGGGGCAGCAAGCCTGCCGAGACAGCCCGTAGTTTTGATTTTTACCCACAATTTTGATTTCTACCCTGCAGTTTTGATTTTTAGTTGGTATTTCCGCAGTCTCAGGCAGGAGGAGCTGCCCTGCTCCCAGCACAGGCTGCCGTCCCTCCAGTTTTACCACCCAGGGCTTGGACAGGGCTGCGAGCCCTGGCAAAAGGCACTGGCATATGTAGGGATGGAGGAGAGAAGGAAGAAGAAGAAGAAAAAAAAAACGTGCTAAAGAAATGAATCAGCTTTTACAAGCCAGCCTGCCTGATCTCATCCCTATTTTGCTCTTTCCCAGGAGGAAAGTATTGGCAGGGAGAAGGGGGAGGAAGGATTTCCTTCCATCGCATCCAGAAACCATCCCCCTGGGCACCATCCACTTTCAATAGTTCACCCATAACCTGTGAAAACGGAGAGTTAGATAAATAATTTTAGACAGATGAGGAGGTCTAAAATGACCAGCGAGATGAGGAGGAGGAATCAGCTCTCCTAGCGCTGCACAATCCCCCCCTAGCCCTGAGTCACGTCTCCCTCCGGTGTCCCAGATTCCCACAGCTGCAGGCACAGGATAACGCTTTCCCTCTTTGACACTGGCAATGAGGAGGGGAGCAAACGGAGCAGGGTATGGAGAGCTGGCGTTTTCCACCTCTGTTTTCTGTCTTTGCCTTGCAAGAATCCGAGTTCTTGTTACTCCAGACGGGCCCAACAATACTGAGAAAAGCTGAAAACTGCTCCATTACGGGGCTGCCCAGCTCAGCTCCGGCAATGATTAACCAGCCAAATGACGTCGCCGTGCCAAGCGTTTCACTGACGACAAATCATGCAAGAAAAGGAGAGGGAGTTACTATGAAAATACCCCACTCGCAGTCATTTTAACTCGACACGACAGCGGGCATCTCTGCAAGCATTCACTCATCACCACCTAGGCTAGAAGAGGTATGTGCTGAAGTCTAGTTCCCATCACTGGCAGAGTACATGCGTCCTCCTCCGCTTTTTCACCTGCTGTATGTGGCTGTGCAAACACACACATCACTAAAACACCCACCTCCAGCAAGAGCAAACTGCTCAGGGCTTCAGAGTGTCAGGTGAGGATGGTGACTGCTGAATCTGACTCCCTCCCAGCCAGACCTCAGCTGAGCGCACGGGACTCCAGCAAATCCGGCTTTCCTCCAGCATCAGGAGCAGATTAATATTGAAAGATAAACTAGGAAAGATGCAGGGATCTCCAGCTCAGGTTAATATTAATAGAGTAAACATCAGGTGCTCTGGGAGGGAAGGTCAGGCTGGCAGGCATCAGCAAAATCCCTGGACTCCCCAGTCCAAATTCCCATGTACAGATAAGGAACTTATAGCCCGACATTGACAACTACCTCCCCCAGGAATGACCTGCTCCCTGCGCTGTCGCACCACCTCATTCTGCCTTTGTCATCAAAGCAAAGCCACTGCCACAGCAAAAAAGCCAAGGAACGACCTGCTGCCAGCATCTTTGTTGCTGACTCACTTACTGGTGGCCAGATACAGGTGTGCAAAATTCATAAGAACAGCTCAAAAAGAACACGTTGAGCCCAAATTAGCACCTCAAATGCCACCTCGGGTGCCTGGTTCCTCCACTGGCAGCTCTGGGTGCCCTCCTGGGTGCAGTCTCGGCCCCAGTGCACCAGGAAGGGCTTCCCCAGGATTTCACTGCTGTACAGGGCAGGCAGCTCTGCCCAACTGCTGCCTGCGCTCAAACCACCCACCTCGGCCTTCTGCGAAAGCAGAAGAGCTACCACACAGACCATCTCAGGTCCATTCTTGGCTTTACTAATTGCTGGAGGATTCAAGACAAGTCAGCATGAAGTTCTGACGCCACTGCAGAGCAGAGACTGGCCTCTCCCTTTAATGTCCCTGGGCACTGGCACTGTCCTAAGAGCTCCAACAGGCATCCACCAGCCTGCAGCAAGAGAAGATCTAGATAGATCCAGATAGATCCTAGATATAATGAAGAAATTTTTTATTATGAGGGTGCTGAAACCCTGGCCCAGGTTGCCCAGAGAAGCTGTGGATGCTGCATCCCTGGCAACATTCAAGGTCAGGTTGAACGGGGCTCTGAGCAACCTAATGGAGTTGAAGATGTCCCTGCTCATGGCAGGGGGTTGGACTCAATGGCCTTCAAAGGTCCCTTCCAACCGAGTCTACGATCTCTCTGCCGCTGGGATAACTGTCCTGCGGCCATCAGCAGTGGGAGCAGGACCCTCTGCTCTCCCGGCTCCACAGCTCCTCTCTAGCCCCCACTATCCGCGGATTAAACTCTGGCAGCGTCGACTTTGAGCAAAAATGCGCAGATGAACTCAGAGTGCATCAGTCTCCAGAAGAGCAGGAGTGAGCTGGAGGGCAGGCACAATCAGAACCATCTGCAGCAAGACAGGGTACCGACAGACAAGCTCTGGCCAGGGAAAGGGACCTTGTGAGTTTGGTTTTCCACATGGAAGGTTATCCCGCATGCTGCGCTTTCCACTGCTCTTCCAGCAGAAGATCCTGTGCTGCATGGCACATCTGTGATGTCCCAAGAAACCCACTGCCCAGCTGCACACAGAGCAAAGGCAGCAAGCAGAAAGCCATCTCATGCCTACAAGAGGAAGCCCCAGAGAGCCAGATGCTAGAAGGACTGATTTAACCTCAAAAACCCCCAAAGTAGCTGTTAACTGGTATTATCTGGAAATGGGAGGAAAAAAAACAAGCATATTTGAAAGCACAGCGCAAAGCCACCACAGAAAGAGCCTCACACAAAGAGAAATAAGGGAAATCCCAACCTAGCACCAGCAAGACAAATGACCACAAAGGCCAAAAAAAAAAAAAAAAAAAAAGGAGAAATGCCACTCCTGCCCATCAGCTGCACTCTGTCCCTTGTCACCAAACAGTCCCTGTGTGAGTCTAGGAGCGGATTCCTCTGCCTCAGCCTTCTGAGCAGATGCCATCGCATTGCAGCACCTGGATGCCAAGCTGTAGGGAAGGAAGCTCTTAGGGCTCATTAACAACTGGCCGAAAAGTATACATTGCCAACATACAGAGCTCAGGAATTCTGCGGTCCTTCTCGGCTGAAACGGCTGTCAGTGGCACGTCCCGGGCTCTGGGGCCAGGCAGAAAGCAAGGGGTAGCTATTCACATTCAAAAATATCTTTGGAAGCCTTGAGAGCAACCATCAAACTCAGGAAAAAGCATGAATGTCAAGGGCTTGCTCGTTTTAATTAGCACTCGCCTCTTCCCCCCGCTCCACCTTCTCAGAAAATGGCTTTTGTGCTTTGTGTGTGGAGGAGGAGGTTGCCGGTCTGTGTCTCGGGACAGGACTTGCCAGGGACAGCAGGGCATGAGCCATCGCTTGCTACCCCCGTTTCTAAGGCCAGGCAGCCAAGCAAGGTACAGGCTTGGACCACGCAGGCTTTGGGAGCACGTTAATCCCGTTCGGGATGACAGCGGTGCCTGGGGCTGGATACCAGCCCAGTTTAAAAAAGCAATGCCGCCTGCCGTCGCTCACCCTCGCCTGGGCTGAGGCTGCTCCCCGAGCTGAACCACTGGCACAGAAAAACAAGTCTCATGTCCCCAGAAGGGCTCTGTTACCCCTGAAATGACAATATTTGGCAAGGTCATTCTTGGTCATCTGCCAAGCCACGACTGCCCCATGCAGTGCCCGGCAGAGAGGGATGCTCCCCACGTCCACGGGGCAGCTCCCAGACAGCCACACCGGGAGCCACAGTGACACCGCACCAACATGGGCTACAGACAACAGCACCACACGCCACTCCCCAGATTAGATCTGTCCCCCCCGAGCAGGCTGTGCCACATCTCCCGCCTCCACACTGCCAGGCCGTGTGTAATCCCAGGTAGGACAGTCCTGCTGTCACGGCGGGAGGGAGGGGACATGTTTACCACCACCGCCGCCTCCACCCTAGGGCTTGTCCCTTCAAACTGGCAGCTGATAAACCTGCAGGTGCCAGGCAGGGCTCTGCTGCTCGACGGGCAAATAGTGACAAAACAACTTATGCTCAATAAGCATCAGATTTGCCCAGGAACGGCACAGGCAGGCACCCTGCTTTGTGCAGCCTGCCCTATCCTCATGGAAAGTTTTGCAGGCTTTTAGGACTTCTATCAGTCTGTATAAAAAGCAAATGAAGCCATCTCCATACCAGCAGGTTCCTGCAGATTCCTGAGTGGATGCCGATGGATGAAAGCTGGACGGTACCCAGGACTGGATGGTCTCGTACCTGCAGGGATTTCGCATCCCGCTCCCAGCTCGCGATGCTGGAGCTCAGATCTGCTGCTGCTGTTTCTCCTCCTTCCTTTTGCGAGAATGTTTTCTACAGCTTTTTTTTTTTTTTTTTTAATAAAAAAGAACATTTTGCTGTAAACTAGCAAAACCTGTTCTGGATGCACACACCATCTGCAGCATTTGCCAGCGTGACTTTATTTTGCAGGATACTATCTCGGCATTCTGCGTGTGGGCGCCCGGCTGCCTCACCCAGGGAAGACATGGGCCAGCAGGAATCAGACGGCAGAAGCCCGCGAGCCGATCTCTGGTCCCTTAGGCTACCGAGGGGGCCGAACTGGCCCCCTCATCGTGCGGTGAGGGCAGGGTGGATCCCAAACCTGCCGCTCCAGCGGTGCCGAGGTCCTTGCAGACCTTGGTCCTGGCTCAGTTTTTCCTTCAATTAACAACAGACATGGAACAAAACGTAACATTTTAGGAAAGATCTTCCACATGTTTGGTTTTGGCAGCATTCAATAACTTTAAGGGGAGCCAAAAAATAACTAATCCTCCTCTCCTTCAGCCAAGGGGCGGCTGAGGAGTGGGACCAGCGGAGGGAAAGGGAAGGAGGGTGGAAAGGGAAGGGAGAGGAGGAGAAGACAGAAAAATGACTGGAACCAATCGCTCTCAGTTTCCAGTTAAAGCATCTCTAAAGCATAGATACCTGTGTCCTCGTCACCAGGGCACCGTAAAGGGGGTGGCAGCACCTCCGAAAGAGGACTGCGTCCCTCTCATCCCTGCAAAGCGAGTCGCTTCACTCATATTGGTGGAAAATCTGACACTAAAATCGGCTTCTTTAGATGAAATCAGCTCCCAAAACCCTGCGGCAACAAGAGCCGCGAAAGAACTCACGATGCTACAGCAAATACACATGACGCAATTGGAAATACAACTTATCTCCCAATTTAATATGCCACTGAACGCAGTTTAAGCACCCAAGGGAAACGCATGCACGAGAGGTGAATGGGCCGCCAAGTCTGTGCATTGGGCAAATTACTTCTCCCTGGACAGCTGCACCAGGTTTAATTTTTCCAGAAGTAGCCAAAATAGTTCCTTTTAAGAAAAAAAGACACCTGTAACAGGAAAAAAACACCAAAGACCACATGTGATTTCACTTCACAATAATTCCTCCCAAGAAAGACTTCATCGGGTGTTGTAAAACAATGTTTTTAGACTTCAGGAACACACTACTCCTGACCCATTGATGAGCTTTCACCACTAATTGCCCTGCGACACCACCACGGCACATCCACGCCAGCTAAATCCTCCTACACTGAGTTTTCAGCACAACCTTCCCTCCTGGAAGTCGTAAAAAAACAAACAAAAAAACAGGACGCAAGGGTTTGCGAGATAGGGGGTGGGGGAATGACTTCAGGAATTTGTTATTTTGCTTTGCTGTTTAAGCAACATGCATTATCATAAACGTGGCCAAGAAAGGAGGCACCACACGTAGCAAACATGCTTGGGCTGAGCTTAAACAGGTCTAAGCTTTACACCTGGAAAACAAGGTCTGGTAGTAGATCTGTGCAAAAGATTCATCTTAAATTTAAAATGGGGGCAGAAAAGCAGTGACCAGGGGAAGCAGAGGAGTATTTGTCATTCCCAAATCATTCTAAAAATACATTTAAAATATGCAACTGTTGATTTCAGCAATGTTCACAAGATGAAGGAAGGATGATGCTGCTCAGGCAGATTGGGACGGCCACCCCTTGGGGGTGTGCGTGTGAGGGAAGAGGGATTAACGAACCCCATTATAGGCAGATTCCCAGGTCTGGGGAGGGGGGGAGAGCTGCAGCCTTGAGGAGCCACATTCCATCTTCACTTCAGGATGACAGAAACTCACTGTTTACTGCCGGAGCAATCAATTATGGGATCGATTTTCTCTCGGCTAAAAATCGCACATCTGACAAGTTTTTTCCGATGTTCCCGTGGCTGTTTCCCGTCCAGTCTGGGCTCCCTCAATTCCAAAATCCTGAGCCAGCGGCTCTCCAGGAAGCAGGAGCTTCCCGGGGTCGGGATGCAGCTGCCATCCAAGGTTACCGGGGCTGGTGACTCCCCATTACGACCTCAAACCCCACATGGCCGCCACCTGCCAGAGCTTTTCTCCTAAAATCCGGCTCTGCTTAGGAAGTCCAAGGGCTATTCCTCAATAGCCCTTCACTGCTATGGCCCATGGAGCCAGCTGGATCCATCTCCCCGCCATGCTGCAGACACGGACTGATTTTGGGGACCACAACACCCACCTGGACGTTGGGTACAGCCGGTTCCCAAACCCCGGCACCCTCCGGTACACGTCAGGTGCGTTTTGCTGCTGGGGCCCCCAGCCCAGGGGGTACAGGACCAACCCGGGATCCCCCAGACTCCCCCAAGGGGAGCACAGCGGGGACACTGCAGCTCCCCGCTCCACCCCACTCCCAGCCCCACAACGGCGAGGCGGGTCCGGGACACTAGGCTCCAGTAAGGCCAGAAGCCACCGGGAGACGATAACTGGGGGTGTTGGGAGGCACCTGGGGAAAGGGTGAGGACACGCGTGACCGCAATACCGGGGGTGCTGAGATGGGGCACCGGCGAAGGATCCCGGGAGAGGACAACGGCGGGTATCACGGCACCAAGAGGCCGTCCCAGGCTGACAGCGGGGGGGGGGTGGGGGGTCACCGAGACGGAGCTAGTAATAGCAGGCCGGCCAGCCGCCCCCGGTGCCGCGGCGGTTCCCCAGTACCTCACCTGGCTAGCCTTGTAGAACTGCTTCTTCAGCCCCGCCACCGACATTCTGCCGCCAGCCGAGGGACCCTGGGGGCGGCGGGACGCCTCGGCACGCAGGAGCCCAGCCCGGCCCAGCCGTCGCCGCTGCTGCTTCCGCCGCGGCCACCGCCAGGAAGCGCGCGCCCCGCCCCGCCCCGCCCCCTAACGGCCACCGGCACCACTGAGGAGCGGCCTCGCGCCGGCCGGAGCGCCGCCACACTCGCCACGTGGTGCCCTCGCGCCCCCTGCGGGCCGGGCGGCGCCACCACACGTTACGGACGAGCCACGGCGGAGGGGAGGGGCGGCCCCTGCCGTTACCGGGCTGAAGGGCCCAGCACCGGCCGAGGCAGTGCTGCACGGAGAAGATAGCGAGTGCGACCGGGGGTGGCCAGGCTAGGCCGGGAAAGGGCCCGTATCCAATCCCAAGCACCTCCCATGGGAATGGGGGCAGCTGCAAGGAGGAACTACAACTCCCAGAATCCCTAGCGGCACGTCTCTGCGCCTGCGCGCCGCTGCGACAGCCTTTCATTGGTTGCCGGCCCTGCCGCCATTTCGCGCCCTAGCTTGGGCCCCTCCACCTGGTGCTAGGGAACGGCTGTCCTGGCCTCTCCTGAGCCGGCCCCGGGGCCGCACCGCCGCTGCCCAGGCTCGCGCCCGGGGAGCAGGCGGGTGTAAGGACCCAGCGGCACCCCGCCGGCCCTCACCCAGCTAGCCAATTAGCGCTTCCAGCGGGGCTGACTGACAGCCGCCGCCGCCAATCAGCGACGGCCGTCGCGCTAACCAATCAGGAGGCAGTATCCAGGCCGGGCAACGCGTTTCCCTCCCGCCTTCCTCACGGGACGCGGGGGGGCGAGGGGCGGGGCGGGCGGAAGGGTGGGTCACGTGGGGCGTGCTCCGCCTATCAGCGCGGACAGGCGCGGAGTCGCCCCGGCTCCCGCCAAATACGAGCGGGAGCCCCCGGGGCGGGACCGGCTGCGGTGGGACGGAACGCGACAGGCCGCGACGGCTGCCGCCGCCGCAGTGGGAGGAGGAGTGGCGGGAGCCGCCGCGTCCCGCCCTGGCAGGTAGGGCTGAGCTCGGTGTGTGGCGGGCCCGGGGCGCGGTGCGTTTCCGGCGGCGGTTGGGGTGCGCGGGGCCTTCCTGGGGGTAACAAAGGAGGCCCGGCTGCCGCGCCCCGCAACTGGGCCCAGCCCGTCGCCTCGCCCGCCGCCTCCTTCCTATCCGGCCTCCTCTCCCTCTGCCTGGGCCAAGCTCGGGGGGCTGGTGTCCGGCGGCCTGGGGGCTGGGGATCCCCTCAGCCTGAGGGGTGCTGGCCCCGGCCTCTTTGTCCGGCCGGGCCGGGCCCACGCTCTGCCGTCGGCAGAGCTGTTGGGTGCTGCCGCCGGTCGGCTGTCGCGGGAAAGCGGGTAGCTCACCAGGAACGCGTCATGGGTGTTTATTTCTGCTGTTTTTCCCTCACAGCCATGGAGTGCAGAGACAAAGCGGCCGTTCCTCCGCGGAAGCTCGTACAAGGTGAGGCTGCGGAGTGTCCATCACCCAGTGCAGCTTTAGTGTGCTAAGAAGGCGTCAGACCCAGTTGTGTAAATTATATTGGCTTTGCAGTAATAAACTGGCCCTAACTGGCTAACCTGTTTTAATTCTTATGCTTAAGAACTAATTAAACATCCCTCTGTTTGATCCCTCCCCTCAACCCACTGATGCATATGATGTGAGTAAAATAATAAAATGTTGTTTCAGCTCGGTTGCCGTTCAAACGCTTGAATCCTGTACCAAAGGAAAAATACGATGCAGATTCAGAAGTCAAAAAAGTAAAGAGCTCGCAAAGCGGTTTTGGTCCAAGTAAGGATTCCTCCCTGGATGCATCGCATGCCTCCCTGGACAATGTGGAGAACGACTGCCAGCTGGATGCAGATGTGAATTTTGCCCCAAAGCTTATTAATGGGAAGTTAGACCATTTTATGCAGAAAAACTCAAAAGATGACACAAACAAAACTGTGGTTGTTATTGACCTGACAAAGGGCTCTAGCCATAGACTAAGCGATGGTGTAGACCATGTTAACTGTGATTCAAAAGCATCTTCATCTATAGCTGTAACTAATGGCACATTAGGAAAAGAGAGAAACCAGTTGAGTTGCCTGAATTCTGTGCAGAGTAGCCAAACGGATGACTCAATGGAGACTGATGTGCCGTGTGAAGCTGTAGCAAATAAAGATGAAGATTTGGTAGATGGAATTCAGTGGTGTTCTGGGTTAACAGAGTGTAACAGCGGGGAAAACACAAAGGTAAATCAGAGCAAACTGAAGGACGTCATCTTTGAGGGGAAGATGCCTATAGTGCTCCTGGAGGATATTATGACTGCAAAATCTCCCCAAGTCACTTCTCTGGATGGAAGCATCACGTCGGAAAATGAGACCATGGAATCATCTCACGAAGGAGACTCTGGACTTACCAATTCTTCACTCAGCTCTCACTCTGTGAGCTCACCTGAGACGCAGCCCGTTGCAGAAACAAAGAGAAATTCTAGTCCCTTAGCTGCCTCAACGCCTGTTAGGAAGGTTGGTCTCTTTTCTTGGGTTTTTTTCAAAGCTGTTGTGTTGCAGATAGGTTGTATGGCTTCCTCTGCCTGTGGTGAGAAGGACAGGTAGGATATTTGTAAAGATTGTGAGAAGTGTATGAAAGGTGGTGTTGATTGATTAATAACATAACTGACTTACTACCTTTTTGAATCTTCCTTTAAGTACTATAACTAAAGGATTTAAATCTTGCCTGGTTTTGAGCTGCTGGCATATTTGCATTGTATAAATGTAACTTTAAGTTCTGTTATAGGTTCACTTTATATTTTTTTTTATAAACCGTTTATGAAGTGTGTGCCCTTGGACTTAGTGTTTTAGTGATTGGGATGACAGTGTCCAAAAGCGGTGATGTTTTACAACGTCTATTCTATCCTTGATGAAGCTGCTGTAATTACTGTGAGAGGACATTACCCCAGTACCAGTCAGTGCAGATACTTGCCAAGTTCTGAATTTCTGCAGCTGTGGCATAGAAAATGCTTTAAGCTGAAATCACAGTGGAACTGTGGATCTGTGTGTGAGGACAGAGGACGAGTCAGATGGGCTCCTCTCTCTCTCCAAAGTGGGTGCACAGAGCTTGTGCTCTCAGCCATCTTGTCACGGGTAACTGCTTTAGGGAAAAGTCACTACACATAGAGCGCTCCTGGGGACACTCGGTGCTGCTGGGTAGCGAGGGCCGGAGCACAGGAGAGAACGCCTTGGAATTAGTTCTGTATGAGCTGGTTGTGATCTTAGTTCCAGTTTAGTACCTCTGCTCCAGCAAGAGGCCCTAAAACATTGTGACTTTTGGCCTTATGTTGAAGGGGAAGCTTCTAAAGACAATATCCATGCAGGTGGCCGAAACATTCGCGTGGCTCAGATGCCTGTTCACTGCTCAACCATTCTGGGGAAGAGATAAGTGGAGGTGTAAAGTGGGGGTTTCTCGGGAGGCGGGGCGGGGTGTGTGGGGGAGACAGTCACCCATGGTGAAGCCTGTGAAGCAGAACAGTCCTGGTGAATGCACTTGGGGTTTGGGTGCTGCAGCTCAGCCTCACCTACAGTTAGGCTGGTCTGTCTGCCTGGTGCATTTGCTTTGCTCAAATACATTATTAGAGTGGAAAGTGAGGAAGGTATTGATGGGTGGGTCCATGTTGTGCTGCCAGAGGTGGAGAATTGAGTAGGTGGCTCGGGTAAATGAGGGTGAAGCAGCTGGTAGCCTTCCTGCTTGTGTCATCCTGAGCCTTTTCAGAAAGATTTTAAACAATTATCCCCCTGCGGTTTAAGGAGAAACTGTCCCACAGGGGAGGAAAAACCTTGCTCGCCCCGTGGAGGTATGGATAACTTATTTGGGACTTGTAGCTGACGATGTGATGGGTTTTCCTTTTCTTCTGTTGTGTGCTTTCAGGAAAAATGAACAATTCCTATACTGTTAAACCTTGCAATCTTTCATCACTAAAATAAATACATAAACTCAAGTAGGCATGAAGTATTTCCAGTGCAGCAGAGCAAACAAAAAAGTACTTGATTCCTGATGTAATACGATAATGCAAACAAGCTATTGATCTCCCATGGTGTGAAGTAAGGGAGGAACAGCTCAGGTGCGGCTTGCCCTGTTGGTTGTCTGTCCTGGCATGTTTGTTTTCTTAGGTGGGAAAAGCTCTGATAAACTAAATCTCCTGGTTGGAAGAACTTCTATTTTTGTGTCAGATAAATCTAGAATCTCCTCATGCAGCTTTGCACAGTGTGAACTGAAATGTCTGTGACTACAGAAAATAAAGCGGTTGGTTTGTGTTAGTTGCTTAATCACAGGGTACCTTATACTGCAAATGTCAGGAGAAGGAAGAGGGAGATACGTGAAACCAAGCCACAGTATGCTGAATTATTGACAAATTACGCCTTTGGCCAGTCTACGAACAATGCTTTTAAGCAAAAAAATACATTTTTCCCCCACCTCTATAAGTAACAGCTTTAAGAGAAGTGAGAAGTCAGACCTGTTGGGAACTTGGAGTCGATGCACTGATGCTAGTGGAAGAACAAGAGAGCTGTGGGTTACAAGAAGAAACAGCGTTAAAATATGGATAATAGTCCTTGTATTCAGGAAGTTATAGTTAAATATCATAGAGAGAGTAAGTGGTAGGATGCAAAAAAAAAGTTCAACTCAAAGGAAGTGACTTTGCTATAATTAAATGTTCTCTGTTGTGCTCTCGTGATTTGGAGCAGCTCTGGCTTCTGTTTGTTTTTCTGCACGTGATATTCCCTTGCAAATGATACTTTAGAAATGGAGGGGACCAGAGGGATTTGTTTATGCAAAACTTAATAATGCGAGGCCTTGATGTAAACTGAGGCATTTAAATGTATTCAGGCTTAAATGTAAATCAGCGAGATTAGAAATGCTTGAACTGTATTATATCCTATACCAAAGGAATGCTTAAGTTGCTGAATATACTAATCTGCAAGAACAATGTTAATGTAATTCAGATGAAGCTGGCTGCTCTTTCGGTAAGAATTCTAGTGCATTGTGGAAAGGGAATAATGTGAATCTCTAAAATTTATGTTTTGTAATTCCAGGTGTCTCAGAAATTCCACAAAAGTTCGGCGGAGAAGGAGAAGCTGAGATTGCAAAGAGTAAGGCATTTTCCCTGACGCAGAAGGTTACCCTGCTGTGCTTTTGCGTTGAGTAGCGAGCAAAGCCCTTTGTCCTTCATCTTAGTCTACTTAGAACATCTCTTTTCCTGTTTTTCCTCACTGATGAATATGGAAGAATCTTAATGCACGCAGTTAAAGTACTTGGCTCGTTCCAGAGCCGCTTAATGCATACATAATGAGGTGTGGGTGGCCTGCACTGCAGTTCTGTGCACTTTGGTGAGATACTAAGGAACTAAATGTTGCTATGGCTTGTCAAAATGCTTTTGAGAATTTTTTCAAACCCTTCCTGAGAAGGCGCAGCCTTCCAAGTGGACGGAGGCAGGTGAAATCTTGGAGAGCTTGCTGTTTAGGGTCAGTTCCTGCTCCATCCTTCTCATCCTTTCCCCCTTTTAAGCTGCAAAACATAGGGTCTGTTCGTCGTTAATCAGGGAGGCAAATGGGCTGCTGTGTTTATGGCTGAAGAACCTGTTGGATGTTGCTGCTGGAAATGCTCAAGCTCCGGTTTCTGCTTGAATGCTGCTACTCAGCAAACTGTGTTCCATAACAAAATGATGGTGTGATAATTTTGCTGTCCATTCTACTTTCAGTCATAAAATGCTAAATATAAATGAGGCTGCTGGATCACACAGGGTTCTTGAACAGTCAGTGCTGTATGAGTGGGCTTTGCCTGCTGGAAAACTGGGTATTACTTTAACTGCAGTTTGGAAGGCCAGTGCTTATGAATTCTTATTGTGTTTCTTAGTAACTAGTTTATAAAGTTGGTAGGGGACTGTTACGTTTTTCTATATAAGCTATATATGTGGTTGAGCCTGCTCCCAAGATGCTTGCTTTGTACAGTCCCCCACATAGAAGTCCAATCTGTTGTTTTCTTCCATTCTGCGTGTGTTAAAAATAGCAGTAATGTGAGGGAGAGATGAGAATGGAAGCTTTATTACGCTACAAATTAAATAGACCTGCCAATCTTGCTGTTAACTTCACACCATTTTCCAAACTACCCAGCAGATTTTTCACTGATTACCATGACTCAGTTCTGACAATATTGTTTGGTTTTTTTTTTTTACCATTGGCACTGTTTTGTATGTTGGTTGCCTTCTGCAGTTATTTGTACATTGTGATACTCTTCACTAGGTCTTGATGTTGCCAAGAAGAGATGTGAAATAAATTAAAAAAACCCTGAAAATACACAGGGAGGGTATTTGTACCTCTAAGCACAGACATACCCTTGGTTCCTGGTGAAGTCACCAGTGCCTACAATGTGGGGATGCTATCTTTATTCAATTTGTCATTTTTGAGTAAGGGTCTTGCGTTCTCCTTTGTGGCAGCAGATCCATAATGAGAATTTCAGTTGCTTTGGGAGGAAATACTGTGAACAGGAAAACTTTTCAATGTAATCTTCCCCCCGTTATTCCCATAGTGCCACTTAAATAGGCTTATGATACCAGATTATCTAACGTGGACTAACACAAGTGACAGTTTCTTTTGTGAGCTCCAGGTCTTATAAAGCATCAGAGTTTGGAGACTCGTGTTACTGCCTGAAATAGCAGAAAAACATGGTCAGAAAGTCCTTATGGGTCTATAATGCAAAATCAGATCAACTTCACTTTTCCTACTACATTGATATAAAAGCATGAAAGCTTAGCTCGGGAGGTATATATTTCCAAAGAAAGTCTTTTGGAAACAATCTGAAATCTTGTATTAAATTAAAAACTATATATTTTAAATTCCCATATAATTTTCCATAATGCTACATTGCTAAGGAAGATGACTCAAATATAAAGCGAGTAGATTACAAAGCTTGCTGTGATGCTTAGAAAATGGAAACGCCTCCATTTGTTAGGAGAAAAGAATAATTAATGTCTTTAGAGAGCCAGTCCAAATAGCTCCATCAGCTGAGGCAACAGGTAGCTGCAGTCAATAACCTTGTGTCCGGGGATTGCTAGAAACAGTGCTGCGGGTCAAGTGCTGCGTGGGTGCAAGAGTCTACTCTGGGATCTCAGCTGAAGAAATAAAGTCCTTATTTTACTCAAATTTTTATTGCTGTGGACAAAAAGCCAACTTAACAACTTGTTTATGAACCAGGATCAGGAGCGCGCAGGCAAGCTGCAGAAGTTGCAGGCAGAAAGGGAGGAAAAGGGAAGACTGAAAGAAGAAGCGAAAGCCGCGAAAGAGCGAGCCAAGGAGGAGGCAAAGAAGAAGAAAGAAGAGGAGAAGGAGTTGAAAGAGAAAGAAAGGAGAGAAAAGAAAGAGAAAGAAGAAAAGGAAAAAGCCGAGAAGCTGAGAGTGAAGGAGGAGAAACGCAAGGAGAGGCAGGAAGCGTTAGAGTAAGTGTCTGGGTTTCTGAAGGTCCTGGGGACTAACATGTAGTGGTGTGAGCACCTTTCCATGCCCAGCTTGGCCATCCCTTCTGGAGGCTGTCCTGGTCAGACAGCACATGCCTCTTTGTCACAGGATAGATATTAAGCGCTTGAAAGACTCTGTATGCCAGACCCGAGGCCCAGCAGTGCTTCTTGCTGGGGGCTGACCTGGGCTTCTGATTTGAAAGGGCTGAAAAGCACTGTCATGCTCCACTTGAGTTTTCCCTTCATGACCAGTCTTGCCTGCACTTTTGCAACGTGCTGGCGCTGGTGCCCTGTCTGGTGACGAAGTTGCTTGTAACTTGATAGTACCATAAATACCTTTTCCTGGCATTGAGGGAAGCTTGAAGCAGCCTCGCTACTTTGTGGGTAAAACAGGTCAATATTTGCTCTAGAAGGAATGAAGGGAGTCTTCTGTACGCTTAACCAAGTATGGTCCTTGATCGATTAATAGATTAATTATCTTCTTGTCTAGCACGTTGGGGTCAAGGTCTGGGGCTTCTCACCTCTTCCTCAGTGCAAATAAACACTTCATGATTTGTGACAATTAAAATGAACTTTATATTAAAGGGCAAAACTTGAAGAGAAGAGAAAGAAAGAAGAGGAGAAACGGTTAAGAGAGGAGGAAAAGGTAAATGCTTGTCTCTAAGTTCTTTCTGCTATGGTCAAATGATGTTAATGGGCTCCCTGGCGCCTGGCCGACGCTGCTGAGCCATTCATGACAGCTACTGCAGTTTTGCGGGCAGTGCATCCTCCCTCGGTGTCCTCCTTCACGGCCATGCCTCTTGGGAGTGTGTGTTCATCTGGGATGCAGCCTGCCCAGTCTGATGCGGTGGTGCAATGTCATGCAGGTTTCTTGACTCTTTCGTATGCATTGGTGTCTTTGCCTTTATCTGTTAAAGTCTTTCTAGATTTGTGTTTTTCAGTGCCCATAAGTGAACTCTGTCCTTTGTCTTAGCAATGACATTAGAAGCCACAGAGCTGTGTTAGAGAAAACAATTATTTTTGTTGTTGTTGAGTTACAAGAGCTCAAAAATAACTGAGCTTTGCTTTATACCTCACTAGATTTGAAGTTGAGTCATGCGTGAACTTGCCTTGAATTATAAGGCCTTCCTTGTCCTACCTTTGTGTTTATAATTTGCATTTTGATTCTGATTGCAGCGTATTAACGCACAGAAAGCAGAAATTACAAGGTTCTTCCAGAAACCAAAGACTCCACAAGCCCCGAAGGTGAGGTATTGCTGTTCCTGCGTATGTTGCCCTTTCATGAGCTGTCTTCTAACAAAGACACTGATTTCCATCTGATCTGTCATTTAGAGCTTGTTAGGTGGACAAAGCATTAGTATTTCTTACTTCCTACTTTCAAAAGTGTAAAGGATTTAAAAAAAAAAAGTCAGTGACTGGAGCAGAGACTGTAAAAGAAGTTTGTAGTTGCTTTAGTAAAAACCTGAGCTCTGTCTTCTGCTTCCTTGGCTGTGAAGACCTAGATTCCCTTGAAAAGATCTGTTGGAGTCTCAGATAGGAAGGGCATAACCTCAATCTTCACTCAAAGCTTAGCACCTGGTATTGATGATTGTTGTGTATCTGGAATGTGTTGGTGCTGCAGTTTCTCGGGTGTTCAGACCCTAATGATCCTCATCTAATGTTTCAGATTCTTGCTGGCTCTTGTGGAAAGTTTGCTCCTTTTGAAATTAAGGAGAACATGGTCTTAGCTCCCCTCTGTCGTATTGCCCTGGATCCAGACTTCTTAGAACAGCTGGATAAGCTCCTGCATGCCCAGAATAGTGATGTTTCTTTCTTGAGGGATCTAAAGTGTCGTAAACCACGGAAAACTGGACCTACTTTTGTCAATAACAGTGCTGACATAGTAAACAGGTTAGTCTGTGTTTTGGGGATTTTCATCACATTTTTTTATGTAATGAACGGGAGTGGTTTTGAGGTAGTCTTTAATCTAATGCTGGAAAGATGGAGCTTTTCTTTGAATGCTCACTTTGTATGCGAATTGTTTCCACAGGGAGCAGTACATCACGATGTAGATTTCCTTCATTCCACACAATGCTTCTCAAATCCTTCCCCGCAGGAAATCTTGTGCTTCAGGCAGCTGCCTTCAGCACCGGACACTAGTGGCTTTTAGCGGCGTTTGTCTGTGATACTTTTAAAAAATAAACATAGTGATAGCTAAAACGGAGGAGCCATTAAGGAGAGAGGTGGCTTGTCTGGAGCCCCCATGTTCTTGTGAGCGCGTTGGGAGTGGCTGTTCTAATGGACTCAAGCTCTGGGTTGATATTGTGGCTGAACCGAAGCTTTCTGTAAGATGTTCTGCTGAGCATAGGGGAGTGAAGGACTGAAGATGGTGTCTTCTTTTAACAGTGATGTAGTGGTAGTGGATAACTGCAAAACGGATGCTGTTCCCGAAAGGGGGAAATTCGGTAGAATGAAACTTCTACAGTTCTGTGAGAATCACCGTCCTGCGTACTGGGGCACATGGAACAAGAAAACCACTATGATCCGTCCCAGGAATCCTTGGTCAAAGGACAGCGTAAGCACCTCGTGGGCGCTGTAGTTGATTTTTTTTTTTTTTTCTCTTTCTTTCTGTTCTTGAAGTGAATATGGGGTTGGCCAGCTTCACTTGTTCTCTGGGATTTCTGATCCACTTGTATGTTTCCTCTTGCTACTAACTTTTGAAACCCTGGCTGGGGTCTGGCGTCATGCTCTCAAATCACTTATGGAAATGGCCTGTTGGCATTTCTTCTAGAAACTACTGGATTATGAAGTAGATAGTGATGAAGAATGGGAAGAGGAGGAACCTGGAGAAAGTCTCTCCCATAGCGAAGGGGTAAGGATTCTGCATGCTGAAAAATAGCTTTCTGAACCAATTGCACTTGTCAGTGTAATTTCTAATAAGCAGAGTTTATTTTTAGGATGATGAAGAGGAGGGAGAGGATGAAGATGATGACGATGGGTTTTTTGTACCCCATGGGTACTTATCTGAAGATGAAGGAGTGACAGAAGTAAGTGAACTGGGTGTCACTGGATTTCCACCTCTGTTTCCAATGAAGCATGTGACAAATATTGGCAGAGGAAGAAAGCACGTAGTGTTGGCAGTGATGTGACTCATCTCAGATCTGCACGGTTCAGGAGCAGACTTCTGTAGCTCAGGGAACATGGTAAAAAGCTGGGTTTAAAAAGCTTTTGTTTTTCCTGGAATGACTGTATCGAGTTCTTTTTCGCTTGTGGCTTTAGGAGTGTGATCCAGAGAATCAGAAGGTTCGTCAAAAACTGAAAGCAAAGGAGTGGGACGAACTGATGGCCAAGGGGAAGAGGTTCCATGTTCTACAGCCTGTGAAAATTGGCTGTGTCTGGGAAAGCGCAGAAAACAACAGCAGCACAAACACGGACCTAAAGGTTCTCCAGCAATTTGCAGTGTGTATCCTGGATTCATCTGTTGCAGAGGAAGAACAGCAGATACAGAAATGTAGTAAAAAAAGAGCAAAAGATCAGCAAAGTAAGACATGAAGGGCTAAATAGTTGTACTTATGCACTGTTGTACTTTGCTTTGGAGAGAACAGCTTTTTGTGTTGAGTGTCAAATTCAGAATAACCTGTTCTTGATGAGTCTGAAACCCAAGGAATCTCTGTGAGAGTTCTTGGAAAGGAGTTTTTCGGCATTGCATCTGGTATGGCTGTAGTTACGCTTTCCAAAAACTCTTCCTCTAGATAATCTAGAAAATTAAGCCAACAAGATTCAGATTTAGGGCTGCTTACTGGAAGTGCTCGAGCCTGTTCACCTGTTTATTGTTCAGGGGGAGAGGATTTCTTTTGTGTGACCGGTTTCAGTAATGACTATCTCCTGTACGTGATTAACACAAGGATGTGAATGATGCATGTAAAGGCAAGAATAGGGCCTGATGCTCCCACTTTAGGGAATTGTTATTATTGGGGAGTGACTTTTCTACATCAAATTTAGCTCCTGGTACAATCCCATATCTAAAATTAATGTCAACCTATTTGTTTTCTTTCTGGAGTGTGCGTACTGATAGGTTACATCAGCCTGGCTTTTCTCGGCTTTTAAATGTTTCTTCCTCATAACCTTTGTGCATCTTTTCTTCTCTGCAGTCCTTGGCCAGCTTCTGCCGCTGCTGCATGGCAATGTGAACGGGAGCAAAGTCATCATCCAGGAATTCCAGGAGTGCTGCCGGCAAGGACTGTTCAGTGATGTGACTGCAGCTGCTGACTGTAGCGACACGAGCCCTGTGAGCCCCCACACCTCCCGGCCGCAGACGCCTGTTGGTGAGGACAGCGGTGTCCCCTCCAAAGCCAGGCTAAAGCGAATAATTTCTGAGAACTCTGTGTACGAGAAGAGACCTGAATATCGGATGTGCTGGTACGTCCACTCGGAGGTGCTGAAGAGTTTTGATCAAGAGCATCTCCCCGTCCCTTGTCAATGGAACTACATCACCCAAGTCCCTTCTTCGGGGAAGGAGGAGGGTGGCAGCATGCCAGGCGTGGCAGTCCTGCAGACCACCCCTTTGTCGGTAAAGAGGAAGTCCACCGGCAGCATGTCCATCACTAAATTCATGAAGAGGCCTCAGGATGCTGAACAGGTGAGTTCCTTTTGCGGCGCTCTTCTGCAGTAAAGAACGACGGGAATGTAGCTGTGTGTCTTCTGTAGGTGAGTGTCCTGGCAGGCATCCCAGATTGGCCTAGATCTGCTGTGAGCAGAGTCAAAATATACTGAGCTACAAATCTTCATACAAAAAGACCCTTTTTTGTGGGGAAAGGAGTGAAATTATGTGACTCTGAAGAGATGGGTTTCTTTTCTGTTTCTCCAGCTTGGACTGACTGTTCCATTTGAAATGCTGCTCTCCTGCTGTTCTTCCATTTTCTGCTATTTGGCAGTGGTTGCATCCAAGCTGTGAATAGTTTCTGAGTGTCTGCTTGGCCTTGGTTTTACAGCTGTATGTAATTTGTATGCAGGTTTTTATGTGTGTATGGCTGCCAGATGTATAGTCTGAGCTGGTGACTTGCATCGGTTGCATGTGTGCTGATTAAATGTTCCTAAGCACTGCAACTCCAAGCCATAAAGAAAAGTCTTTTGTAAAGTCTTCTCCTTATACTATCATACATAAAGCTGAATTTTGAGAGCTGGTTTAAAAATATAGTAATTCATAGGAACAAAATGAGATGGATTTGGAGTAGATGCCACTCCAGCTCTAAGCTTTATTGAGGTCTTCCTGTTGTTGCTTCTGCTTTTCAGGGTAACCACAAGTAGTATTAAGAGCTTAATCATCCAAAAGGATGACTGAAAAGTGTGTGATCGGTGCTTTAGCTGTGTGATGCTCTGTCATGTGTTTAAGGCTTCAGGTCCTGAAGCTTGGTGTTACCAACTATTTGCTTCCAAACCTACAGGTAGGACAGGGTTTGCGCTGTCAGTCGATTTATTCCTCGTGCCCCGCAGACAAGGGGGTGAGGAAAGAAGCCACAGACAAGGCTTTTTATGCTTTTTCTGCCCACTTCATTCTTGGCTTCTTTGGCTTTTTTACTGAAAAAGCTCTGCATTCAACTATTGATAGGGATCGGAGACTTGTGAGAAGCTGTTCAGCCCCCAGACTCCATCTGCTTGGGTTTCTATACACTAAATAAAGGCAGAGATAAAAATCTCTGCTTGGCACCCACTGGAATTCTGCTTGTAACCAACTATTTGAGCAGAAAGAGCAAACCAAAGGCTTTTAGTGGAGTTACATCACCGGCCTCAATTCTTCAAAGCTCTTGAAAGTGTCTCAAAGCTGCCCTTGTGAGGCGCGGTGCTGTGCAGCTCAGAGCAGAGGTGTCAGAGTCCTGAAAGGATTTCATGCCTGATGTCTAAATCAGCCCTGCTGAGGCGTTGAGATCCCGTCCTTCCTGTGGAGCCAGGTTGGAGCTGGGAGAGCCTGGGGGCCACTGGTAGGTCAAGGCCACCAGGTCCTCTACAGCTGGCACGCGTTATTCTGCCGTGGAGCTCATGCCAGGACTTGTGTAAGTAAAGGTGGTCCTACAGAAACCATGGAGAGAGAACAACTCGGTATTGAAGTGGGCAGTGCACACGTGTAGGAGGGGAATGCTTAATCTGAGAATTGTGATTTTAATGAAAGATGTGAATTTAAAATGTCTTCTCTGGGAGAACAGCTTGCAGGGGCTGGGGACCAGGTTCTAGGTCCGAGACTTTTCATTCTGCAGTTCCAGCTGGGGGGATGCATAACCAAAAAAACACTCACAGCTGTTCAAAGCTGGTCAAATTCAGTTTGTATCACTCCTTGTGTTCATTTTCTCAATTCAAAAATGAGTACTTTGTGCTGCTCCCGTGGCAGAAAATGGAGTCACTAAGGGAAGAACTGTCACCCCTCCCTGAATAAAAGCTAATTGGCAACGATGAGGAGCAATCAGGGGAGAACATGCTTTAAATTTGACAAGCAAAAGGCTTCAGAAGGAAGAAGGCATCCAAAATAATCAGCAGAGGGGGGAGAGATTTCCCTTCCAAAAAACCCAACAAAACTGAGTCAGATTTCAATTAAGGTTTGAACTGACTTTTTCATGTGTAGGCTGTTCACCGTGTTGTGTAACAGGGAAACATTTCGGAGCAGAAGCTTGGCGTGCTTCCTGTGCTACGTGCCATTGCAGACGAGGCCTTTTATCAAAAATCAGTGTCTGTTGAAGCCAGGGGTTGCTTATTTTTCTTCCCTATAAATATGCCCAGCTGCTCAGGCTGTGCTGCGAGTCCCAGTTGTGAGTCCTCCTCAGCGCTGGCTGTGCTTGGTTTCGCGTGTTAGCACTGGCAGCTTGCTGATACGCAGCTGATATCTTTCTTCTTTCCTTAAGGCTGAAGCTGCAGAAATGGATGGATTTCAGGCAGATACCGAGGAGGATGAGGAAGATGACGACTGCATGATCGTTGATATACAGCCAGGCAAAGGTGGGGAAATAAATCGATATCAGTCTCTTGGCAGACCTTGCTCCCACGAGGGAGAGTATGACAGAGTGAGAACGATGTGTGCCTGAACCTGTTGCAATTTTTCTGCCACTCTTTCATCAAGCCTTGAGTTTGATGTTTTATTCTACGTACTAGAATATATATACTGGGTATTTTTATGTCTTATTCTAGATGCTTCTTTGCTTGCTATTTACGGTCTTCTCTAACCTGCTCTTGCCCGTTCTTCTTTCCTTCCTCCAATTGACTAAATAGCACAAAGTACTTGTGACTAGCACTTGGCTGCCAGTGTTACCTTTGTTTTTTCTGGTTAAAAAAAAAAGTGAACATTGGGGTCAACATCAGCAGATCCACTGTTGGTAAATGTTGCTGAGCAGGGCTGGTCTCTGGGACGTGCGTACCTATGTTCAGAGACCTTCCAGGACTGCAAAGGTCTGGAGTGTAACTCCCCTCTGCTGCCTTCCTCAAGCCTTAGGTGCAGGCTGAATTGTCTGTTCTGAAGGAAATAACATCAGATAATAACCAAGCTCTCAGATGTTTGACACGTGAGGGCTATGATCATCACGTTGCTCTAGAATCTAAGCAGTTGCTTATATTTGTATCCCAGTTATCCCTTGGAGAAGAGCTTTCAAAGCTCCGCTGCTGTAGTGTATCCTTTCAGGCTATGGATTGAGAAAGAGTGGGATGAGGATGTGGAGCGGCTCCTTTCATCTCAGTGAGGTTTTAACTATATATACTTGATCATACAGATCAACGACTTAACACCAGCCACATGATGTGCATTCAGCTCTTCTCAACTGCTTTCAAAACCTCCGAGCCCTTTCTTACTGTGCTCACAATGGAGCTCTTTCACAATGCTACTGGCACAACCTGAATTACAGAAAGTGGGGTTTTTGTGTTGGGCAGCTCCTCTAATTGATAGATAAGGGCTCGTGCATATTCCCAGAGCCTTAAATTCTATAGTGTTTGACCCATTCTGACATATTTAGGTTCTCCTTTCTATCTCAGCTGGTGCTACATCCCTCCTCTTGCCTGCCATAACAGACAATATAACTGTTTGATGAGAAGCTTCGCATTTAATCTTAAGCTGCTTTTGCTTATTACAAGACTGCAGCAAGATGAAAGTCTTGCTTCAGGTTTGTAACCTCTTGTTCTGAGGAGGGGGTTGCTGGCCTTCCTCAGGCTCTGTTGACACACATGCAGCTGTATTTATTTACCTCTGCCTGAGTCTAAAGCACTGAAAAGATTATGAAGATCCTTTTTATGGTTGAAGTAACTTTATTCTGGATTGATGTTAACCTACTATTAAAACCAGTTTTTAAATGGTACTGAAAAGGAGACTTGCAACAGATATGGGCAGACAAGCTAAAACAGATAAAGCATGAAGTAGCCAAATTCTACTAGATCAATGAGGATAAAAGAAAACAAAAACACACAACAAAACCAACACATCTTCTACTTTGCAGATTCTATGTTAGCAGTTACCAAAACAGCTTCAGAATCCAGTGGCACAAGAGCCGCTCACCAGGACACCAGCATGGCCAGCCCATCTAATACAGTTTGAGACTTAAATGCCTACTAACTTCTCTGTATGTATGTAGAATTAATTAGAAAATTTTAAACCTTGTGTATCTTTGAACAAGATACTTGAAAGTATTCCATATTTCTTGTAAAGAGAAGACAGCACTTTGTTCTGCTTCAGACCAGATGGAAGCTTAAATTTTTAGATCTAGTTTTTAGCTTAAAAAAATATCGCATATTAATCTGTCCTTAATAAAGCATTATTGAAATTTTGATACTTCTTTGTAATGGAAAGTATCTATCTAAGTTATCTCTAAAACTAGCAGAAGGATTTTGAAATAAGCTTATTGTGATACTGCTGTTCATAATGTTGTATAGCATGGCCTTGGGTATAAATGATGTACAATTATATTTGAATTTATGCTATCTATATCATCCTGTTTGTGGTCTTACTTGCTACAGAGAACAGCAGCAGGGCTTTACCTTTGGAAAAGAAAAGAATAAACTCACTTGTTTCTCTTGTTTTGGGATAGGCTGGTATTAATTAGACATTGGGCTAGTGATAGATTATTGGTCTCCTCTACACATTGCTGCAAGAGAAGCTATATACATAAAAGCGGCCCTCTACCCCACAGAAAAACTTTTAAGATTGAAGTATAAAGGACTGGACTAGCATCAAACTTGTTTATGTAACAAACTTGTTGGGGCTTTTAACTTCATACGGCTTGTGAGTTGATGGGTGAGTTCCCTAAAATACTGGCTATAGAGGCTTAATCTCTCACTGGTGGGCAGCGTAAATAGCTGTGTCTGTCGTCAGTCTCTGCCTGTCCCTTGTTCTGTCTGCAGGTGCCATGAAGTCAAAAGGTGGGTAATGCCACAGCTGCACCAGTAACACCAGTGCCAGCCCCAGCACCGACTGGAGCTCGTCTGCATTTCAAACCTGTAAGAGCGATGCAATTCAAATAACTCTGAACAGAACTGAGTCTTTAAATATTCCATTTAATCAGACTAAGCGTCATTTTATCTAAATATAATCTCTCCAATAGGAGTTACAGTGCACACAGAAGCAAAAGGAAAAGCTGAGTTCTAAACCCAGCCTGATACCCAGGCTCAATCGATCGGTGATCCAGCCTAGTTACTAGCACCTCATCCCTCCTCCAAGGGAGCAGAGGGGTGCTTCATCATGGTCTTGGAAACACCTCAAGCAGTTCACTGCTACAACTTGTTTTTTCAAGCCATTCAGAGCAGTCCTGTGAGTGTCTTACTGGGCAAGACTGCCTTAGTGTGTGGCTACTGGAGTTGTGGAGGTGACTGCAGCAGGGTTGGTGTGACCCAACAGAATCTAGACTCCCACTCTGCAGAGCTAAAAGAAAGTAATTTCTGAGGTCCCGTAGCTGGAAGCTCCAACAGTCTGCATGGGGAAAATGAGGGAACAGTCTAAAACCACCAGCGCTGAATCCACTCCCCTTTATTTCATGACAGTGTCTGGACTCTGGAGAGAAGTTCGGGTTTCAGGGGGCTTGCTGGCTGCTCCTCTCCCGAGGCCTGAATGTCTGCCATGACTGCTGCGTCCCAGGCGAGAGTCAGGAGGGCTGAGGGCACCTGGAAGAGAAAAGGCAGAGCTATTACACTATACCAGTGTTATACTTTGAGTTCATAAGGTGCTGTGTATGTTCACAGAGCTGAAAAAACTTAGAGCATTTCAACTAAAAAGGACACGTGTGGATTTCTGCAAGAAGCTCCTTAGAGGGAGTGCTGCTTTGGGCTTTCTGTTGGTAGCCACGTGCTAGAGCTGCACTTGCCTCCGTTGCTGCCTTCCGTCTCTTCCCAGCGTGGATGCTAAGCCTCTGGCAGAGCTGCTGGCAACTACTGCAGCCTGCGTTTGCTACAGGAGGTCTGTCCGTGCGGTTCCTCTAGATAGACCTCATAGCCTTCAGCCAGAAGCCTTCAAGCATTAACTTGTTTGCACTTAGAAAGGAAGCGACCAGAGCACAACTTCTGGCACTGAAAGCACAAGACACAAACTTCTTCTTAAATTATGAGCAGCAGATGACTCTGACAACCTGAAGACCCCTGTGGAAGGTACCAGCTATCTCTCTCTCTCTCTTTTTTTTTTTTTTACTCACCAGTCCACATTCATTGAAGGCCAAGTTCTCATCAGTCAGTTTGAGACCTCCGGGTCCCAACAGCTCAAAGGGCAGCCAGTCATCTCTGAGTGCTTCTCTCACAAAGTTGTAGAGCACAGACACCGATTCCCGTGCATAAAAAGTCCCTGCCATGAGAAAAAAAGGTGAGATATTGCAAGAGAGCCTGGCATTTACCAAATCTAACCTTTTGTGGTAGGTTTCGTGGGGCTCCTGTACTGATGCGAACTTCATGAGCTACCTCAGTGACACAGAAACAGCCTGATTCAGCTGAGAAGTATAAAAGCAGAATCCCCAAAGAAAAATATTACTTCAATTGTTGCAAGCCCCTGCCAGCCTGTCACAAAGAGCTGGGAAAGCCTGAAATGATTTCCAGAGTTCTTCTGCAAAATGCAAAGAGGATTTATACTGTTACATAGCCTCACACCACACAGGTGACCTCATGCTGGTTACTATATCAAACCGATCTAATGAGTCCAGCTTGCTCCCAGTAGCCTGGGAAGAGCACACTTTAATTAACAGCGCCTTGAGATTCTTCCCTCTCCACTCAACCCTGGCTTATGGTCCCAACTGTGTACAGGGGAGGGCTCGGAGATGGGAAGAGTTCTTAGAGAAGAATTACCCTGCTCTGGTTTTTCTTGCTTTATTCTACCAGCTGTGTTCAGCCTGCCTCTAGCCTGCTTATTATTCAAGCTCTCAAGTATTCTCAGAAGCTTTTAGAGGTGTACAAAGAAAGGGTAAGAAGCCTTTTTACCTTGGAGGATGTATCCATCGGGAAACCGGACTCGTATCAGGGTGTAGTTGTACTTCCGCATTTCCCTTTGTTCTTCTTTCTCTCGCATGGCTCTCGTCCTCAGCATCGAAGCCTTCTCCACTGCTTCTGTCCTTTAGAGAAAAAGCAATTTTTAGCATGAAGGAGAGGTACAAGACTCCTCACTGGCATCCTGCGCCCCCTGCGCGGTCTGGGCCCTCCTCGTAAGCCTGCTCACCGGAGCCGTTGCTCTCGTTTGATCTCTTCTGCAGTGAGGTTGTAAAAGTCATCTGGCAGCTCAAACCGAGCAGCTTCAGGTGATGGTTTAAATACACAGAGCTGGCGATCCAGCTGGGCTCTCACAGGCTTGGAGCTTAAAAGCTGCTCTTTGTAGTCCTTGAGGTCTTCCAACTTGGTCAGCATTTCTTCCTTCAGTACGTAATACTCCTCTCTGTTCTCTACAACCAAAAGGATGGGATTTGAGGCTCTTGTTCTTGACATGAGTAATGTGTGAAATATAAGAGCAAGGATCTCCGTAAAATATAGTGTCTTAACAGGGTGAGCAGCTGTTGCTGTTACAGCCTGGAGTAAGAGCCTGTGGAGCAAGCAAAGCTGCCTCGTTAACCTCCCCTGGGACATCCCACCACCACTCAAACTCTGACTCCAGTTTAATACGCTTAGATTGCTTGCCTTGTCCTGGAACAGGCAGTGTTTTTGTCTCAAACCCGATAGCCTGGAAAAATCGGTGTATCCCATCCAGGCAGCTTATCCTTTCCTGGAAGAAAAGGAAAGAATTTAAATGTAGCCTGTACCAGGCAAGGTTGTTCCCAGGCAGAGCATCTGCAGGAGTCTTAACCTCACCTGAAACACTTTGTTCTGCAGCTTGATTTTCCGGTACTTCTCTTCCTCTGGATGGAGATAGATATTATCCAAGTATCTGCAGAAAGAGGAATGTAAGGATCAAAGAGGCACTTCAGAACGTTCTACCCCAAGATGTAAGAAAAGACTGGGCGACCTCACATTATTTCTCACTGATAAAAGAGCTGAAAAACTGAGGAAAGGAAAATACATCAGTGTTTCGTGCCCAAACCAGACAGAAGATGGGGGTGGCTGATCTCAACCAGCAGCTCCCAAACCTCTTGGATGAGTGGACCAACTCTTAAAACATCTCTAAGATGCTGACCTTATTTCAACTGACAATTAAGATGATTCAGGTGTTTGGCTTTGGTTTTTCTTCAGGCATTGCCTGAAGCACAGCAAGAAAATCCACCTGCCTGTTGGCCTTGCAGAGAAGGGAAAAGCCGCTTGGTCCTAATGCAGCCCACTTACTTGGCCATGGTCTCCACGCCCATTCGTACTTTCTCATGGTCCTTATTGAAGGTGTGAATCTCCATGATGGAGGCAGCCACCGGGTCTACGGAGAAATACTGGGGGAGAAGGAAAGAAACTGGTCGGGGGGAGCTGGCCCTACTCTGCACAAAGGGATGTGGGGGTGTGTTGCAGTTTAACCCTGACCAGCAGCTCAGCACCGTGTTTGTTCCCCCCCAGCGGGACAGGGAGAGAACTGGAAGGGTAAAAACAGTGTGAAAACTCATGGGTTGGGCTAAAGACAAGATTATTAGGTAAAGCGAAAGGCATTTATTCACTGCTTCCCAGTTTAGCCATTTCCAGTGTGTAATCAACACTGTTTTCATCACAAATCTAAAACACGGCACCATCGCAGCTGCTCTGAAGAAAATTAACTCTGTCCCAGCCAAAACCAGTCCAGGACCAGAGTTCCCAGTCCCAGCATTTCCAGCAAGCCGAAGGGAGGGTGCTTGGACAGGCATGTGTACGACTACAGCAGACCAGAGTTGCCCTTTGGGAGACTGTGGAGATTTTACAGGGAGAAGGTAGAGAGGTCACTGCTCGAGGGGACCCACACCACAAAACCAGTTAAAGCAGGAGGAAGGGAAGCCGTGCAGCTGGCAGACATGGTGCTTACCGACTGGATGGCTTCTCGGAGGTGCTTTTCCTTCTGGTCTTTCCTTACAACTGCACCGGTTAATGGGCAAATAAAGTAGACTCCTGAAACAGAAGGGGCAGCTGCCCCTTCCTGGTCTGGGGAAGTGACATCCTAAAGGAGACAAAACCAGGCACTGAACTGAGTGCAGGAAGGTTGGGATTTGTTTTAAATGCTGTGGCGTGTCCACAGGGGGGGCAGGGACAGCAGCCCAGGAGGGTGCTGAGCAGGGACAGTACCATCTCTTGTACCTTTTCTTCTGCTGAGAGCCCTTTCCCACTCGCAGCTGCCTCAGCCATCAGCTCTCTTCTCACTATGAGAGACAAAGACAGGTTACGGGGGTGGAGGTTCAGCAGATTGCACTCCGAATGCCTACGCGGGTGCTCTGTCCCTGGCCTGGGAGTCCAGGGGCAAGCGTGACCCCCATTTCTATGACACCCAAGCAGACACAAAAGCCAGCTGCACCCCGCAACGCCCTCGAGAGCTTGAGGACCCAGGATCTCCCTCCCTGGGCTCAGCTCGGAGCCATGACCGTCCCTACACCGGCACAGCAGCTCTGCAGCCTCCAGCGAGCTCCTACCCTGGTTCTTGATGGCCTCCTGGGAGGAGGCAACCTTGACCTTGGGCTTCAGCTCCATCCGGGCCAGCGCCGCCGCCGCTGCCATCTGTGCTTCATCCGTTGGTCCCTGACGAGGCTTCGGTGCTGCTTCAGCTTTTGGCTTCTCCTTGGGGACCCTGGGCAAGAGGGAATGGTGGAGCTCGGGAGGAGACGGTCTCCACCACTGCCAATGGGACTGTGCTGGCTCGGATGTGGCCACAGACACGTAATGGCAATTACTGCCCTAGTGCCAGGGAACCGGCCACCCCGGTGCGGCACGATCACTGCCCAGTGAGTGTCAGCCCCCACGGGTGCGTGGCTTGGGCCCAGTGCCGCTCACCGGCCCCCGCAGCCGGCGGCGTCGGTCCCGGCCCGGTGTCCCCTGGCAACTCCCACGTACCGGGTGGCACCGGGACCGGGTCAACCGTGGGGACCGGCAGCCGGGCGGAGGGGGCCGGCTCCCGCCCGCTCAGCCCCGCTGGCCGCCGGCGGCCGCCTGGGAACGGCGTCCGCCCCCGCGCCAGGCCCACCGTTACCGGAGGGTCCCCCTACCCCGTACCGGGACGGCTCCGAGAGCTTCTGTCCGGGCCCCGCGGTCCTGAACTTCAGGTCGGCCTTGATCTCCTGGAAGAACTTGCGCATTGCGCCGGCACTGGGATCGGGACGGGGACCGGGGCCACCGCCTCCAGCCCGCGCTTCCGCCCCGCCCGCGGCACCGCCTCCGGAAGGGGCGAGCCCGTGACGCCGGGCCCCAGCGTCGCTCTAGGCTCCCGCCACTCTATGGCATCCGCGGTCCTCCAGGCTCCGGAGAAGGCGGGGCTGCGGGGGAGAGCGGGGCCGAGACCCCCCCGGACCCCAGGCCCGCACCCCTTGGACCCCAAGCCTGCATCTACGGACCCCCATGGACAGCAGGCCTGCACCCACGGACCCCAGGCCTGCACCCACGGACCCCCCCAGACCCCAAACCTGCACCCAGAGACCCCCACGGCTCCAAGGCCTGCCCCCATGGACCCCAGGCTTGCACTCATGGAGCCCCACAGACCACACAGCCCCCCGGCCCGCATCCACAGCCCCTGCTCTACAGCCTCGGAACCGTCCCCTGGTGCCCCCAGGAGGAACCAGCAGCCCCAGTCTGAGCAGATGAGCCTGAAACAGACCCTCCATGGCTCTGTAGCAAACCTCACCCAGCCCTGGGTACAACCCGGGCTGAGGGAGCCTAAAACAGAAGATTTTCCGTTTTCTCTGCCTGGGCCCACAGCCTGGCCCTCCCTCACCTGCCAGCCCCCGCCCTGGAACAGACAGGAACTTTGCTTCCTGTCCTGCAAAGCAGGTTTGAGACTGGCCAATGGGCTCAAAATTTGGGGACAGATAGTTTGATGAGGTTTATTCCCACAGCACAACTCTTCCTCCTCCCCACAAGGATACGGGACAGTCACTGCAAAGGAAGGGGCCGCACACTGGATGAGGAGGATGCCCCATCCCAAATAGGGGGTTGCACGTTCACCTGTGAGATGGCAGCTGTGGAAACGGCACCCTGGCACCGCACCTCGGCAGCAACTCGGGCATCGGCACGGGGACCTGGGCCACCACAGCAGCACCAAGAACCAGAATCATGCTGATGGAGGCTGGACCCACGCCTGCGTTGCCAGGGGCACTCACACGGAGCCACGGCACCACCAGCAAGGCAACACGCAGCCTGGGACGTGGCACAGCCCAGGACACGGCACAGGAGCGAGCACTCGCTCGCAGGGTGACCTCAAGAACCACAGATCCCCCCGGACCCGCTCGCTCCCCAACACCCCTCACTTCACAAATTCCCTCCCGCAAAGCCCAGAGGAATTCCCCCTCGTTGTGCACATCCCCAACGTGCTGTGGCCGCTGCCCGTGCTTCACAGAATCACTTAGGTTGGAAAAAAGCTGTAAAATCATGGAGTTCGTCCCCACTAGCCTCCCCCCAGGGCCACAATCGCTGTAAATAATTCCTCCCCCGAGCGTGGTTTGTGTTTTGTCCCTGCCTGGCTCTTGCCGGGAGCTCCAGCAGCCACCCCAGCTGCTTTGGTGCCAGGCGGTGAGCCCGGCACGGGCCACAAGCCTTTTGCGTTTCCATGACCTCACAAAGAAACCAAATTGGGTTAAAAACAGGTTTAAAAGCCAGAGAAGCTGTCGGGCAGGCACCTGACACTGGGCAGCCCCAGCACTTTCCAAGGGAAGGTAAAGCAGGTCTGACTCCGTCCCCCACGGCCTCGCCCCAGGTGTCTCTGCCTGGTGGCCACATCCTCATCCTGGGGACACTGCCACCCGCCCCGAACCGGAGGGACCCGGGATGAGGCCAGGGACGGAGCCCCCGACTCAGCAGGGTTTGGCCACGTAGGGGTGGTGTCGTGTCCCCAGGCTGGGGGGGGGCGAGGTGGTGACGGTGGAGGGACTCCCCCGATGTCCCCTGTGTCCCCCCCGGGCCTGGCCTGTCCTCCCTGGCCCTATGGCCACTGACCCGGCTGCTCAGCTCGGGACAGATCCAGCCCCCACCCTATAGCCCTGTCCCTTACCCTATGGCACTCACCCCCACCCTATTCCCCTGTCCTTTACCCTATAGCCCTGACCCCCACCCTATAGCCCTGTCCCTTACCCTATAGCCCTGACCCCCACCCTATAGCCCTGTCCCTTACCCTATAGCCCTGACCCCTACCCTATAGCCCTGTCCCTTACCCTATGGCCCTCACCCCCACCCTATTCCCCTGTCCTTTACCTTATAGCCCTGACCCCTACCCTATAGCCCTGTCCCTTACCCTATGGCCCTGACCCCCACCCTATTACCCTGTCCTTTACCCTATGGCCCTGACCCCCACCCTATAGCCCTGTCCCTTACCCTATGGCCCTCACCCCCACCCTATTACCCTGTCCTTTACCCTATGGCCCTGACCCCCACCCTACAGCCCTGTCCCTTACCCTATGGCCCTCACCCCCACCCTATTCCCCTGTCCTTTACCCTATAGCCCTGACCCCCACCCTATAGCCCTGTCCCTTACCCTATGGCCCTCACCCCCACCCTATTCCCCTGTCCTTTACCCTATAGCCCTCACCCCCACCCTATAGCCCTGTCCCTTACCCTATGGCCCTGACCCCCACCCAATTCCCCTGTCCTTTACCCTGTAGCCCCGTCCCTTACCCTATAGCCCTGTCCCCCTCCCTACACCACTCTCCCTTACCCCACAGCCCTGTCCCCCTCCCCAGCCCCGACCCCACCCTCTCCCCCGCCCCCCTTGGCCACGCCCCCTCCTCGGCGCCTCTGGCGGTGCGGCCCAATCCCGCTATCCCGCCGTGCCTTCGCCTCGCTCCTATTGGATGAGAAGTCGGAGGGACGCGACGCAGAGCCAACAGGAGCCGCCGCCGCGGGCGGGGGCGGGACATCCTGCGGGCCGGGCCGTCCCCGCCCCGGTGCCCGGTGCTGCCCGCGGCCTGGGCCTCCGCCGCCGCCGCCCCGCCCCGCGGCCGCCATGCCGCACAGCTTCAAGCCCGGAGACCTCGTCTTCGCCAAGATGAAGGGCTACCCGCACTGGCCAGCCCGGGTGAGACGGCGGGATCGCGCCGGCGGGGGGACCCACCGGGGCGGGGGGGCGGGGAACCGGCGCGGGACGGGGATCCCGTCCTGGGATGGAGATTCTGCACTGGGATGGAGGGCCGGTACCGGGAGGGGGAGCCGTACCGGCTCCTGTCCCGCGGTGGGGGGCCCGTAGCGGGATGGAGATGTATAACGGTTCCCGTAGCGGGATGGGAACCCATTACCGGCATGGGGTGTCCCGTACCGGGACGGGGGACCTGGTACCAGCACCTGTCCCGGGACTATGGGCCCGGTAGCAGCATGAGGGTGTTGTACCAGCACCCATACTGAGATGGAGATCCCGTAACAGCACCCATACCAGGATGGGGACCCAGTACCGGCAGGGAGCATCCTGTACTGGGGTGGGAGAACCTATACTGGTATCTATCCCGGGATGTGAACCTGGTACCAGCACGAGGGACCAGTCCCAGGACCCATACTGGGATGGGGAGTCCTGTCCCAGCACCCGTAACGGGTTGGGATGTCCCATATTAGGATGGGAAGTCTCGTACCCGCACCTGTACTGGGATGGGGATCTGGCACCATAATGGGATGGGAGGTCCCATTCCAGCACACATACTGGGATGGGCACCTGGTACGGGAATGGAGTGTCCTGTACTGGAATGGGAGATACCGTGGTGGCACCTGTGCTGGGGTGGGAGCCCAGTACCAGGATGGGGTCCTGCACTGGGATGGGGATCCCACCAGCACCCATACTGGCACTGGGGCTCGATCCTGGGAGGGAGGTGCCATGTTGGCACCTGTACCAGCATGGAGAAACCCAGACCGGGATGGGTGCCTGGGACTGGAATTGGGGTCCTATGCTGGCACCTATACTGGGAGGGGATCTGGCACCAGGGTGTGGGTCCCACACTGGCACCTGCACTGAGGGAGGCGGGGGGGTCCCACAGTGGTGCCTGTACTTGGCAAGGGATGGGGGAGACCTGGGGTCCCCTTACCAGGAGGGTGTTTCCCCCTCCTGCCCTGATGGCACCCTGAGCCCTCCCTTACGACCTGCATCCGGGACCCCCTTGGGGTGACTGAACGAGGCCTTAGCCCTGCTGCATCCCCAGGCCCAGGGACCCTCTCTCCTGCTGGGGTGACCCCTGCCACCCCCATCCTCTGCTGCACCCCAGGGGCCCTGGTGCTCCAGGCACCCCAACCCCATGGAGGTGTCCCCCCACAGCCCCAGCACCCTGGAGGAGTCCTGCCCTTCACTCTCCGTCTTCATCCTCATCCTCCCACCGCCCAGCATGACCCTGCCTCTGCAGAGACCCCCCACATTCCCCTTCCCAGCCTGGATGTCACCCACCCTCTGTCCCCTGCTGGGGTGAGGACAGAGCCGGAGTCCAGGGTGGTGTCCCTTGTTGGGGACAGGACGGGGGGACACACGCTGGGGACAGTGCCTGGATGTGACATGTGCGGGGTCTGCGGCTGAGCGCTCGCGAGGTGCAGGATCAGAGGTTGGGAGGTGCGGATGGGGCAATGGAGCTCATGTGGTGGAGGGCGACAGGTCCTGCTGGCCGGGTGACAGTGTTGTGCCGTGACGGTGCCTGGAGGAGACCCAGCGGAGTGGGAGCCGGTGTCGGCCATGCTCATGAGGGGACCGTGAGGTGGCTCGGGGGCTTGGACGGGGGGTTCTGCGGTGGTCCGCAGCAGCAGCTGAGGGTGAGGCAGGTTCGTCCACAGAAGTGTCCGATGGCAAAAGACTGGCAGGTGGAAACTGTGCAGGACTGGGGCCGGCAGGTACCAGGGAGGCTCAGGGTGCCGGAGACGACGATGCTTGGCCACACCACGCCGTGAGATCTAGGATGCCATCCCTGCGCTGTCATGGCTGACCTGGCGCCGAGAGGACTCGGTCCTTCCAGGAGAGCCCTCGCGCTGCTGGCATCTGCAGCCCTTCCTGCTTTTAGCTCGCTTGCTCTTTTGGGGACGGCTCCCCCCTTGCCCCGAAGACCTCCCCAGCACGCAGGGCAGCCCCTGCGCACCCCGAGGCCCCCACCTGCAGCTCTGCCCGCAGCCCTTGACCACCTGGAGCAGACAGACGGGCGCTGGAGCCAGCGCGTGGGAAGAAGACGGGGTGCCCCATGCATCCCGCTGGCAGCGGGGCTTTTCCTGCAGCCGGTTTCCAGCCAGGAAGGACCCTCAGGTCGCCCCATCGGAACCCCAACCCCGTGCTGGAGGGGGCTTCCCTCGGGCATCCCCCCCGAGGCGGCTGGTGCGATGGATCTCTGGGGAGTAGCACAAGGCCCGCGTTCCCCTGGGCGTTGAGCCTGGCGGTGGAGAGATGACCTCGTGCCAAGCTCTAGCTGTAGAGCATCCGTGCCGGATCCCTTCTGTTACTCTTCTAGAGATCCCGCCGGGCTCTGACACCGCAGTGGGACCCTTGTGCATAGCAAGGTCCCCGTCCCGGGTGCTTTCTTGCCGCGCTTGCCTGCAAGCGGGTGCGGGTGCCGGAGGCCAACGCTGCTAGCCGGGGCTGACGTGCCTCGCAGAGGACATGCTCAAGCCGCTCTCTCTGACCACCTCCTGCTTTGGGTTTCCTTTCAGATTGATGACATCGCGGACGGCGCTGTGAAACCCCCACCGAACAAGTACCCCATCTTCTTCTTCGGCACCCACGAGACGTAAGCGCTGCCTCGCTCCCCTCTCTGGGCTTTGCCCCGCTGCCTCTGTTCCGGGCTCACCTCTGCTTTGTTTCTCTCCAGTGCCTTCTTGGGCCCTAAAGATCTCTTCCCTTATGAAAAATATAAAGACAAATATGGGAAACCAAACAAGAGAAAAGGCTTCAACGAGGGATTGTGGGAAATCCAGAACAACCCTCACGCCAGTTACAGTGCCCCTGCGGTGAGTGCGGGCCTCGCGCGGCGGGGGGGCAGCGAGGACGTGGGCTGCCAGCGTCGCCATCTCTCTTTTCCTCCGAGCCGCTCTCCTCCTTTTTCTGCTTCTCATTGCTACGGTGCCTACGCGCTTCCAGCTCGCACATTGGCTTTCTCAAGGTTGAAGTAGCTTCCCTTCCCTGCCCTCTCCCTTCCTGAGGGACTCAGCACTCCTCTTCCTCCTCTGGAGGAAGGCGCCTTTACCCCATCTTTGAGGTGGAACCGGGGATGTGCTTTGTGCCGCTTGCCCAAAACCACGGAGGATTTTGTTGTCAGAGTGTGAACTTGAAGTTTGCTCATCCCTGTCTCCCAGGCCTGCGTGTGGAGTGTTGGGCAGTCCCCTTTTCACCCATTTCTGAGGTCCCGAGCCAAAAGGCACTGGGCTGCTCCTTCAGCGGTCTCCAGAGCAGGTTGGGAGATGGCTCTTTGCTATCAATTGCTTGCGTGGGCATTTCGTAACCGTAATTGTGTGATACAATTTATTGTATAGCGATCTTCAAAGAAGGCATCCAAAGCAGCTTCATAGGCAGTTGGTCTGAAGAGGCAGAGGAAGGTTTTTAAGGTGAGCTACAAGGACAAGGTTGTCTGGAGGTAGGCAGGCTCAGGGAGTGACCCCCCTGGCTGTGCCACCGCCAGTGCAGGAGAGAGGATGTGGTTTGAGTAGCTGTGGGAGATGGTCAGACACAAAACTGCAGATGTAGAATAAGGTGAGACTATGGAGATGCTTGAAAACCTGGAGAACGATTTCAGCTTGTTGGGCAGGAGGTTGGTGATGGTGAGGGAGGCAGCACCTGCTTTGTCCAGGGACTCCACTGTGAACTCACAGCAGGGGTAAGAAACTTGTTGGTGAGGGGCCTACTGGGATTGAGGGACCGAGATGAGGCCAATGGCCCAAGCAAAGCTGAGGGTTCACCAACGCCAATTGCACATGTGGCCAAAATACCTGGAGGAGCAGAAGAAGAGATTGAAGTAGAGGTCTTTTTTTGGTCTTGAGACCTAAATGGAGCGAGCTGCCAGGAACAGTCAAGGATGAGGAGAGGCTTTCCAGCAGGAAGGCTCCAGCACTGGAAGAATCCCAGCTCTAGGAAACCCCTTGGGCGCAACGTTCTTACCTGAGGAACCTCATGATGGGCTGGTGAGAAACCAGGAGATCTTCCCTACGTGAGAGTGAGGGAACGGGACACAGGACATCCCAACTGGGAAGAGCGGTGGCCACCACACTGGACTCCTCGTGTGGACCTTTCCCATGGGGAAGGCACACGATGTGCTGTGGGGTGAAGCTGTCTGAGAAGGAGGAGGCCTGACCCAAGTCGAGGACTGGCTGCCAGCCCACTGGAGGAGAACGGCTGCTCCCTGATGCTGTAGGAGAGGCTGGACCGAGCCACCCAGCTCCACTTGTCTGGCGCCTTTCGGGCAGAGGAGGGCTGGGGTCCGCACACCCAGGAGGGGCTCGGCTTCTCCGGGGGTCTTTGGCAGAGTGCGAGGATGAGGAGAGGGGAGTGAGGTGGCAGTGGCAGGTGGAAGCTGAGCTGGGGGATCCAGAGGGAAGGTGTTGCTGGTGGTCTCAGGGTGGTGCGTGAGGGACCTCGGGAAGGGCATGCAGGGGAACTAGAAGGGGGTCGACTGAGCGTCCTCATTGGAGGGCTGGTCACGTTGTCCCCCTGCCCCAGAGCTGTGCTGAAGAGTTCTATGCTGGGAGGGGAGGCTGCCCCACGCTCCTCTGCATGCACACTCTCTGCTCAGCACTGCTGTCCATCGCTTCTGACCCTTTTGTGCCACTTTTCTCCCTGCCCCCTGCCCCAATGCACCACAGGCCCCTTGGGGTGATAACACAACTCTTGTTTCTGCTGTCTTTAGCCTGCGAGCTCCTCCGACAGCGACGTTCCTGAGAACGACCCGATGGGAGGAAGCGATGCAGGTGATGATGAGGAAGATGCTGCCATGGCTGCAGTTGCCACGGAGAAAATGGAAAGTGATGAGGACTCAGATCGAGGCAGCGACCACAGCGGGCTCAAGCGAAAATCGCTGGCTATGAAAGTGAGTGTGGGCTGAGGCGGTTCCACGCAGCGGGGCCGGGAGGGTGTCCTGGTCAGGAGGATGCCAGTACGGTTGTTGGGTCTACCATACAGCATGTCAAACCCACTGTGGCTGGAGGTGGTGAAAAAACCAACTCCCTCTGGATTCTCCATTGGGAAATGGGGTTCAGAGTGTGTTTGGGGGTCCCACAGCTGTCTCGTGTTGTGGGATGGTGGGATGGACAAGTCCTGGAGATGTCTGCAGCCAGGAGCTTCAGAACTCTTCTGAGTGCACATGGCTGCTCTTGCAGGGCCAATCAGGAAGAGTTGGGCAAAGCCCTTTCCCAACAAGTGTTGGCTTTCTGCTGTGGGTGGAGAGGGCTTCTCTCACATTTTCACTTCTCACATATCAGATGCCGGTGGCAAAACGTCCTCGGAAATCCTCCAGTGACCTGGATCAGGGCAGCCCCTCCCTGACAGAAGAGGAGAACTCGGAAACATCTTCTGAGTCGGAAAAAAACAGCGACCAGGTGAGAGTGTTTTGGGATATGCTTGTATGGAGGCTGGCAGGGCGGTGGGGAAAGGGCTGGAGGAAGAGCATCACTGTCTGCAGGGGCAATGGCTTGAGGGAACCTGACTGGCTTCTGAAACTGTTGTGAGACTGTTCTCCATTTCTTCATATCTGTGTTTTCCTCCAGGACTTCACTCCTGAGAAGAAGCCAGTGGCCAGGGCACCCCGGAGGATGCCAGCAGCAGGGAGGAAGAAGAAGGTAAAAGACCCCTGGTCTGTGGTGCAGCGGGAGGAAAGCTGGAGTCTGGGGTCTGCGCTGCTGGAGGGGAGAGCAGGGGGTGGCAGGGCTCTGCCATGGGCTGGATGTAGGTTCAGTGCTAGGAGGGACCTCACTGATGCCTCAGCAATCCAGTTGTGTCCCGTGCTGCTGTGTTTTGGGGCTGAGCCGCTGCCAACCCCAACCCGGGCCAACCCTACTCTGTGCCTGCAGAAAGTGGAGTCCGGTTCTGACTCAGACTCCAAAGTGGACTCGGATTCGGAAATGGGAAATGCAACTGTGGACATGACCAAGTCAGACTCTAACTCCGATTCAGACTCAGATGTGTCTGTGAAGAAGGCTCCGCGGGGCAGGAAGCCAGGTAATGACAAGGAAGCTTCTTCCACCACTGCTGGGCCACTGCTGGCTTCCTTGTGGGAATGGAGAGCATGTGAGGTTGGGGGCTCCTGAGACTCTGGGGTCCCCTTCTCTCGTGGACACTTCCAGCTCACATCTGAATAGCCCTCTGCCCCCCAGTTTGGGGCTGTCTTAACAGAGGAACAACCAGGGCTCCTGCTGAACATCTCCCTGTTGTCTTGCAGCTGAGAAACCCCCTCCCAAGCCCCGTGGCAGGAAACCGAAGCCCGAGCGTGTCCCGACCAGCTCCAGCAGTGACAGGTGAGATCAGCTGGGACACTGTCACCCTCGGGGCTGGGATGGAGGGTCACCCACCTCCCAAAGGGTCTGAGCGTGCTCTGTCCTTTGCAGTGATAGCGATAGTGACGTGGACCGCATCAGCGAGTGGAAGAGGCGAGATGAAGAACGACGGCGGGAGCTGGAGGAGAAGAGGAAGAGGGAGCAAGAGGAAGAGATCCGTCGGCTCCGGGAGCAGGAGAAGGAGGAGAAGGAGAAGAGGAAGGAGAAAGTGGAGAAGAGTGAGGAGGTGCACTCAGACTCAGACAGCAGTGCAGAGGATGAAGTGGCCAAAAAGGGACGGAAAGGCCGGGCCAAGGCCCCGTCCTCCTCAGACTCTGAGCTGGAGGTGGAGAAAGAGGTGAGTACAGAGCCATGGGGAGCTGGGGACAAACAGACAGCCTGTCATCTCCCTGTGAGAACAGCAGGGACCTCCAGGAATGACAGAGACCTGCTGTCTTGGTCTTGTGTTACCCTGAGGTGGTCCACGTGGCACTGAGAAGGGTTGTGTCCGTAGGCACATCCATGCCAGCTCTTTTCCTGGTCTAGAACGCCCCATCCAGCTGTGGGTCTTACACCTTCATGGTGCTCTCCTTCCCACCACAGTCATCAGATTTGCTCTGCCGCTCTCTGCGGCGGCTGGGGGTGCAGAGGGCTCTTAGGAACCACGCTGCCGTGGTCAGAGGCATGGTCCCCCTTTAGCCTGTGGAGGGGGGCCGGGAAAGCAGCACAAAGATCTTGAGGTCTGGAAGGATGGGTGGGTCTGCTAGTCAGGTACTGCAGGCTGGGTGGGCCACTTGTACCAGAATATTTACTTTTGGAGCAGCACATCCTTGTGCTGCAACCAGAATCCTTTTTTATCCCATGCAGGGCATGCCCCTGCACCCAAACCATCTCGTCACAGCGGTGTGATGGGCGCCGAATCGTGCCCAGCTGGGGCCATGGCACTGTCTCCCTCCTGCAGTGGGGAGGGCTCTGCCCGTCTCGCCTGCATTGTTCTCTCCTCCAAGGTAAAGAAGCCAGCGAAGAAGCAGCCCTCCGAGTTGTCAAGGAAACCAAATCAGAAGGAGAAGAGGGGCCGCGCAGAGGAGAAACCACCACGGAACAAGTCAGCATCTCCCCCCCCTGCATCAGTGCTTTCTTCCTCTAAGGACAGGGCTGTTCCTCTGCTGCTGCCCAGCCCTTCCCAGGGTGGGAACTGGGCTCCCGTGGAGCTGCCCCTGGGCCAGCAGCACCCGTGGAGGGTCCGGGCTCTTACCTCCCTTAGAGCTGAAGGGGCTGGAAGGGGTGTTGAGGGGGCACCAGGTTGAGCTTCCCTCGTGTCTTCCATCTCACAGGGGAGGATCCTTGGGGTACTGCTTTGGGGCTTTGCCTTTCTGCAATCCCGGGAAGCTGGGGCATGGGGGAGCTGCTGTCTCAGGGCTCCTGCCTGCCTGCGAGCTGCGAGATATGTGTGAAAGCGTGGGTGGAGCATGGCAAGGCTCTACTGCCCGGCTCGCGCCCTCGGGCAGGCCGGGGAGATGCACTGATGTGTGCATCATCACTCTTCTTGTTAGCCCAGAGGCAAGCAGGGGGTTTCACCTGAACCATCTTACCTCTTTCCTTTTCCTCCTACAGGCCTTTGAAAGTGGAACGAGGCCGAAAGAAATCTGACCTGATCCCTGAAAGGAGGATGGAGAAGAAAAAGGGTGAGAGCGCCATTGCTTGCTGTCACAGAGGTGGGGAGAGGGAGAGGAGAGATCCAGGGTGGGTTCCCCCATCCCAAGGAAAGGGAGGGATCTTTCCCAGAGGGCCTTTCTCAGCACTGCTGTGGTCCCAGCATTGCGTTGGGAAGTATTTACAGGGTGTGCAGAGGCAGTGAGCTTCCCTATACACATCCCCTCCCAAATCTTGGCACATCCCAACCCATCCTCTTCAGAGAGGCCCCTGGGGCTGTGTTTGACCTTGGAGATGCAGGAGGAAACAAACCCTTGCTGGGGGAGAGGTCCTGGGCACTGGCCTGGTGCCTCGACCTGTCTTTCTTGCTGCTCCAGAGCCCACAGTCGAAGAGAAACTTCAGAAACTTCACAGCGAGATCAAGTTTGCCCTGAAGGTGGATAACCCGGTGAGTGCCTGAGAGGCTGGCGTGGCCTGGGAGGTCCCTGCTCATCACGTCCTTGGCCACGGCATGAGCCTTGCCCAGCTGCGACACCTGGGGATGCTCAGCCTGGCTGAGCCTCCTCCTCCCTTTCTGGGTGCTGGGTGGCATTAGGGGACCACGCTCCATGCAGCGCTCCCCAGGTGCCCACAGGGAGACTTCCAGGCACCTTCTGATCTTGGTGCCGTCCTTGCAGGACATCAAGCGGTGTTTGAATGCGCTAGAGGAGCTGGGCACGCTCCAGGTCACCTCTCACATCCTCCAGAAGCACACCGACGTGGTGGCTACGCTGAAAAAGGTAGGGCAGAGGCCTGAGTCCCTGCCTGGGAGGAGCCAGGAGCCTGCTTGGGCCACCCTAGTTCTAATGGCATCCCTTCTCCCTCTTTCTGGTGTAGATCCGTCGCTATAAAGCAAACAAGGACGTGATGGAGAAAGCTGCTGAAGTCTACACCCGGTTGAAGTCGCGTGTCCTGGGACCAAAGATGGAGGCGATCCAGAAAGCTAACAAAGCTGGGCCTGAGAAGGACAAGGGGGAGGCGGAGAAGGGCCAGGAGAAGCTGTCGGGAGGGGAGACACGGAATGAGAAGGGGGAAGAGGAGACAAATGCTGGTAATGCTCCCTGCACGTCTCAGGGCAATTCCCTGCTGTCCGGGCATGTAGTGATCCCAGGGCCCTTCTTGGGGCACAGCACATGCCGCTGGGGACCAGGGACACGAACAGGGGTGGCTTTTGGCCTCGGTGGTGGAGGGGGTTGGCAGCCATGCGTGGCACCTCCAGTTCCTCGTTTGTTGGAGTGCAGGAGTGGCAAAAGACTGACTATGGAACGCCCGCGGCAGTGAGAGCAGAGGGCAAACCTCAGCACCCACGCCCTGGCTTTGGGTGCCTTTGGGCTGATTTTTGGCCCAGGATGGCTCCTCGCTGCCAGCTTGAGCACTGGTCCAAGGCACCAGGGAGACAAAGGAATGCAGAGACGCCCTTGGACGCTGGCTCAGGGTCTTGCGCAGGCAGCTGGTGACGGGGATCTTCCACCATCCTGGCCGAGTCCCTGCCTGGGGACGTCCTGGTAATGCTGCAAGAGCCTTCCCAGAGGAGCCGATAAGGAAAATCTGCCATGGGCCTGCCTCGGGGATGGGGGGATGGGGTCTTGGGGCCCTTCTCGTAGCTGTCGGGGTCAGGCCAGACCTGGAGTCCCCTCAGTCTTGACTGGGTGTCCCTTACCTCCTTGGGTCAGCCTGTGGCTGTGGGTTCTCAGCTTGCCCAGCCCCTCGTGGGTCGGAGTGAACGTGGGGACTCAGGTGTCTGAGCCTCTCTCTTCCCTTTAGACTTGTCGGGTCCTGTGAATGGCGAATCCCTGTCCCAAAAAGCGGAGGGCACGGAGGAGAAGGACAAAAGCCAAGGGCCAGGAGCCAGAGAGACGGACGGATCCACCGAGGAGACCCACAACAAGTGAGTGTGCGAGGGACAGAGCTGGGGGCTCGGCAGCTCCCTGGGATTCAGTGCACGTCCAGGCTGGGCTCTCGCATGGATGATCTGGGGGGGGGATTCATGGGTTGTGTTGGGCTTTTATCGGCTTGGAAAGGAGCCTGGGGTGCAGGAGAGGGGCGGGGGAGACGCTGGCTGAGATGCCTGTGCTCTCCCCCAGCAGCATGCAGGACTATCCCAAGGCCGAGCGAGCCGTGCCGGAGCGGGAGAGGGCTCGCGGGGAGTCAGAGGCTGTGGATGATGCGGAGGAGAGCTGAGGAAGTGGCTCCCGCCTGGAGGAGGAGGAGGCAGCAGTGGAGGGGCTGCGAAGGGAGACCAGCCTCTGCCTCCTCCCCTGCTTGAGTTACTTCACTAAGTCACACAGTAGCTGATGTCCTAGGTCTTGTCCTGTGCCCCTGGCCCCGCGAGAGCATCGACCGCGGGGGAGGCTGTGCTGGTTGTCTGTATTTGTCCCCTCTTTTTTTTTTTTTTGTTTGTTTTGTTTGGGTTTTTTTTGTTATTTTTTTTTGGGGGGGGGTTGTTTGTTTTGTTTTTCCCTCCTACCTAATTTCTTGTGATTTCAACCGACATGAAATGAATATAAAGGGTTTTTTAATGAAAAACACAAGGAGCCCTAGTGTCTGTTTCTTGAGGCATTGCTGACTGTGACAAGGGGAGGGCAGGAGCAGCCCCCTGCCCAGGGCCCCGTCTGGAAAACACCCCCAGGGGTCCTCCCCTTCCCTCTCCTACGGGCCAGGACCAGGCACCCATGGGTGTCCCTGTCTCTGCTGGGTCCTGGCACGGGGAGCGGGACAGCCTCTGGGCTGCTTTCTGCTTGATTTTTCCAGCTTCTCTGCGCCCTGTTCCCCACCATCACCTTCTCTCCAGCCAGAGGCTGCTGCTGGAGCCGGGTCCCTCAGCACCAGGGGAAGCAGCAGGGCTGGGCACCAGGTTTTGGGTTAAAAACAGAGTAAAAATGGTCTATTCTCTCTCCTCTCTTGGCCAGGGAGGGACTGAACTGTGGCAGCATCCTGCCTTGTGCTGGGCAGCATCTTTGTCTGTTTGTCCGTCTGCTCTTTCGCAAAAGACCCGAAGCTTTTTGTACACGTAAAATAAAGATGTTCCCAGCTCAACCAGACGCTGAGTCCTCGCGTCCTCTTTGTGCCAGGGCGGAGGGAGGATGCCCCGACCCCGCTTTGAGGCTGCTGTTGCTGCAACTCTGCCCTGGGGAGAAGGGTTATTTCTTTTTTTTTTCCAGGGCTGATTTCACACTCCAGCCCTCGGTAAACAAAACCCAAATAAAACCCCCGCAAAAAAAAAAAGTCTTCTATGCCTCTTGCCCAACTGCTGGGAAGCGGGAGGCTTGTGTGAGCCCCCGCCTTGGGGACAGCGGGGATTTAAAGGCAATACAAGGTTTGTCTGTCCCCCCAAAAATCCCTCATTTCCTTTGGCTGTTGCAGCCTCCATCGTCACGGATGACAGCACAGGGGTGACAGAATAAAGACAAGACAAGGACATGAATGTGAGCAGAGCCGTTAGTGACACCTGGGATGCAGCGGGGGGCGTTCAGACCCTCATGGCTGTGTCTGGCTGAATTTGGGGCACCCTTAGTTTTGGGGGTGTGGTGAGGTGACGCGTAGTGCTGCCATCCCGGCATCCTCCAGCCACGGCAAGCTCAGGTGCTGGAGCGTGAACACCACCAGAGTCTCCCAGGCCTGGGCCACCACCTTGCGTCCCCGGGCCACCACGGTCCCCAGCAGCTCCCACAGGGACCCAGCCTGGCTGACAGTGGCGTGGAGCTTGGCCATGCCGCTTTGGGCTCGCCACACTGCCTGCACCAGGGTGTCCTGCAGCCGCTGCGCCAGCATCCGACCCACGGCCAGTGCCTGCAGCATCATGGGGGTCCCAGACCCCTCGGCTGACCTTGCCTGGCCGTGGGGACAGGCAGAGTGTGGGCAGGGGTCTGCCTGCGCTGCATTCCTGCACTCCCACGGCTCCTGACTGTTGTGGAGTGGCCCCTCCAAGCCTTCCTGCATGGCCTCCACCTGCGGGAGCAATGGCACTGTGGGCACAGGGGTTCCCAGGCACAGTGGGGATCCCCCTCCCCAGCACCACAAACCGTTGGCTCTCACCATGTCAAGGATGTGCTGGAGCTGGGTGAGGAGGTGGTGGGCATCCAACCGCTCCTGCCAGAGCTGCTGCAGCAGGGCCAAGGCTCGGCTCCTGGCGTCCTCCGAGAGGGAGCCGAGGGGAACGGGGTGGCCGTGCCGGAGAGCCCCGGCCGACGCCAAATCGAGCCCCTCTGCAGCCTTGGCCTCTGCAGGGGAAGAGGTGCTGGGCATGGGGTGCCGGGGGTCCTGGCCCCCAGCAGCATCCAGGGTGAGGGAGATGTGGGGACCCCCCCAGCAGCATCCCGGGGCAGGGGGGACCCCCCAGCAGCATTGTGGGGCAAAGGGGACTTGGGGACCAGCAGCAGCATCCCAGGGCAAGGAAGGTGTGGGGACCCCCAGGAGCATCGTGGAGTAAAGGTGACATGGGGACCCCCATCAGTGTCCCAGGGTCTCTTACCCGCCTGCCTCTCGCCCAGGGGCAGGTAATGGTTCAGCCACTGCTGGGACGAGTCCAGTGCCTGCTCCACGTCCCGGAGGAAGAGTTGTCGTGCCCCCACCGTGGGGCCCAGCAAGGTGCGGAGGGTGGTGGCCATGGCCGAGGAGATGCTGGTGCTGGTGTCCTTGGGGACCCTCGGCTGCAGCGCAGGACACCTTGGGGCAGAGCCTGCAGCACCCTGGGCACAGAGGGGATGCCATCACACACACACACAGGATTGGGTCCCCTCCAGGGACCTGCGGGACCCCAAGCAGGGGCACAGCCCCTGGGGACAGGATACCTGCTCAGGTGGCTGCAGAGTCACCTCATCCACGGGGTCCTGGGTGGCTCTGCCTGTAAGGAGTGCGGGGGGGGCGGGGAGGAGATGGGGGAAATGGGATGGGACACAGGGCTGACACCCAGTGTGCAGGTGGGTGCCACTGAGACCCAAGTGCCACCTCTGGGCCAAGCCATGCCCACAGGGGGACCTCAGTGCCCATCTCCTCCAGGGTGCAGGGGGGGGGGGCTGCTGGCAGGATGGGTGGGACATGGCAGGCTGTGTGGGGTGAGGCGCTGAGCTGCTCTGGGGGGGGCGCTGGGGTCCTGCTCAGCCCCTGATGCCAACCTGCACCCGGGAATGGTGCCCCAAGGCGGCCATTGCCACCAGTGGTGTGGGTGGTGGCCTGGTCTGGGGGGAGAGAGCAGAGGACCTGGGGTGCTGCCACTCACTCCCAGGGGGATAAGCAGCGCCCTACACCCCACCACCGCTGGGATAGGGGCTGTGTCTGAGCCACCCTCCATGGGCCTCATTCTGCCCCCAGGGCTGGGTACGTGCTGGTGCCACCTCCTGTGCACCCAGGGCAGGGGACAGCAGCAGGGGGACAGGCTCGGGGTGTCGCTGGGGCCAGGACATGGGTGGCTGCTGCTCCAGAGCACCTCCTGCACTCACCCTCAGCCATGTGTTCTGCTCAGGGGTGGGGTGGAAAGAGGCCGCTGTGCCGGGCACTCAGCACCCGGCTGTCCCCCCGCCCTGTGACTCCGTTAGAAGCCCCAGCCCCTGTGAGGTCATGCAGGGCTGTGACATCATCCCTCCTGCCAGCAGCTCCCCTGCCTGGGGTGGCATCCAGCCGTGGTGACCCTGATGCCACCTTGGTGCCCTACACGTCCCCCAAGAAGAAGCATCAGTCCAGTGAAAACTAACCAGAGTTTATTGCTTCACAAGCTGTCCCCAACCCTACGTGGCTGGTGGCTTGAAGGATGAGGGGACATGGGGGATACAGCTGGGGGCTGGAGGTGACCCCAACCAGGCACTTGGGGGGAACCAAGGCACTTTGCTGCACGTGCCTGGCACAGGTGACAAGGGACAGGGCTGCACCTGGGCAGGCAGGAGGGGTTCCCCGGTACAGGCAGGCACTATGGTTATAGGCAAGGTGGGCCAGGCAGAGGTTAGTAGATGCTCCTATCTAGGCTTGGGGGGGACAACACCAGTGTCACCCCACCCCAGAGGATGCTACTTCATCTCCAGGTCCACCAGGCGCTGGCCCGACGGGGCAAAGGGTCCCACCAGCCACGTCAGGGGGGTGTTGTGCGCCACATGCTCCACCAGCTCATCCATCAGCTGGCGAGCTTTGGTGGCATGGGCACGGGCTTGGGCCAGCACACTGCTTGTCACGTCCTGCAGGGAGGCGGCAGAGGCGAGGGACGCCCGGAGCTCTTCCACATTTTGCCGGACCTGCCCCGCCGTGTCCTGGATGCTGGTGGGGAGGCCCTGGAGGCTGGACACCAAGGGCTGGCAGGAGCTCTGGAGCTGCTGTGTCAAGCCCTGCAGCATGGCCAGTGTGCCCGACTCCACCGGCTGTGATGGGACAAAGGGGTGGTGAGGGGTGGGAGGGACACCAGGTGCCCCTGGGGACCCCCTGCCCTCCACCTACCTCTGGTGGCACCAGGTCTTTGCCACCGCCTGGTTGCTTCTTGCTCCACTCCAGCCACATCTGCTGCAGCTTCTCCTGCCCTCCTTGCAGCTTCTGGTCCATGCCCTGCTTGAGGTGCTCCACCTGGGAGGAGAGGCAGAGGCCAGCGTGGCGGGGTCTGCTGCAGCCCCTGGATGGCATGGTGGGGACATGGGGATGGGTCCTACCAGGTCGAGGGTGCGTTGGAGCTGGACCAGCACATCCTGGCTGCTGCGGCGGGCATTCTGCAGCTTGCCCAGCGAGTGCTGGAGGGCTCGGTGCCGCAGCTTGGTAGAGAGAGAGCCCAGGCGCACGAAGTAACTTTGCTGCTGCTTCTGCTGCTCCGTTTCAAAGCCCTCCACAGCCGTGGCCAACTTGGCTGTGGGAGAGGAGCTGCTGAGGTGGCCCCACCACCCCCCATGGAGAGCCAGCATCCCCCTGCCCAGGCTCTACCCACCCCTCCCCAAGGGGATCCCAGCCCACGACACATCTCCAGGGGGTTGTGATCAGCTCCTTACCCAGCTCCTCATCTGTCATGGGCAGGTAATGGTCCACCAGCTCCTCCGACTTCTCCAGCACAGAGCCCATCCCGCTCACCACCATCTGGCCCACAGTGGAGCCCATGACAGTGCTGACACCGCTGCTCACCGCCGACTTGGTCAGCTCCACACTGCCCTGCACAGCCCCTTTGGTCATGTCCATCACACCCGTCACCCGGCTGGTCACCACATCCTTGGCCCCAGCCACGGTGCTGGTCAGGACATCCTTGGCCCCTGTCACCGTGGATGTCACCAGCTGCTTGGTGTCCGAGATGAGCTGGTTGGGGGTGGAAAACCCTCTGTTAGGCAGCACTGGGATGGATCTTGGGTGTGTTTGCCCATCCCACGCCACCCCGCTACCTTCTCCGTGGGCTGCTGCAGGATGGGCAGCTTCTCCTCCAGCTTATCCAGCCCTTTGCAGGCATATTCGTTGGCAGTGGAAACTAGAGGCATGAAAATAGGCGTTTTTAATATCCTGATGACTTGCAGGATCTTTGTGAAGGCCAGTTTTTGGGGTACCCCAAAACCCATGGGGTACTGCCCCCCCCACTTTCTTCTCTAGCTTCTCCAGCCCTTTACATTCATAATTATTGTCAACATAAACTAGAGAAGCAAAACAAGATTATTCACACCCTGCTGCCCTGCAGGAGCTCTGCTAGGGCCAGTTTTGGGGCACCCCCAAATCCCACGGGGTGCTGCCCCCCTCCCAGCCCCACTCACTCTGCGGCTCCAGCTTGGTGAGGATGGGCTGGGCCCCGCTGACCGCCGCTGCTGTCAGCGTCTTCACCCCCTTTTCGGCGGCGTCGCAGACGGACCTGACGTAGGGGTGGCTCTCCTTGGTGGAGGCGTAGGCGGTGGAGACCATGCCGTAGGCAGAGCTCACCAGGGGCAGGCTGGCCACCCGCGTCCCGATGCTCTGGGGACATGAAGGGGTCAGGACAAGTTGGGGGGTGATGGAGCCCCAAAGCTGATAGGTGATGGAAGGCAGTGTGTGCCCCCAATCCCCGAGGATGGTTTTGGGGTACTCCAAGGACCCTCTGAGCCCACCCAAGGGCTCAGAGCCCTGTTCACAAACCGGGACCCCCCCGGACCCCCCACCCCAAACTCTAGCTTGCTCCCACTGACCTGCTGCTCCTCCGCCTTGGGCTGCGCCGTCCCAGGCTCACTGGTGGCCATGGTGGAGCTGGGGGGAAGGAAACTGTGAGTAGAGTCAGACCCCCCCAACTCACCCCCAGACTGGGGGAACCCCAAGTTACTCCCCCCCAGGACGGGGCAGCCCCCACCCGCCTGTGGCCCCCCAGGACAGGGGGGTTCCCAGGCGACCGGGACCGCGCTCACCGCCGAAGACTCGTCTCAGCTCTGGGCTCGCCCCGCTCCCTCCGCACCAGCCTTTATAGCCCCGGAGGCCGGCCCCGAGCGCATGTGACCGGCACCGGGACCCGCCCCGCCGGGGCCGACCCGAGGCGGTCCGGGAGCACCGACCGGCCGCAGCGACCCCGCCCGGGACCGGGACAAGGACCCCTCCGGGCGCCGGCCGCCGCTGGATCGGAGCCCCCGGGACCGCCTGCACCGACACCGCCCCCTCCCCGGGACCGGATCCCCCGTCCCCGGGACCCGATCCCTCGAGACCGGACCGCACTGATACCCCCAGGACGGGATGACCCCCGGGAACGGGATGCACCGACACCCCCTGCCTGCACCGGGATGTACCGATCCCCCGGGACAGGCCCCCCCCCGGGACGCCTTCCCTTGGGAGCGGGCTGCACCGACCCACCCAGGACCCGCTCCGTTGGGACTGGACTGAACCCACCCCCCCGGGACCCGACCACCCCCCCGGGTCCGGATCCCCCAAGCCAGGCTGCACCGGCCGCCCTGACACTGAATCCCCGGCTGCACTGACCCCCCCGGCACAGCTCAGGCACTGACCGCCCCCCCCAAACCCACCCTCCCCCCTGGGGGACTCCCCCAGCACAGGGCTCCCGCTGTTTCCCCCCCGACCTTGCCCAGCGAAGGTCAGACTGGTCCCAGTGGGTGCCAGTGGCAGGAGGACGGCCAGTCCTGGGGGAGCTGGTGCCACCCCGCTGGGTGCCGTGGCCACGCTGCGGCTGCAATGTTGGGGACACCCTGGGCCCAGCCCCGTGCCGGTGATAACCGGGACGAAGGTCAGTGCCACACGGCTGCGGTTCACAGTCCAGCCACCCCCGCCACCCACCAGCACCCTCCACCCCACCACCCACCCCACTTCCCCCACCCCAGCACCCCACGGGCAAAACCCCCCTCGCGGGGTGACCCCACGCCCCTAGCTCTGCCGCCCCTGCCGAGCCCCCCCAGTGAGCCCAGCACGATGTGGTGGCTCTGCCACAGCCAGCGCTACAGGCTGTGAGTCATTTTAAGGCCTAAAAAGTTTTCTTCCTCTTTAAAGTGTGTTGAAGCCACTAAGACAAGAAATCCCGACACTCTCCAGGCTCAGGGACCCCCAGAAGGGGAGGGCTGGGCACACGCTGTGCCCTCTCTGTGCCACTGTCCCCTCCCTCCCCAAACAAGTCCCTGGCTGTGGCATCAGGGGTCCCACGCCGGGTCACCAAGTCCATCGTCACCTCGTCCCCGGTGGGGATGGGGTTTGCTGCTGCGGGCAGGCGGGTCCTCCCCCAGTTTGGTGGTGTTGGGGGCTCAGCGCTGGCTGCAGAGCCGTGGGGGAGTGGCCACATGGTGGGACCCCCCCACGGTGACACAACCCTCCCATTTGGCCATCTCCACAGGGACATCCTCCGGATACTCCACGAGGACGGGGGCGAAGGGTCCCACCAGCCAGGGCAGGGGCGCGTGTTGCCCCACATACTCCAGCAGCTCGTCAATGCTCAGCTGCGCCCGCATCACCGTCTCCCGGCTCTGCGCCAGCACCAAACCCGACAGGTCGTGGAAGGAGTGGGCGTGGGAGAGGGAAGCCTGCATGCCCTCCACGCTGTGCCGGACGTGTCCCGCCGTCTCCTGCACGCTGTTGGGGAAACTCCGGGCGCTGGTGACCAGGCGGGTGCAGGTGGCGTGGAGCTGGCACAGGAGCCCGCGTAGCATGGCCAGTGTCCGTGCCTCCACCTGCAAGGCAGCCAGCGGGCAGTGGTGGCCCTGGAGTACGATGCTGCCCGTGCCTGGCTTGGACACCTGTACCTTGGTGTCCTCCATGGGCATGGCCTTCCACCACTTACCTTGGTGTCCTTCCATGGGTATGGTCCCCTACACCATACCTTGGTGTCCTCCAAGGGCATGGTCCCCCATCCCATACCTTGGTGACCTCCACAAGCATGATCCCCCATCCCATACCTTGATGTCCTTCAGAAGAATGGCCCCCCAACCTGTATCTCGGTGTCCTCCATGGACATGGGCCCCTACCTCATACCTCAGTGTCTTCCATGGGAAGGGCCTCCCACCCCACCCTGTACCTTGGTGTCCTCCATGGGTACCCCTGCCCTGTATTGTGGTCACCTGCAGGGGCATGGTCCTCCATCCTATACCTTGGTGTCCTCCATGGGCACAGCCCCCAACTCCACCCCATACCTTGGTGTCCCGCATGGTACACCTCTCCGTACCTCGCTCTCCTCCATGGGCACAGCATCCTGCTGGCTCCACTCCAGCCACATGCGGTGGAGGTGTTGCCGGGTGCCGTACAGGGGCCCGTCCATGCCCTGCCACCCCTGTTCAATCTGGGGAAAGACACAGTGAGGTGGGATCACACGGGGGGGGGTGTGCCAGGCTGGCATGGGGCTGGCGTGGTCCCCAAGGCATCCTTACCAGCTCGAAGATGTGGTGGAGCTTGGCCAGGACCTGGAGGGCGCTGTGCCGTGCCCGCTGCAGCTCACCCAGTGAGCGCCGGAGGGCTCGGTGCCGTAGCTTGGCTGAGAGCGAGCCCACGCGGACAAAGTAACTCTGCCACCGTCTCTGCCACTCCGGTGAGGCCACCTCTACACCCGCTGCCGCCACTGCTGTGGGGCGAGAACTGGGTGGCTGGACCATCCCGCATCAGGGACCAGAGCATCGCGTGCCAGGCACCAGAGCATCCCACCCCCTGGTGCTAGGATGAGCCCCCCAAGCTCCGCACCCATCATGGGGAGGCAGGGGTGCCCACCCATGGGATGCTTGGCCACCAAGTCATGTGTAGGTGTCACCAAAAAGCCAGGTGGCCTCTCCGGTCACCTCTGCCATGACATGGGGCCAGCTCTGCCCACCCCTACCCCGTGCTGAGCTATAAATACCCGCAGCGGCGGCACAGGGCTATATTTGCTTTCTGGTTTCCAGGTGAGAGTTCACCCACCGCCTTCCCTGGCTTCGGGTTCCCAACGGGTGGGGATGGCCCCCTGTGCGGTGTCACGGTGGCCATGGGCACTGCCGCAGGGGGCTAAGGAGGGGCACTGGGTGTTGGAGCGGTGGTGAGTGATGGGGTGGAGGTCCCGGAGGGCAAAATGTGGGAGATGGAGATGGGAGACGGTTTCTGGCACGGTGCGGTCGGCACTCACCCAGCTCCTCGTCTGTCCCAGGCAGGTATCGCTCCACCAGTTCCTCCGATTTCCCCAGCACCGCGTCCACCCCTGTGGCCAGCAGCCGGCCCACGCGGGAGCCCACCACGCTGCTGACACCGGTGCTCAGTGCCGAGCGCGTCCTCTCCACGCTGCCCTGCACTGCGCCACGGGCCAGGCCCACCGCCCCGCTCACAGTGGATGACACCAGCTCCCTGGTCCCTGCAACCACCTGGGAGGGGACATCAGAGGGACACCTTGTCCCAGCACCTCGCCCAGCGCTGGTTGGACACCCCCCCCCCCACGTCCCCCAGGGGAGACGTTACCCTCTCCGTGGGCTGCTGCAGGATGGGCAACTTCTCCTCCAGCTTATCCAGCCCTTTGCAGGCGTACTCGTTCGCAGTGGAAACTAGAGGTGTGAAAATAGGTGGTTTTAATATCCTGATGACTTGCAGGATCTTTGCGAAGGCCAGTTTTTGGCGTACCCCAAATCCCACGGGGTGCTGCCCCCCTCCCAGCCCCACTCACTCTGCGGCTCCAGCTTGGTGAGGATGGGCTGGGCCCCGCTGACCGCCGCTGCTGTCAGCGTCTTCACCCCCTTTTCGGCGGCGTCGCAGACGGACCTGACGTAGGGGTGGCTCTCCTTGGTGGTGGTGTACGCTGTGGAGACGGCGCCGCAGGCAGAGCTCACCAGGGCCAGGCTGGCCACCCGGCTCACCACACTCTGCTGGGGCAGTGACGGTGAGCTGGGGCCCCAAGCGATGCCTGCAGTCCCACCTTGAACCCTCCTTGCCACCCTACCTTCAGCTCCTGCCCATCCTCTGCCGGTGCAGTGTTTTTGGCTGACATGACAGCGGCGGCTGCAGCCGGAAGAGAGAGATCACAGGGTGACATGGGTGGCTGAGCCTGGTGTGGACCCCTGGGGTGGCCGAGCCCTGTGGCCACCCCTCGCCATGCCATGGAAAGCAGCACGTGGTGGGGCTGAGCCCCCCCAACACGCCCCTCCACAGCCCCTACTCCTCCAAGAGCTGAGACCCATCAACTCATGACATGAGTGGAAGGCAGCTGGAAGCCTCTGAGCCGCTCGAGGGGGTGTCATGGGGGTCTGGAAGGGGTTTGGGGGTGGGGCTGATCTCCTGCCATGCCGGGATGCAGCAGGATTGGGCCCCCCCATCCCTGCTTGGGCCCCCCCATTCCCCCGTTTGGGGCTGGGGAGGGGTTTTGGGTGATTCACCCGGAAGCCGGGCTGGGTTCGCCTTACGCAACCCTGCAGTGGGGACGTGCCACCGGTCACCGTCACCTCGGCCGGGGCAGCCCCAGGACCCACCACAGGGAGCGGGGCAGCTGACAGACCCCACCGTGTGCGCCCCCCCCCCGCCCCCGCAGCATCTCTGCCCCTTGGGGTGTCCCGCTGCCCCACGGCTGCACTCTGGGGCCCGCGGGGGACACGGCAGCGTCCCTGCCCCGCTGTCCCCCCAGCCTGGTCCTGTGCAACCCAGGGGGCAACTCCTAGGGGGCTTTGGAGGGGGGGGCCTGAAGGCAGGTCCTTGGAGGGGGGCAGGTCCCCTTGCGTCCCTGGAGGGGTCCCCTTGTGTCCCGGAGGTCAGGTCCCAGGGGGCAGGTCCCCTCGGGGTCCCTGGGTGTCCCCTGTGGTCCTTGGGGGTGTCCCTCTGGGTCCCGGGGTCAGGTCCCGGGGGGGGCAGGTCCCCTAGGAGTCCCTGGGCTGCTCCGTGGCACCCATCACGGAGGGGCGGAGGGGGGGGACATGCAGGGGACACCTGGGACCCCCCGATCCCGCGGGAGCCCCTGGACGCCCCCCCCCCAGGCCCGCTTTCCACCCTCCAACTACCGCCAAGTCCCGGGCACAGTACTTACGGGGGGTGGGGGGCGGTCTGTCGCGACCCCCGGCCGTGATCGCGATCCCCGGCTCCCGCCCAGCGCCGGATTCATAGTTGGCGGCGGGAGCCAATCAGCGAAGGGGAGGGCCGCGCCGCCACCAATCAGGAGTGAGAGGCGGGCAGGGGGGCGGGCTTTGGAGGGCGCCGCCACGTGGTGGCTCTCACGTGGGGCCGCGGGGGCCCGATCCTGCCCGGGGACAGCGGGGGGACAACCCCAGCGACACCCCCAGCGACACCCGGCCCCGGCTGGGCGGCCAGGGGCCCCGGCCCACCGCCCCACGCCACGTGTCCCCGCCCCAGGTGCCCCCTCACCACGTGTCCCCACAGCAACAGGACACAATGACTGGTGTCCCCATACTAAGTGTCCCTTTGCCGTGTGTCCCCATGGCAAGTGTCCCCTTGCCAGGTGTCCCCATGCCAAGCATCTCCATACCGAGTGTCCTCTTGACATATGTCCCCATACCCAGTGTCCCCTTGCCAGGTGTCCCCATGCCAAGCATCTCCATATCAAGTTTCCCCTTGACAGAAGTCCCCATACCAGGTGTCCCCTTACCAAGCATCTCCATGCCAAGTGTCCCCACCCTAGGTGTTTCCAAAGTGACCCAACGCCAGGTGTCTCCATGCCAAGCATCTCCACAATGAGTGTCCTCTTGACATGTGTCCCCATACCAAGTGACTCTATACCAAATGTCCCTTTGTCACGTGTCCCCATGCCAAATATCTCCATACCAAATGTCTCCAAACCAGGTGTTCCCATGTGAAGCAGAGCTCCCACAGGGTCCCACGCCTCCCTCAGCCTCTCTGGATGGTCAGGCGAGGGGACAGCTGTGTCACCTGGGGGTGAGCAAGGCTGGCGGGAGAGGATGGGGGCAATCCCAGGGAGTGGGCCTGTGGGGGAGTGGGCTGGCCTAGATGGAATGGGCATGGGCAGGGGACACAGAAGGTATGGGATGGGCACAGCCAGGGGCATGGTGCCTGTCACTGTCTTATCCCTGGGGACTTCACAGGACAACACACAGGAGACAATGTGATGACTACAAGTGATGGCATTTAATGTGCTGTTGTGGGGTGGGGACAGGGACATGTGCCAGGCGGGATGGGGACAGGGATGTGGGACAGCCTGAGCCAAGTGGGATGGGGCTGGGAGCCATTGGGATGGGCATCACGGGATGGGGAGAGTGGCCTTTGGGCTGGGGACAGCTGCACCCCTGTCTCACTGCCTCAGTTTCCCCAGGAGAGCTCATCTCGGCTGGTGACAGAGTGGCAGGGAGGGAGGTGACATGCCCGGCCACCTGGGTTGACACCAAACCCCTTGCCTAGGGATTCGGTGGGCGCTGCCCGTCCCCCTTAGGCTCGCAGCCCGTGTCCCCAGCCCGGCTCACAGCAGCCACCTCCTGTCCCCGGCGGTGCGCGGGGCTGGCGCAGAGGGTATTGCGGCTGGCAGTGAGCTGCGGGGCCGCCTGCCGCAGCAGCATCAGCAGTGGGCACTCGCAGGCCCAGGGGTTCCCGGAGATGTCGAGGTCCAACATGGTGCCGGGGGGCAGCTCCAGCGCCTGCAGCCGGTTACCCGACAGGTCGAGAACGCGGAGATGGTGCAGGGGGACGAAGACGCCGGTGGGCAGTGTCTGCAGCTTGTTGTCCTGGAGGAAGAGGAGGCGCAGGGCGGGCGTGGGGGCGAAGACGGCAGGCAGCAGCGTGCCCAGCTGGTTGCCCTCCAGGTCAAGCCTCTCCAGCACCCGCAGCCCGGCCAGTGCGTCCGGTGCCAGGGTTGCCAAGCGGTTGTGGGATAGATCCAGGCTATGCAGGGAGCTCAAGGGGTGGAAAATCGCAGGTGGCACTTCCGTCAAGGCGTTGTCAGCCAGGTCGAGCCACTGCAGGCGGGGAAGGTGCCGGAACCAGGCAGGTTGCAGCGCCTGCAGCCGGTTCCCCCGCAGCACCAAGTGCTGGAGGTGGCCGGCGGCGGTGAAGATGCCAGTGGGGAGGTCAGCCAGGAGGTTGTCCGTCAGGTCGAGGACACGCAGGGTGGGCACAGGGCGCAGGAGGGGTTCGGGGAGGGTGGTGAGGCGGTTGGAGGAGAGGTGCAGCTCCTGCAGCCGGGGCAGCCCCGCCAGGGCGGTGGGGAGGAGGGTGGCCAGTGCCGTGAACTCCACCGAGACAGCCAGGGTGGTGGGGGGCAGCCCGGCAGGGAAGGTGCTCAGGGTGGGCTCGGTGCAGACGAAATGGGTGGCATTGGGCTGGGGGGGGGAGCACGGGGCGGTGGGGCCCGGCGCCAGCAGCAGCAGCAGCAGCAGCGGTGGCAGGATCCGGCTGGGTGGCATCGCGGTGCAGGGCTGTAGGCAGGCAGCCATCGTCACTCGAGGGTTGTGCAAGCCCCGCCACTGCTGTCCCACTGCCGGCCCTCCACCCGGGAGAGGGCAGGCCATGCCTGCAGGCAGGGAGATGCCCTGACCCCCCATGTCCCCCCCTCTCCCCAACCCCACTCCGAGACCCCCAGCCCTGCCCTTACCTTCCCAACCGGTGGCAAGGCTCCTTGGGGACGGTCCTGTCTCCTCGGTGGCTGTCAGCCCAGGGGGCTGGTGGCACGGCCTCACGTGCCGGTTGGGAAATCGCTGCCGTCACTGCCAGCTTGCAGGGTGCTGGCATCCGGTGCAGGGTGCTGGTGTCCGCCGTGTCCTCATTGCACCCCCCCGGCTCTTGGGGAACGCAGCATTGACACCCCCCTTCCACCCTCACCCCTCTCAGATACCCAGGGGACCCCAGCACCCGCTGTGCTGTCGGCAGCACACGGTGCTGTACAAGCCCTGGGGGGAGCTGATGCACAGCATGACATGGGTGCTGGGGAGCAGTGGGACCCTGTGTCGCACCCACTGCCTGCGTGGCAAAGCCCCCATGAGCCCCCCCCGCCCCTGTGGCTGGTGGCCACTGCAGGCTGAGCATGGAGGAACTCGTTGCATGGGAGAGGGGATGGTAGTATGGCAGTGGATGGGTGCAGGGCTGGAGTGGGAGGGTACCCGGGGGGGGGGAGTGAGCACCAAGGTGGGGGGTGCGCGGGGAGGGTGGGGGTGCATGTGTGAGTGCAGCAGATGCACATGTGCCCACGGAGGGGGGTGAGTGCATGGAGACACGCATGGCATGTTGGGGGGGGGTGTCCCCACATGAGGACTTTGCACACCAGATGCCCATGTCCCCCCCACCAGCAGCACCCCCTGCCCAGCCCCAGCTGCTGCCGCCTCCCGAGGCTGGGGGGTCCCAGGGCAAGGCGGGGTGTAAGAAGGTGCCGAGGCAGCAGTGGGGGAGTTGCCTCCAGTAAACGGGCATTTATTGGGGCCGCGGGGTACAGACCGCGGGCGGCCGCATGCATGGCCGCTGGGGGGGGGGGGGGGGGGGCGCCCGCCACCCCCCACCCTATTTACAGCCTGCCACCCCCCCCGGGGACCTGCCCCCCCAGGGCCAGGCAGGGGTGGCACCGAAAGGGCACCCTTTGCCAGCAGAGAGTGGGTTCGGTGGGGAACCCTCCCCAGCCCCAGCGGTGCCCCCACATCACGGCTGTGCTTTCCAGGAGGGAGGAGTGGGGGGGCATGGACAAGGGCCCCCCACCCCCCCAAGCTGGCACTGGGCAGGGGTGACCCCAGGCCGGGGGATGAGTGTGCCCCATCCCCAGGTAACACAAGTATTTGCCCCCCCCCCATCTCCCTGCACCCCAAATGTTCACCGTGTCCCATCACCACAACCAACACAACCCTGGTGGCACCCCCCTGGCCAGGTGTCCCCGGGGTGCTGGCAGCACCCACAAGCCCCCCCAGGTGCAGCTGATGGGTCCGAGGGGCTGCGGGGCTGTGGGGGGCACAGCCCTGCTCCGCCTCAGCAGGGTCCGTGTCTGTGCGTCCATCCTGCTGCCTCCCAGGGATCCCCCTCCCAGGGATCCATGGTCCCTGGGTCCAGCCTGGGGAGGGGACCGGCTGGATGGACCCCCCCAGGATCAAGCAGCCGGAGCGCGGGGCACTGCCCCATGCCAATCGCGGCCAGCTCCAAACCCTACTTGGGGACACCCAGGGGGTGTCTGTCCTGACCCATGCAGCATCTCACCCCATGCCTGCAGCTCCTGCCTGGCCACCCCTCCCTGTCCCCAGGGAGCCGGTGGGGGACCCCATGGGTACCCTGGGTGGGGGGACACACATGGTGGGACCCTATTTTCCCGAGGGAGTCCGCTCCACGCCGTAGCGCAGGAGGTGGTGCAGGTCCGTCAGTGCCCGGGGGGGCCCAGCGCTGGCTGCCCGGGGTGCTGTGCCGTGTTGCCCGTAACTGCCCCCCGACGCCTCGCCGCTGTTGAACGTGTGGTTCCTCTTGAGGTGGGCGCCAGGGCGGCCCGTGCCATTGTTGGCGTTGAAGTTCAGCTGCTCGGGGTGCCAGGGTGGCCCCTCAGTAAAGTCTCCCCCCTCCCCGCCCGGTGCCGAAACCACCCGTCGGCGATCGGGGCTGGGGTGCGGCGTGCTGGCGAAGTCACCGTAGGAGCTGCGGGGTGGGCGGCGGGTGCCAGCGGGTGCGTGCTGCCGGGTGTGGGGACCCTCCTGGGGGTCCCGACCCCAATGCCCATCACCCGAGGAGTCGCTGAGTTCAGCTTCCAGCTCCTGGTCCACCAGGATGGCGTGGCAGGAGAGGGGGATGCCGCGAGCCGAGCGGCCGGAGCCAGCACGCAGCCGACCGGCACCAGCAGTGCCGGATCCACCGGGGTCCCGCAAGGCGGCGTTGATGATGTTATGACTCTGCTCCCAGGTGCAGTTTTGGAGGGCACCAGGGCAGCGTTTCTGCTGCAACGGGGTCTGCTCCGGCGTGGGCAGGACCCCCGAGTCCAGGTCGTGTTGGGTGACCTTCCCCAACTCCTTGGGCCAACCATTGGGCATCAGCGGGGCCAGCAAGGCGCCGGGTTGCCCGCCACGCGCCCGCCGCTCGCCCAGCCGGCTGACGCTCACCACCGACTCGCTGTGTGCCAGGATGGTCTCCTTGTCCTTGCGGCGGGCCAGCTCCTTGCGGTCCCGGTGGCCGATGAACCAGCAGACGCTGAAGCCGGAGATGACGGCGCCGATGACGAAGGCTGCTACGGAGGAGATCACCAACAGGTTCACCGATACCAGCCCGTCCGGCTCGTCCACAAAGCTCTCCGTCACCAGCCCTGGGTGATGGCGGGGGGACACATACGTCAGGGGATGGCTGCAGTGGGAGTCTGGTGGTGCTACTGCCATGTCCCCAAGCCCCACCCCTGCCCCGCACTCACCCTCGCACTCGCCCAGGTGGGACGTGCTGCTGCCGGCGATGTCCTGCTCGAAAGCCACCCTGGGGGAGTGCAAATTCGGGGGGGGGTCAGCCGGTCCCTAATAGCCTGGCAGAGGGCTCCCAGCTTGCTTCAGCAAGCAATGAGTTTGCTCTGTCTCAGAGGTAAGGGTAGGGGGTTGCAGGAGCCAGTGCTCTCTGGGGATCCCCTGAGACTGTGTCCCCTGGCCTTTTTGCCCCCCGGGCCTGGCAGCGTTACCTGGGGCTGGGCTCCAGGAAAACACAGGAGCCCTCAGGTGTCCAGCCGCAGTAGGGGTCCCGGCTCCCGAGGCAGTTCCTGGCAGGGAGCAGAGACATCAGGATCAGGCCCAACATGGCGGGGGATATGACACCCCAGACTCCCACGAGGGACCCTGACCCCGTGCCACGCCATGCCTCAGTTTCCCTTGGCCATGCTCCCAGCCATGCTGAGTCCTTCGCAGCTGGAACCCAGCGCAGGGCAAATTCCTGGGATGTGAAGGTAACCCCTCCCTGCTCTTTGTGTGCCCCCCGGCTCAGCAAGCCACACCGGGGGGCAGCTGAGACCGGCACACTCACCTCATGCAGCCTGAGTGCTGCTGGCAGCGAGCCACCGGCACCCTGGCCACACACGGGGGGAAGGCCAGCAGCAGGGACCCCGCTGCCTTGTCCAGCTCCAGCCCCAGGAGCCGCCGCTCATCCTCTGTGTCCCGGCCACATCTGGGGATGGGGCACAGCTCAGCGTGGCTCTGGCCCTGGTCCATGCCTGCCCACCATGGAGCCAGCCCAAGTGTAGGCTGGTCCAAAGGAGGGCATGTCACCCATTCCCCTCACCCACCCCTTGCATCCCTCTGACCCATCCCCTCCAACCAACCATCCATCCATCTTATCCATCCATCCATCCATCCATCCATCCATCCCTCCCTCCCCAACCACCTCATTCATCCTCCCCTGTCATCTTGCAACTGCCAATCAATCCCTCCCTAAACATCTCATCCATCCTTCCACCCATCAATCCAACCACCTCTCATCCATCCAGCTCTCCAACCACTCATCCACCCATCCATCCAACCAGTCACTCACCCACCCACCTGCCTACTCACCCACCTGCCCACCCATCCATCCACCCACCCATCCAACCACTCATCCGCCCATCAATCCATCCATCCACCCATCCATCCATCCATCCATCCATCCACACACACACACATCCATCCATCCATCCACCCACCCATCCATCCATTCACCCACTCTCCATCCATCCATCTATCCATCCATCCCTCCATCCGTCCACCCATCCATCCATCCATACACACACATATCTGACCACCCCGACTCACCCTTCCCCTCCCTCCCAGCACTCCAGCACCCACCTCCCAGGCTGGTAGGTCTCAAACTCCTCCAGGAAGACGCTCTGGCTGCCGGGGGGGACGGGTGCGGGGCTGGTGCTGGCGTTGGGCTGGATGAGGAACTTGAGGACGGTGCCTGTGCTGGAGCCCAGGAAGACCACGGTGTGGTTGCCCCACGGCCCCGCTGCATTGTCCACCACGATCTTGCGGAGCTGGTACCTGCGTGATGTGAGCAGAGCAGGCGTTGGGGTGTGTGGGAGCCTGCGTGTCCCCAGGGAGGGGGAACCTGAGGCAGGATGGGGGGCCTGGGACCCTCCCTGGGGATGGACAGGCTGTGGCTGGCCCAGAGCAGGGAGTCCCCAGGGAGCGTGAGGGGTCGTGCAGATCCCGGATGGAAACTAGTCCAGATCCCAGCCAGGACCCAGCCCAGGTCCCACCCAGGAACCAGCCAGATCCATCCCAGATCCCACCCATGATCCATCCCAGATCCTGCCTGGACCCAGCCTGGATTCCACCCAGATCCCCACCGGGACTCAGCTCAGATCCCACCAAGGAACCACCCCAGATCCTCCCAGTCCCTTGACAGGATCCTAGCTGGTCCCCATCCCCACATCCCCATCCCCAGCCTCATGTCCCCATCCCAGCCCTGCATCCCTGTCCCCACCCTTGTGTCCCCTTCCCAGCTTTGTGTCCCCATCCCAGCCTCACGGCCCTGTCCCTAACCCTGTGGCCCCGTCCCCAGCCCCACATGCTCATCCCCAGCGTCGTGTCCCTGTCTCCAGCCCTGTGTCCCCGTCCCCAGTCCCACAAGCGCCCCAGCTGCCCTGCCGGCGGGAGGCTACGGCCCGAGAGCGCTGCTTGATTAATTCCCCATCAAGCAGCAATTAAGGCAGATTTAATTAGGACGAGACGATCTTGACTGCAAAGTTTATGAGATTTATCAGGTCTCCTGGCGGTCTCCTTTGCACATGCATGCAAGGGCGGTGGGAGAGACTCTGGCCAGCACCCCCCAGTTCCCCCAGCACCCCCCAGTCCTCCCAGCACCCACCAGTCCCCTCAGCCCCTCCCCAGGACGGATCCTGCCCTGGGCGCTCACCGGCTCATGGTGCGGAGGATCCAGGGCGCGTTGCCCAGGGACGGCACCGCCTCGTCCATCAGTGGGTGCGTCTTGACAAAGTTGAGGATCTCATCGGGGAAGGTGCTGGAGGAGTTGTAGCGCATCCCCGGGGACGCGCAGCACCCGGGCCTGCGGCCACGGTGGCACAGCTCAGCGTCCCCACAGCCACAGTGGCCCTGTCCCCAGCCCCGCCTGCCCCCAAACCTGCCACCACCAGCCCTGCCTGTCACCAGCCCTATCCCCAGCCCAGCCGGTACTAGCCCTGGCTGTCACTGTTCCTGTCCCCATCCCCTCTACCCTTCCCGCTGGTGTCAGAACTGTCCCTGTCCCCATCATCATCATCCCTGTCCCCATCCCCATCCCTGTCCCCATCATCATCATCCCTGTCCCCATCCCCATCCCTGTCCCCGTCCCCATCCCTGATGATGTCCCCATCATCATCCCCGTCCCCATCCCCATCCCTGTCCCCATCCCCATCCCTGTCCCCACCCTCCCTGCAGTTAACAGCCCTGATCATTCCTGTCCCTGTCCCTGTCCCTGTTCCCATTCCTGTCCCCGTCCCCATCCCTGCCCCTATGCCTACTTCCATCACTCTCCCTGTGGGTACCAGACCTGGCTGTCCCTGTCCCCATCCCTGTCCCCACCTCCATCCCCATGCCCCTTCCTGCAGGTCCCAGCCTGGCTGTCCCCATCCCTGTCCCCACAGCAGGTCACTCACCGGGGCTTCGGCACCATGTCCTCGGGCACAGGTGTCCAGATGGACTCAGGCGATTTCTGCTCCCGGAAACGTCCCTCGAAGACGGCGGCCACTTGCGTCATGTCGAAGGCACAGACGGCCGAGCCAGGGATGCTGGGGGGACATGGGCACAGGTTGAACACCTCAACCTGTCCCCCATGGCCCCCATGGCCACTGGGGCGCACAGAGGGGTCCCAGCCCAGCCTCATGGGTCTCGGTGGGGCACAAGAGGGTCTGACCTGTTCGCAGGCGTGGAGAAGACGGCCAGCACCACAGGGCGTCCGTCCAGCTCCAGGATGTCCGTCACGGCTTGGATGACATTGAAGTAGAAATGCGAATCACCCGGCACGGAGCAGTTGAGCCGGGCCTTGAGGAAGGAGGTCCACTGCTTCTCCAGCACCCGCTGTGAGCCCCCCATGTCGTTCTTGCACACCCGGGCCACCCGTGACACCACCACCTATGGGATGGACACCCATCACCAGCTGGTACCCAACCCTGATGACAGTCCCCTTGTCCCCATTTCCACTCTGAGTGTCTTGGGCCATCACAGGGATGTCTCCCACCTTCTCCAGGTAGTTGAACTCCATGGCAATCTCCCGAAAGAAGAAGTAGACGTGGCTTCTCCATTCCACGGCGTGCACAAAGTAGGGCTCTGTGGGGACAGTGGCAGGGTCAGGGAGGTCCCAGGATGTCATCAAAGGGGACAGGGACCAGTGCTGTGTGGCACATGGTGGGCACCATGCCACAGGGGGCACCTTTGAACCATTTGGAGTCATGTTTGACGGTGCGGAGGGTCGGGCTGTCCCCCAGGCTGCGGTAGATGACAGCGTCGATGGCCAGGAAATCCGTCACGGTGGCAGTGAAGAGCATCCCCCCTGCGCGGGAGAGGGACGTCAGCCGGGCACGGGGCAGGGGACAGCAGGCAGAGAGCCTGGCGAGGTGCCAGCGGTGCCACCACTGACCTGTGAAGAGGGCCACGTTGGCATGCTTGGGGTCATAGGGACACCGGGCCATGCCGCTGATGTTGTCCCCGACGGGCTCCAGAGTGTCCATCTATAGCGGGTGAGACAGGGCCGTGAGCGATGCCACGCAGGCAGGAGCATCCCCTGCCCGCCAGCCACTCGGACACAGCGGGGGTGACATGTGGGGTCCCAGGTGGCCCCGTCCCGGCAGGGGGGTTGGGTGACTCACGCTGTAGTTGGCGCAGACGGGGTTGAAGGCGTTGGTGCCGCAGACGAAGAGCAGGCTCTCATTCCGCACCAGCAGCACCTTGACGAAGTTACGGCACTCTGCCTGCGCCGGTGAGAGGGGACCGTCACCCCTCGGCACCCTGTCCCCCCCACCCCACCTCTGGGTGCTGCCACCCACTCCTCCATTGATGTGAGGGTCTGGCTTGGGGGCTGTTTTCACCCCAAAATGGCATTTAAGGGACCTGGAAATTGGATTTCTGGCAGATGCTGGGCCGGGCCTGCTTTGATCCCGAAATAATTAATTACAAACCCAATTATCCAAGTGGCCAATAAATCACAGAGACACAACCGCTGGCAGGGAGCGGGGAGGGAGAGGGTGACACTGAGGGGGGGACACGACAGGGTGGCCTTGTCTGTGTGACACAGGGTGCAGAGGGTGCTCGGTCCCCACCGGGAGGAGTCCCATGAGGTGCAGCCCCCCTGCCCCATACCTCGTGTTTCCCCTTCATCCGGCAGATGCTGATGTCGTGCTGGTTCGAGCGCCACGTCAGCTTCTGGGGGGGCAAGAAAACCCAGCGTGGGGCTGGGGAGAAGCTGGCAGCCCTCCCCGCCCCAGTGTCCCCCCGGCACCTGAGGGCTCGGCACTTACCCGGTGGTAGCGCATCTCGCCGGCACCGGTGGGCTCCAGGCTGACACGGTAGACGTTGTCCCTGGGGACGGGGACACAGGTGTCACCACCCCGCAGGGCACCCCGTGGATGTGCCCCCCAGGGAGGCATGCTGGGGGGGGGTGCAGGATCCACTACCACCCCACTGGGGGGATGTGGGGTGCTGGGGTGGGCGATGAGCATCACTGGGGCAGGGCCAGCCATGACGGAGCCCCCCCCCGAGGAGCCCCATGGCAGATTTTGGGGTGCCCCAGGCGTCACTCCCCAGCAAAGAGGGTTGGGGGGGGTGTTGGGTGCCCACCCCAGTGGGGCAGGAGGTTTTGGGGTGCCGCGGTTCAGACCTCTCCCCGATGAAGAGGGTCCGGTTGACCTTGAGGATGCGCTGGATGTTGAGGCGCTGGGTGCTCCCACCCTCGGGGCCAGCTGGTCGGCTCGTCCCGTGGCCCACGAAGACGGCGTAGTGCTTCACATCTGGGGGAGGACAGGACACATGGGGGGTCACACACTGCCAGGGCACCCCCACCCACCCCGGTTCCCCCAGAGAGCCGGGGCGACTGCCCTCACCCAGCCCTGCCCATGGGTGCCCCCTCCCGCCTTCACCCCAAACCCACTTCACATGGGTGCCCCCTCCCGCCTTCACCCCAAAGCACCCCAAAACCCCGTCCCCTTGCTGAGCCACGTCCCCACCTTGTGCATCAATGCAGCACCCTGACCCCTACCCTGCACCCCCGGGTGGGCACTCACAGTCCTCAGGGGCCACAGCGATGGGGCCGGGCTCCTCGGGGAAGGTGCCGTGGGCCGTCCTCTCTGCCACCAGCAGGAGCAGCAGGACCAGGGGGACGCGGGGTGGTGGCCCCATGGTACCCCCCGCCGCGGGTGGGCACCCACTGCACCTGCGGGAATGGGGAGAGGTGTGTGTGTGGGGCAACACCCACCCGGACGCCTGGGCTCCTTCCCCATTGCGTGACCCACCTGTACCCCAAACCCGTCACCAGTGCTGGGGTCCAGGGGCGGTCTCGGGGGAGGGTGGGGGGGGCTTAAGGCGTCGGTGCTGGGCCAGTGCCAGCGGCGAGGGGCCGGCGTGGGATGCGGCCGGGAGTGGTGATAGGGAAGCAAGTCCTTCCCCGGCTGAAGAATTTCAAATATGCTGGGAAAAGCGGCCCCCGCGCCCCCAGCGCCTGCGCGGCTCTGCACTGGGGCTACTGGGCCCAAACTGGGGCTTCGCTGGTGGCTCACCACCAACTAGCCATAGGGGAACTGAGCCAGAGCGTGGTGGCATGGTAGGGCTGGGACATGGGTACACAGGGACGGGGGGATATAGGGACACGGGGACACGGGGGAAGCCAGTGAGACTTTTCTCCATCCAAAATGACATTGGGATAGCTCAGAAAATCCCTGGGGACACACTGGAGCACCACGTGCCACAACACACCGCCCCCCGCACAGACAGCCCCAATGCCACCTCCACCGTCCCCCCCACCGCACTGGGCCACCATCGCTATCCTGCCCCCCATCCCCGTGGGGCAGTGGGGATGGGGGTAGGGCTGGGTAATTAGCAGCCAGGCAGGGATTTAATTGATTATCAATTCTGTGAGAGCAGGGAGCGGGTTCAATTGAACCGTCGCCCTCCTGCTGCTGTGTCCCCTGCGGGCAGCGAGGATGGGTGACATTGCGTGGGGATGGGGGTTGCGGCGCCTGGATGCCGGGCAGCTCCAGTGGGGAGACTCGTCCCTGTCCCCTCTGCAGTGTCACCAGCCCTGGCTGAGAACCAGCACTGTCCCCATCCCGGTCCACCCTGCAGTGTCAGTCTCCAGGGACATCTGACCCCAACCCCACTGTGTCACAGCCCCCAGGGACAACTGGCCCCATCCCCAGGGTGTCACAGACCCCAGGGACACCCAACCCCATCCCCACAGTGTCACATCCCCCAAGAACAACTGACCCCACAGTGTCACAGCCCCCAGGGATGTGTTCCCAGGGGCACAGTGGCCTCCTGGGGACGGCCACAGCCGTGGGACGGGTCCATGCCTCAGTTCCCCCACCTTCACAAGGAGCAAACAGCACCACCTCTTATTAATTTTTCTATAAAAATATATATTAAAAGATATATTTCTATAAAAAATAACCGATGGGGCCCTGCAAGGGCCTCAAAGCCCTTGCAACGCCGGTGGCACCACCACAGCCAACGCCAAGAGCAACCCAGAGGTTTGGCGCTGCTGACGAGGAGTGGGATGGGGGGGGATTTTTCCCCCCAAAAAGAGGGAAATGAGCTGGTTTTGGCACAGGCAGCTGCAGGTTTGTCACCCATGGCACACCGTGGGTGACAAACCGGCCAGGATGGGTCCCATCCCCTGGGCAACCAGCCTGAAAATTCCTATTTTTTTAAATCTATTTTTTGTGTCTGAGCTGTTTTCTAAAGGCCATGAACAATTTAATTGCTGTAGTTTAAGCTTCAGAGGCTTTTACCACCTGAGCTGAATTAGGGGGGTTCCCCAAAGCCCCCCCTCCAGCTTTACCTTTAGGGGCTGGTGGGGGCTCCTTGTCTAGCCTCGTTACCCAAACGAGCGATGCCACTTGGGTAACGATGTCCCCACGTTGTAACTCCCCCCTCCACGCTGGGTGACACCAGCAGCATCCAAAACCCACCAAATTTAAGTGTCCCCAGGCATTGGAGGGAGAGGGGGACCCCAAAAAGCAGCCCAAGGGAAGGGTTCAGCGTATATCAGCCACCTGAGAATCCAACCATGCCGGGTGGGATTTGGGGCGCGGGGTTGTTGCGTTGCAGCCTTGGGTCCCTGTATCCCCAAGCCAGGGGGTCCGGTGTCACCATGTCCGCGCCCCCCCAGCCTGGGTGGTGACAGTGAGCGGGCACGGGGTAACTGGAGCCTCCGGCGACATAAATGCCTGCGATTGTGCGGGCAAAGAAAAGGCAGTGGGGAGGAGGGGGCCAGAGGGGAGGGGGGGCACGGTGGGGGGGGCGGGTGACAAACAGGGACCCATTCACGGTGGCGGCAGAGGAGAGGGGATGGTCACCGTGCGTGTCCCCAAGGCGGCGGTGGGGAAACTGAGGCAGTGGGTGGGGACAGGGTGGCCATGCCGGGGATGCACTGGATGGTCCGGGGGGGCTTCAGGGTCTCAAGCCCCCATGTCTCTGACACCGCACAGCTGAACATCCTCGGCCATTTCCCTTGCCTTTGTCCCTGCTGCAGCCCCCCCGTGCCTCAGTTTCCCCATTTGAAAGCTCACTCAGCCCTCACCCACTGCACACAACGCTTTTTTTTTTTGGGGGGGTGGGGAGCAGCCACTAACCCTGTCTTTCCCCCCCGCAGCGTCTCCCCAACCCCCAACACAGGGGTGATGGGGCAGGAAGGGGGAGCAGCCCCCCCACACACTTTTTCCCCCCCCGCCATAATTTCTAGGAGCAGTGACCCCGAAGCGCAGTGGGGTCCCTGTGACCCCGAAGAGGGGTCTGCCAGCACACACCCCCCGCCTGCCGGGGAGGGGGGACACGCTGCCCCCATTCCCCTCCCGGGGATGGGAGCCCTTCCCTGTGGTGGGGTACGGCTCCTGCCCCCCCCCGCCCCCGGCACCGGGCTCTGCCCACCTGAGCTCCACCGGCCACCTCTGCTGGCCCTATGGCACGGCCACCGCTGTCCCCACCGCTCCAAGGGGGGGTCCCCGACGCCTGGGTCCCATAGCTGGGGGTGAGTGTCCCCCCCTTCTCAGGACGCCCCGACGGTGCTGGGGGCTCCGGCGTCCCGAAAGTGGCTCAGCTGTCACATAACCCCCCCGCAGGGACCCCCGGGGGAGGGGGGCCCGCGCCCCCCACCCGCGCCAGGTGGGAAGGTAGGGCTGATGTCACCGTAACTGGAGCCACCAACCCCCCTGGCAGCTGTCACCGCAGCCGGGGACCCGGGGGGGGGGTGGCCACCCATGGGACCCCCCGAGCGGCACCACAGTCCCGTTCCCCACATCCTCACCAGCCATCGCCGCACCCGGAGCTGATCCCAGTTCATTCCCATGGGATCCCAGATTCCACCCGCCCCGGCTCAGCCTCACAACAGAAACCCGTTAGAACGGGGGGACACACTGGGAAATGGGGGGGTACACCGGGAAAGGGGTGGAACACCAGGAAAGGGTGGGGGACACAAGGAAATGAAGGGAACACCAGCCCTGAAATCCCTTAAAATACAACTTTTTTTAGGAATACCAGCAGCAGTGGTCCAGCACGACCAGCCACCAGCCCCTAATTAATCAGGGTCGTTATCAGGCATTTGACAATGTATGGGGGGGGGGGTTTACGGTATTATCTCAATATCTAAATAAATCCCTTCCCCTTTCACAGGGCTAATGCCAGATTTATTTGCTGTTTGGGGTGATTTCCTTCAGAAAGTACCCAGCGCCAATAAGCAACCAGCAATTAGATATGCTAATGAGGCCCTTATAAGCAGCATTAAGGAAAATGCGCCCCCTCCACTCACCAGCCCCCCAAAATGCGGGTCCCCAGAGCATCCCTTGCTCTGGGCGGTCACATGGGGGGTTCCCCCCATTGCCACAGGGGGGGTTTTGGGGGTCGCACCGAAATGGCTGTGGGGAGCCCCCCCCAACCCAGCTGCTGCCACCGCCGGGGTGGGGGGGGCTCAGCCCCCCCCCCGGGTTTCCGTTCCGGGGCCGGTTCAGATGGCAGAGCCAGGAAGCAGCTGTCCCCACGGCGGGGACAGAGCAAATGTCACCCCGGCCACCTGGCACCGCAGGCTGGCCCTGGCCCTGTCCCCTGCCACCGTGTCCCCCCTCCCTCCACCAAGCAGCACCTCCCGGGGGGTGCAGCAGGCAGTTAGCACCCCCAGAGCTGGGGGGGTGCCAAGAGGATGGGTGGGACCCCAGCATTAGTGGGGTCCCCATGCGGGTGACAGGGACGGGGGGCCACTGGCGTGGACACACACACACACACACTCAGAGCACCCACCATTTACCTTGGCGCTTCCACGGCCCCGCCGGCGGCTCAAATGTCCCCCCGGGCCTCCCGCTCCGGTTACCGGCTCCTCTTACAGCTGCCGTTTATAGCCCCTGTCCCTGTCCCTGTCCCCTCCCCAGCACCCACGACCCACCCCCCCCGGTGGGGACCCAGGCGTCTGGGCCCCCCAGGACATCCCCGAGCACCAGGGGGGGGCCGACCCCCCAACACGGGTTCTGGGGATGGTGGGGACCCCGTGGTCACTTTGGGTGGCTTTGTCCCTGCACTCGTCACCCGCCGCGATCCCCAGGGGTGACATGAGCCACTGGGTGCTGTCAGCACCTTTGACACCCGCTGGGTGACACCCATGGGTGCTGCGTGACCCTGGCACATCCCCTCCGCCACGCCTGGGCTGGTGGCCGGCCAGAGCCGCAAGGTAATTTGCATATTAAATACATACTCATCTGCATATTACGGATGGTTTCCTATCAAGAAGGTGTCACGCTTCATGCCAAAATAAACCCCATGGAGGGGACAGGGTGGCAGGCAGGGGCACCCCAGGATGCTGTCCCCCCCAGTTCACAGCCGTTGTCCCCTGTCCCCAAGCACATGGCTGCCCTGTTCCCTCCCCTTCCCCATTCACAGCCCTTGTCCCCTGTCCCCCCCCAGGCACATGGATCCTCTTGTCCTGCTGGTTCCCCCAAGGCACTTGTCCCTACAGATACCGATCCCCCCATGGCCCTCCTGTCCCCGCAAAGACAGTCACCCCCGTGTCCCCAAGGGCACTCATTCTCTTGTCCCCAAAAGCTCTCATCCTCACATGTCCCTCCTGCCCCTCCAAGACAGCCATCCCCATTGTCCCCCTTGTCCCCAGAGTCACACATCCCCCCTTGTACCCAAAGGCACTCACCCCCCTCGTCCTTTCTGGTCTCCTGTGCCACCCCAGCGGCTCTGCACCCTCGCTGGGTCCCCTTGGGCTGCCAAGTGTCACCCTGGCACACCGCTTGGGCACCCGCATGGCCCTGGGGCCACCCTGGCTGTGGGCGGCCGCAGTCAGGTCCCGCCGGCAGGAGCAGGTCCGGCCACCCTGAGTCACCGCTTCCAGCCTCCTGCCTCAGTTTCCCCTCAGCATAGGAAGGGGGAGCCCCCTGCTCCCAGCCGGAGTCTGGCCACTGCTCCCGGGACCTCCCCTGTGCACCCCAGGGTGCCCTGTCCCCAGGGAGCCCCTATCCCCAGGGAGCTCATGTCCCCAGGGAACCCTGTCTCCAAGGAGCCCCATGCCCAGGATGCCCCGTCCCCAGGGAGCCCATGTTCCCAGGGAGCCCTGTCCCCAGGTAGCCCCATGCCCAGGGTGCCCCCAGCTCTGGGCTGCCCTGTCCTCAGGGACCCTGGTCCCCCAGGTGTCCCCAGGGTGCCCTGTCCCCGAGTGGGCAGAGGGACACAGAGCTCCTGGTTCAACCCCAACAGGCAAACCCAGCTCCACATGGGAGACCCACCATCACAAACCTGCCTCTTCACACCCAGCTCCAAGTGGGAACCCTACAGTCACAAACCAGGGCCCGGAGCCCAGGCGGGAGGTTGCCGCACACACCCACACCTGTCAGAAACAGCCCAAAAAACCCCCAAACAACCCCAGTCCTGAGAAAGCAACCCTACAATAACAAACCCACAGACGCCAGCAGCTGGGGAGAGCCAGAGGAGGTGGAGGAGGTGCTGGGGAGGCCAGGAGCAAGCGCTCAACCCCTCAGCCTGCTCATTTTTTAAACCTTAATAAAGTTTAGTTGTTGGTTTTGATGGTTTTATTTCCATTCCGGGCTCCCCCGCGCCAGCTGCGCTCGGCTGCTCTGCTCCGGCCGGGAAAACGGGGCTTTTAATTGCTCCAAGCCTGGGCGCCAGCGCCTCGAGTTCAGATTTCTACGCTCCAAAACACTTATTTGTAGTTAAATAAGATGAAATATCCTGCCTGCTTGGTGAAACAGCGCGGTGCCGGGGGGCGAGGGGTGCAGGTGGGCGCTGGGGAGGGTTGCAGCTCTCAGGGACTCTGCTGTGCCACCGTCCCCAGCATCACGCAGTCCCTGAGGTGATGGTGGCCCCGGAGCTGCCACCCGGGGTGTGTTTCTACCCAGGGCACCCACTCTGTGAAAACCCCTCTCTCTCCCCCGCACCACCCACCTCCTGGGGACACCAAGGGACGGTGACACCCCTGGGGACAGGAGCCACGGCCACTGCCAGCTCCTGGTGCTGGTGCGTGGGCCATGAAGGGTGACACCCAATGCCCCCGCTGCCACGAGCCACCAGCACCCTGACACGGGCACACCCCGAGCCCCAGCTGGGCTGTGGGATGCACCGGAGCCAGGGTAGTGTGGGTGCTGGCACTGCGGCACTGCCAGGGTGCGGGATGGCACGTGGGATGTGGGATGTGATGTGGGATGCAGGGCGGGATGCGGGATGCGAGGAGGGATGCAATGTGGGATACAGGATGCAGGCTGGGATGTGGGATGCAGGGTGGGATGTGGGTGGGATATTAGATGCAGGCTGGGATGTGGGATGCAGGCTGGGATGCAGGATACGAGATGGGATGCAGGCTGGGATGCAGGATGCGGGATGGGATGCAGGATACGAGATGGGATGCGGGATAGGATGTGGGATGGGATGCGGGATGCTGGATGGGATTCAGGATGGGATGAGGGATGCAGGATGGGATGCAGGCTGGGATGCGGGATGGGATGCAGGATGAGATGCAGAGTGGGATAGAGGATTCAGGCTGGGATGTGGGTGGGATACTAGATGGGATGCAGGCTGGGATGCGGGATGGGATGGAGGCTAGGATGCAGGCTGGGATGGGATGAGGGACGCAGGATGGGATGCGGGATGCTGGATGGGATGCAGGCTGGGATGTGGGGTGGGATGCAGGATGGGATGCAGGCTGGGATGCGGGATGCCAGTGGCGGCGCGGAACAAAGGGCCATTGTTTGCGGGCGCGCGCCCAGCGCCGCCGCCCCCGCGCTGGCCGCCTCGCCGGAAGGTCAGGTGTTTCCTCGCTGCCCTCGAAACGGCTCCTTGTTCCCCCGCCAGCGCCGGCAAAGCCCCCTCAGCCGCTGGCACCCACCAGGCCGGCATGGACCCGCTCTCCTCCCCGCCGCCACCGCGTTGCTCCTGGCCACCGGTGCCACAAAGCTTGTGGCAGGACGGGTGATAAAGGTCCCTGTCCCCTGGGTGGCCCCGCCAGATGTGGCGGGTGTCATCTGTGTGTGGGTGTGTGTGCACCATGCGTTGGGTGTGTGTGCAGGTGTTGGCGTGTGCAGCAGATGTCACGTGTGTGCCTGTGTGTGTGTGCATGTGCACCAGCTGTCAGGTGTGTGCAGGTGTCAGCATAGGCACCGGCGGGCACACGTGTGCAGGCGTGTGGACACTAGGTGTCACGTGTGTGTGCCGGTGCATGTGCACTGCGTGTCATCTGCGTGCAGGTGTGTGTGCACCATGTGTGACAGCTGTGTAGGTGTTGGTGTGTGCACCAGCTGGCACATGTGTGTGGCAGTGTGCACTGTGTCACGTGTGTGCGGGTGTCAGCATGGGTACCGGCTGTCACGTGTGTGCTGGCGTGTGTACACTACGTGTCATGTGTGTGCAGGTGTCTGTGCATGGGGTATCACGTGTGTGCAGGTGTCTGTGCACCGGCTGTCATGCGCGTGAGGAGTGTGCAGGGACAGGTGTGCACACAGGGCTCTGTGTGTGCGCATGGGGCTGTTGTGCACCCGTGGGGGTGCACGCGTCTGGCGTTTGTGTGCATGGGGCTGTCATGTGTGAGCAGCAGCAGCTGTGCGATGACCGGGGTGCTGGGGGTGGGTGGGAGCCGGGCACCCCCCAAGCTGGGCAGGATCGGGCCCCAGCCCGTGCTCCAGGCTGTTCCCAGCACTGACCCCATGGTGCGCCAGCTCAGTCCCCGCGGGTGACACGAAGGACACGGGCCGGGGTTCTCTGCAGCTCCACACTCCCGACCCGCTGCCCTGGGCAGGATCAGGCCCCACGCAGCGCAGGGCCAGGATGGCTCCTGGCCTCCCAAAGCTCCTTTTTTAATGCTTCCCAATTTCCCGGCACTTTACACCCCTTTCCCTCGGCAGGAGATGATGGACGGGGCTGATAATAAAAGCCAGTTATTTTCCCACCGCCCAAACTGGGCCCGGTCTCTCCAAAGAGCCTGTGGGTGCTCCCACTGCTGCCTCTTCCCATCCCACCCTTCTCCATCGCCTCGGATTTGTTTTCAGTGCTGGGACGGGGGTGGCTGCCACCACCCCCTGTCCCAGTCCCCAACTACCGCAAAGTCACATGCTGTCCCCTACTCCGTGCCTCAGTTTCCCCACCCGATGCCCAAGCACCCCACAAGCATCCACAGCCCCACATCACCCCACCAAGGATTTGACTGCAGCCACCGCTCCCCCAGGGCCACCATGTCCCGCCCCCCCCGCCCAGATCCATCCAGCACCAAACCCGGCACTGAGTTCGGCCGCGGCGCCGCTGGGTTTGATGAGATTATCCCGGCGGGTGGGATTACACAGAGAAGAGCCGGGGATTAGCCACGGCGCATTGGCACGCTGCTGCCAGAGCTGTGGCCCACCTCGCCACCCGCGGGCCGAACTGGGCTGAACTGGGAGGAACTGGAACCAAGGTGTGACTGCCAAGCCCTGGGGCTGGGGTCCCCTGGGACCTCCTCTGGGGACTGGTGGCTTCACCAGCCGCTCTTTAATTAACCGGGTGCCAGGAACCGGCACAAAGAGACAAGAGGGATCTTTTTTTTCCCCTCTTTTTCTTTCTTTCTTTTTTTTTTTTTTAATTTGACAAAATTGTAATTAAATAGGGAGTAAAATCCTGTTAGCACAAGGCAGCCCCACTGGGATCTCCTCCGTGCCAGACGATCGCTCTCCCTCTCCCTCCTGCCTTTGCGCAGGGAATCGAAACCTTCATCACCCCTTTCAGGGGATGCAAGTGAAGCCCGAAGGTCCCCAGGGACGAGCGGGGAGGTCCCCAGGGCCACCGGGTCCCCTCTGCGGTGGGACTGGGTGCTGCTGGGGATATGGCAGCATCCTTTTGGGTACCACGCTCCGGCAGCCACCTCCATCTCCATCCTGGGGATGGAGGGATGGGAAGTAGAGATCCTGGAGCCCCCGGGATGCGGCACCTGTGATGCTGGTGGCAATCAGATGATGCCGGCAGCTATCGGATGCTGTTGGTGGTGATGGGATGTTGCCAGCGGTGATCGGGCGATGCCAGCGGCGATCGGGCGCAGACAGGTTAAGCAGGCGCCGTGGCACAGGCCAGATGGAACCGGGCTTGTTCTTGGTTTTCTTCACTACTATTTATGTTGCCAGAACGCACACCAGATGCCACCACACCGGCACCGCTGTCAAACCATCCCAACTGGGCCAGTGGCACCCCACTCACCTGGCACAGCAAGAGGTGCTGGCACCGGGAAAGCCACCAGTAGGAATAACCTCAGAAGGCAACGCCGGGAAATAGATACGGCTGGAGCGGCCCCGGTGCGGGAGATGTACTGAGGGGCCGGCGCGGCTCAGCCCACTGAAAAATTAAATCTCATCCAAACTGGCAGGTTTAATTAAAAATATTCGAGCTTGTCTAAGGATACAAACCGCGTCCGGCACTGCAGCAGGGAGCTGCATCCAGCTGCGGTACCCGGCGAGCATCGTGCCGGCACGGGCCTCGTGGCCAGACTCGGCCCCCCCAGCACCGGCCCGGCAGATCTGATGGGGAGGGAAGAGTTCTCCCAGGAGCCACTGGTTTAACTGGGAGCCAAACCATCACGTGGCGTGTGCGGAGCGAGGGATGCCGGCTCGGAGGGATGAGGGGGCGTGCGAGGGGGACGGTGACACCCAGCCTGGCACGTCACCACCCTGCCCCGTGACTTCGGGCTCCTGGCAGGGCTTGGTGGGCTGCAAAGCGCCCAAAAACCACCTGGTTTTGGGAGAGCACTGGGGTCCCCGCAGCTGGGGGCAGCTCCGCCACAGGGAGCGGCACACCCACACGCGTGCACACACATGGACACGCACGCACACGCATGCACACGTGTGCACAGCCACCTCCAGCCCGCTGCGGTCACCGAGCAGCGCAGCCCGGTTTTGCCGGTGGCTTTGCTGCTGCTGGGGGTTGAATTTGGAGGGGGGGTCCCTTTGTTTATGGGATCGGCGGGGAAAACATCTTGCGAAGCAGTTCCCAGGGGGAGGGCAGAAAGGAGCCATCTCCCCCGCAGCCGGAACACCGGCTGCACCGGCACCACTGGCGGGGGCTGAGCTGCCCCCAGCATCCTCACAGCCCCAATCCCACCCCCGGTCAGGGACCACCTCCAGCCTCCCCCCATGCACAAAACATCCCCCCTGCTCCCCGCTGCAGCCACGTGCCCCGGTGACAGCGGTGACCCAATTCCCGTGTCACCCCGGGGATGCTGCAAAATGGGCATCGCTGCCTGTGCTCAGCACCCGCTCGGCCCTGGCCCCCAGCACCCAGCGGGGACACGCACCTGCAAACACCCCCCCATGGCTCGGGGAGCAGGGGGCACACGGTGTGACCAGGGTCCTGGCACCCAGGGCCGGATCCTGCACCCCCCAGCTGTGCACGGAGCTGCCTGCCCTCTAGTGTCACCGGTTCCAGCCCTAAATGTGGTTGAAATTGCCGGGGGGACACACACAGAGGGGACCCTCCCGAAGGCAACACACTCCTTCCCCACGGCTGTCTCAGCAGGATGGGACGGGGAGCTCAGCCGTGCGCCCCTCGGAGCAGGATCCGGCCCGGCTGGGGCACCCGCAAAGAGAATGGAGTGGGGCATCGGGGAGGGGCAGTGGTCCCAATGTGACACCATCATCCCCACCTCCGCCAGACACGGGTGACAAGCAGAGGTGGGTGTCCCTGAGGGGGGGGAAACTGAGGCACAGCAAGAGGCAGTGCTCACCCAAGGTCACCCCGAGCCGACGGCACAGCCCCGCAGCCCTCCCCGCTGCTGTGGGGGGTGCTGGGCCCCCCCAAAGCTCCCCATTCCCTCCGGCCCCACGGAGTGGGAGCAGCCGGGGCAGGTGGGGGCTCGGGGGGGCCCAGCACCCCAGCTGCTCTGGGTTATGTGAGAGCAAGGGAGGCCTGGCCTGGGAGGAGTGGGGGGGTGCTGGGGTTGGGGGGTGCCCAGGGCACCCAGCAGTGGGGGCGACCGGGCAGGATTTGGGTTGTGGTTAGCACCTTACACCTCATGTTATTTTAGGGTTGACCCCCCCCTCCAAATTTGCAGTCGGCATGACAGTGCTGAGCCCCAAAAGGGGGACGGGGCCCCCCCAGCCACTGCCTGCACGGGGCTCCACAGCCATGCTCTGACGCTGGGGTGTGCCACCACCCCCCCCATGCTCGGGGGGGGTGCCCCACTTTTGACAGGTCTGCCCCCCTGTTCCTTGTCCCCACCAAGTTACAGATTCAGCGAGACGGAGCCAGGCACCCCCCCAGTTTGTGAGGGCTCTGCCCCCCCAGCCCTGCAGGGTTATTTTTTGGGGGGGGCCTATCGCAACCCCCCCCAGGCTGAGACCTTGCTGCTCCCCTCCGCCCTTTTGGGGGCTGCATTGGACAGGCCCCCCCAGTTCAGTCTCTCTGCCCGCCCCCCCCCCAGCCCAGCTGAGGCCGCATGGGGGGGGGCACAAAACAGCCCCCCTTTTTCCTGCCTCCCCCCAAAAAAAACCAACAAGCCCTGGCTGCTTCCCAAAGTGGCGGCGGAGGCAAAACGGAGCCCGATGAAGCAGGGACGCCCCCCCCACCATCTCCGTCCTCCCAGCTCCCCCCGACCCCTCCCGCACCTCCCGCCCATCACCGTGTCCCGGGGCTGGGGGGGGTGTCGGGGTGCCGGTCTGGGGTTCTGACGGGTGGGATGGGGGCGTGGGAGGGGATGGGGGGGTGGGACTGGGTGCTGGGTGGAGGGGGGGGGTGCGGGACTGAGGTGCTGTGCGGGGCTCAAGGGTGCGGGGGGTGGGGATCGGGGTGCTGCCTTGGGGAGAGGGGAGCGGGATCGGGATGCTGCGGGGAGAACGGGGTGCTGGGGGGGGACAAGGATGCTGGGGGGGGGGCGTGGGGGTGCAGGATCCGGGTGCGGGAGGGTCTCCGTGGTGCCGGGGGTGCAGGATCGGTGTGCGGGGAGGCTCGCCGGGGTGGGCTGGGGGTGCGGGCTGGGGGTGCGGAGGGGTGCCTGGGGTGCCGGAGGGGGCTGCAGGGGGGAGGATGGGGGCGCCGGGGGGCTCCCCAGGAGTGCTCGGGTAGGGATGGGGACGCAGGAATGGAGGTTGGGGGGGGGACACGCGGTGCGGGGGGGCCTCAGGGGACAAGGAGGAGGGGGCAGAGGGGTGCGGGTTGGGGGTGCCGAGGGTGCCGGGGGGTGCGGGGGGGGGCCCTCCAGCCCGTGACCCTTCAAGGTTCCGCCCGCTCCGCCCGGAGCCGCTAACAAAAGCGCCGCTTCCCAATGCAGCAGCCTCCGCCGGCGGGAGGGGGGAGGGCTGGGGGGGGCACCCTCCGCTCCCTCCCATCCTCCCCCCGGGAGGGGGCAACCGATGGAAGGGGGGGGAATAAACCCGTTGGACCGGACCGCATCGCCGCGGGGGGGGGGGGGAGGGAGAGGGCACCCGCCGCGTCCTTACCTCCGCCGTCCCGGGGTGGGGGGGTCCGGGGCTGGGGGCCGCGGGGGAGGGTCCCGGTGCACCGCGCACCTGCGGCCGCCGGCAGCGCGGCTCGGCCCGGCCCCGCTCCGCTCCGTTCCGCTGCGCTCCGCCGCCGCGGCGGGAGGCGCCGGGGCACCGGAGCCCGGGCGGGGCGGGGCCGCGGGCGGCGCGGGGGGGGCCGCGGCCGGAGCCGGAGCCGGAGCCGGGCCCGCCCGGTGGATGCGGCTCTACCGGGGCCGCTCCGGCAACAGCGGCGATGGAGGAGCCGCCGCCGCTCCCGGAGCGGCTGCTGCGCCCCCCCCGCCTCGCCCTGCCCCCGCCCCGGGGAGGCGGCCCGGCCCGGCCCGGCCTCGGGGCCCCCCCGCCCCTGGCGCCGAGAGGAGGGGAGAGGCGGGGGGAGCCCTCCCCGCCTGCCTCGGACCCCCCGCGGCAAAAGGGCATCCCCCCCTCTTCCATCCCTGGCACGGGAGGGGTCAGGACCGACACCCCCCCCGGTCCCCTGCCTCAGTTTCCCCCCCTCCCTGGCACGGAGAGGTAGTGCGACCCTGTCCCCCCGACTCTGCCTCAGCCTTGCACCCCCCCCCGGCAAGGGGGCTCCCCCCCATTGCTACCGAGCACATCCCTGCCCCCTGCCTCAGTTTCCCCTCACACCGAGGGCTCAGAGCTGCTCTGTGCCCCATGGGGAAGGCCCAACATCCCACCCCGGGGATGCGGGGTGGTGTCCGGGGGGGGGCACACCAGGCTCTGGGGCTGACACACAGGGTGGGGGCCCAGTGTGGTGGGTGACGGTGCTTTGCTTTCACTGCTTCCATGCTTTACCACCGTCCCCCCACCGCCATCTGCTTCCCCAGCCGGTTTTAGCTAACTTTGCCCGAAAAGACCCAAATCCCGGCAGTCAGAAATAAACATACACACACACGCACTCCCCAGGATGGGAAATCTCAGCTGAGCCCCCAGGGTGCCGGGGTGCACCTCGGGCGATGCCACTGACCTCTGGCGTCGGTGTCACCGCTCCGCAGGCAGCCGGGTTTCTGGAGAAGCAAAGCACGGATCCCGCAGAGCCGCCGGTGCTGGGGCAGCCTGGCTCCCGCCTGCCTGGGTGTCATCGGTGCACCGAGTTCTGCCCCATGCTCAGCCTGCCTGGGAAGCAGGAGGTTTCTCACGCCGCCGGTGATTCACCTCTTCCTGCCTCTCCTCCGGTCCCTCCTGGTCCCCGGGGCGGGGAAGGGGACAGCCACCACCCCGGGGGGGGACAGACACTGGAAAGGGGGGTCTTCAGAGGAAGGAAACCACAGCCTTGACTCAGCGCCTGAGTCACTGTCCCCAGGGAGACACTGAGGGGACACCGCTGAGCCCTTTGACCTGTTCACACACACCCCGGCCCTCAGCTCCCTTACTGTGGCCAAACTTGGGCTAATTAAGCCCAATTAACACTCCTCTGGATTAATTCCTCTCCAATTCCTGTGCCTCCTCCGAGCATCGCAAAGATGCTTTTTGCTGAATGTCGCTGACATCCCATGGCACCCCGACATCCCATGGCACCTTAATATCCCACAGCATCCCGACATTCCCCAGCCGTGATGGCCATAGGAATCCTCCCGGGGAAGGATTTTGGCCAGCAATCTGGAAAACCACAGCTCGGGGAGGGCTATTCTCATCCACAGGCTCCGCATCGAGATTTATTCCCGGGCTGTGGGGTTTCTTTGACCTTTTGGAAACAGAGCAAGCGACAGCAGAGCTAATTGGCTCGCCGTAAATCCCATGGCTACATGCGTGATGAGCAGTGCCGTTCTCTGTGGCAGGGTGGGTGTGGGGGGACCGGGGGGGGATGTCGGCCCCCCGTGTATGCGCCCCGCCGGCCTCGTGCATGCTGAGCACGCGGGGCAGCGGCGGGTGGAGCCGCGGCCCCCAGGCCTGCCCCAGCACGCCTGCCGCGTTCGGCACGGCATTTCATGCCACCCCCCCCCCCCGCCCAGCCAGCCCCCCCAACCCCCCGAGCCCTGCTGGGGCCCAGGCAGGGGTTTTGGGGAGCGGTGACTTATCAGCAGCCCCCATCCTCGCTCGTGGACCCCTCCGGCTCAGGACCCCAGTGGAGTCCCCTCCCCAGGACAGGGACCTCCCACCCGCATGGTGGTGTACCCCCGGTGTACCCTGCCCTCCTTCCTCCCAGCGGGGAGGGAGTCTTGGGGGGCAGGAGGACGCAGGGCTGGTCCCCAGAGGGTCCCTAGGGACACTGTCTGCCCCACCAGCCCTGGGGAGGTCATGGCATGGGGGTCAGGTACCATGGCTTGGGGGGGGCTGTCCTCTCCTCCCCGTGCTCGCTCCACGGGTGGGGACCAGCCTTCACCATCGCGTCTTCGGGAACATCCCCTGCACCCAGCCCCAGGCACGACCCCCATCCACAGCCCTCCCTGGGGGGCGGGCAGGCACGGCACCCACCTCTGGTCGCGCCGTGAAAACTCCCCCTGTGCTCATTTAACCCCGGCTTATTGCCTCCCTCCTAATTAGCTGCTGCTCGCCGCCTGCCTGCACCTGCAGGAGGGCTCCGCCTGGCCCAGCAGCCCTCTTAATGGGATGAACTGGGAATCGTACAGCGTCCTCCCAGCCCAGTCTCCCCCCGGGGGGGGGTGCTGCCTGCTGTCCTGGGGGTGCTCTGGGCATGGGGGCACCCAAGGGTTGGGCTGTGACATGACGGAGACCAGGAAAATAAATAAAAGCCAGAATGGAAATAGGAGAGAGAGAGAGAGAGAGAGAGACAGGAGAGGGAGAGAATTCCCAACAACTCCCTTAATTCCACCATATCCCGGCCCAGTTCTGAGGGCGCCGTGGCTGGGGAAGGTGGGGAAACTGAGGCACGGGGGGATCCAGTGACGGGGCAAGGAGGTGGGGAGAGACTGGGGCAGGGCTGAGCGCTGTGTGCAGGCGCGTGTGTGTGCTTGTTCACGTGCATGTGTTCATGTGTGTGCACGCCTGTGCTTGTGTGCACATGTGTGCGCATAGGTGCGTGCAGGTGCATGTCCGTGTGCATGTGTGTGCACGCATCCTTATGCATACATACGTGTGTACATGCATGCATGTGTGTGCCTATGTGCAGATGTGTGTGCATGCCTCCCCGTGCACGTGTGTGCACAGGTACACGTGTGTGCACGCATTCTTGTGCATACATATGTGTGTGCCTATGTGCAGAGGTGTGTGCATGCGTGTACACGTGTGTGCGTATGCGTGCCTGTGTACACACATGTGCATGCATGTGTATGTGCATGCATGTGCACGCCCCATAGCGCAGGGAGCGCTTCTCCCCGGGCCCCCCAGCTGCAGCCGTGGCCGCCGGGGTGGGTGCCGGGCGCTGGCTGGCTGCCGCGGGCCCTGCGGCGCTGGGTGCCGGCGGCGCTGGCAGCCCCGGTGGGCACGCTGCCCGCCTTTCAGGCCCCCCGCTCCGTGCCAACGCCACCCACCTGCCCCGGGAGCCGGGCACCGCACCACAGAGACGCCTTTGTGCCGCCGGATGGGCATGCATGGGTACGTGCATGCGTGTGCACGTGTGTGCGTGTGTGCACACACATGTGGCCCTGCATTCGCTCGCCTGGGAGCATTGCAATCGCCCCCCCCAACTTCCCCAGCTGGCACCGGCCCCCCCCCAAATATGCCGCCGGGTCCCCAGCACCTGCCACCGGCCGTGGTTGTGCCCGGCCCTTCCCCAGCACGCTGTGGCGCTCGGGGAGGAAGAGTGGTAATTAAGTTAATTTGCACATGCAAATCATCCTCAGTTTGAATCTGTTAATTTTATAATTTGATGTTTAATGTACATATCTGCTGTGTTTTCCCAGCCAGAAACCCAACATTTTCTGGGTGCTAATGATGGGGGCTGTGCTCGGGGGGCGGGGGAGAAGGACCCCACGGTTGCACAAGATGCTGATGATGCACCAGAGATTAATCATCGCTGGTAATGGGTGCACCCGGCGATGTGGGTGCCCGGGGGGGGACAGGAGATGGGGCTCACCCAGCTCCCGACTGGGCTCTGCCTTCTCTCCGCAGACCATCGTGGCAGCAGCCGGGGCCGTGCTGCAAACCGGCAGTTGGGGTTGGGTTTTAAATATTTACAAATCACTACCTGTCAGCGAGGGATGCTGCCGGGGAGAAGGCGATGAGCTGCTGGGCACGGCCACCCCTGGAGCGAGGGAGGGAGCTGCTGCGTACGTGCCGGGCAGCCCCAGAAATGAGTGAATTTGCCCCATTCCGGAGGCAGCACGGGGTTCTTTCCATCCCTCCTGCCAGGGAGGGGTTTTGGGGTGTGGGTGGTTGTGAGCTGAGACCTGGCAACTCGTGTCAGCCAGCTGCCAGCCTCTGGGGGACGGAGGGACATGTCACCCACCAGAGTGTCCCACCCTGCAGGGCCGCCAGCAGCATTTCCCTGGGGAGCCCAGCGCCAGCCGTCAGCGCCAGGGACTGCAGGGCCCACGGAGGACATGGTGTCCTCACCCCTTTCCGATGCATCCCTGAGAGCTCTGCCGGCTTGTCCCGACCCCAAAAGTCCTGCCTGGACATGGGGGACTGCAAAAATGGGCTGTGTCCTGAGGCTGAGCATCACGCCAAGGATGAATATTGCCCTGAGGCCAGGCATCACCCCGGGGCCAAGCATCACCCCGTGGTCAGGCATCGCCATGAGGCTGAGTATCATCTTGGAGCCAAGCGCTGCCCTGGGGCCGAGCGTCATCCTGGGGCCGAGCATCACCTGGAGCTGAGCATCACCCTGGAGCAAAGCGCTGCCCCGGGGCTGAGCATCACCCTGGGGCCGAGCATCACCCCAGAGCCGAGCACGAGCCCAGGGCTGGCAGAGGCCGACAAGCCGCGTCCCTGTTTATCTGCAGTGCCGGATGGGGTTTTGCATATGCCGGATTTGCAGGTTCCCTTTGAAGCTCCGGCTGCTGCCAGCCCCTCGTCTCTGCCTCAGCGGAGATAAAGCGGTTCCCCGCAGCCACCGAGCTCGGGAAGGACGTTGCCACCCGCTTGGCCAGGGATGGATCCGGCTGGGTGATCCCCAGGTCCCCAACAAGGCAGGGAGCAGCCCTTGGGGAGCAGGGGAGGGTGATGCCACCTTTCTAATGAAAGCTAATCACGATTAATCCCGTCTCATTGTTTACTCGGGGCTGATTTAAGCACATTTCAGGCTAGACTGAGCAGTTGAACATTTCTAATGTATTTCTCTTTCTGCTTTAATGACCTCGTTCCTGCCACCCCGCTGCCATCTCCCTGCTCCAGGAGATGAGTGGTAACTTCATCAAGTTCATCCGGAAAGAGAAAAAAACCTCCCTGTCTGCTCCTGGGGTGGCCGGGAAGGAACCGAGCCTCCCGAGCCCCATGGGGACCCAGCTTGGCCTGGTGACGTTCAGGGCCACCCCATGTCCCCGTGAACCTCAGCCTGCCCTGGCCTTGGCCATCACTGGGGTCTCCCACCCAGACGTTCCCCAAGGCCAAATCCAGCTGTTCCCACTGCCAGCCCTGCACAGTCCCTCCGGCTGCTCTCCCCATAAACCCAGGGCTCTCCCCTCCAGATGTGCCCGCCCCATGACCCCATTCCAGCTGTTCCCATTGCCATCCCAGGGCCATCTATCAGGCTGTTGCCCCCCCATTCCCCAAACCAGCTATTCCCACTGTCACCCAGAGCTTCCCCATCCCGATGTGCTCCCTGGAGCCCAGTCCCTCCCAATCCAGCTGTTTCCCCCCCAGCCCTTTCCCTCCCAGCCAACCCCATGTCCCCCCCCAGCCTCCCACCGAGCCAGGACTATTTTTAACCTCCCCTTCAGCTCTCTCCTGCTCCATTTCCATACGGAGGCAGCGACTTTCGCAACCTTTTTCCAACCCGGAGGCTTTCTGTTCTCCCTCCCTCCGGCCATGAAACGATGTGATGGGGGGGCAAGGGTCTCGGTCTCCTCAGTCCCTCTGAGGGGCTTTGCCACACTCACTTCTTCCTCGGAAGAGCTGTTGCCCATCCTCGCTCCTCCTCAGCCTCTCCCTTTCCCCCCCCAGGACAAAATCCTTTGGTTTTCTGTATCCTGCCAAGGAAGAGGAGCAGAGAGAAGACTTTCGGGATGGGCAGGGGGAAATTTCCCTACTGGGGTGATGGGACAAGGGACAACGTCCCCCCCATCCACCCTCCAACACTATTGCACCCTGCTGTTCCTTCCCCCATGTCCCCCACCTTGGAAACCTCTTCCTCCCACCCCGTGCCTCAGTTTCCCCAGCATCCCAATGCACCGTGACCAAGGGACGTCCCCCCCAACCCAACCAGTGGCACCAGCACCCCCCAACTGGGCTGTCCCCATGGCAGGCAGCCGGCGTGGATGCCACCGCCCCCCCCATACGGATGCTTTTGCCGGGGAAGAGCCAGCCCCGGCAGCAATTGTGATTTTCCCCTCAAGCGTGGCTAACTCCGGCGCTCGCTGGGCGGCCCAGACCAAGCCAAAGCATTTTTTACCCCCCCCGGGGTAGCTCAGGCAACACCCGCTGCAGAGACAAGACCTGGGGAGGGGGAAAATCCCCTCCCACAGCCCGGAGAGAAAAGAACTCACAAGAATTTCACCCAAAATAAAGGCGCAAACTTGGAGCAGGCTGCTGACCCCATCCTGCCACTTATTTGTTGTTCCCTCTTCCCCCCCCTGCCCCCCATCTATTTTCCAGCTTTCAGCCCAATCCTCCAGCTGGGATGTCCCCTCTCCAAGAGGATAAAGCCCCAGGAGCCGGGGACACGCACAGAGCTCTGTTCCTTGAACAACGACTGAATTCACTAAATTCAAGGGCAATCAGAGTCAAAGCTGCTGCTTTTAAAAAAAATATTATTTATTTATGCTATTATTACAGCAAGTTAGTAAAAAATGATGCGCACTCAGCTTTGAAGTAGAGCAAGCAAACCGCCCTAAATGGTTAAAAAAACCCAATTAAGTGGTGAAAATCCCACCCTTCCTCCCTGTCTAAGGACTGGAGTTAAGGTCAGCTCTTTCCTTTCCTTAATCTATGATTTTTTTTACCTTGATAGCAATTTTCCCTGGGCTGCCAGCCGCTTGGTAAACGGTCTCTTTCGCCTTTAGCCCTTCCTTTCTTTTCAGGAAAATGGAATCCTTTTTTTTTTTTAATCACTCTGTTATTTAAACGCCGGTGGAGCGGCACCCAATGCCATGAGACAGGGTGATGCTCCGGAGGCGGGGTGATGCTCCGGTACCCGCTGCATCCCGAGGCGGGGGATAAACCCACACCGGGTGCCGCGGGAGCAGCGCGGCTGGATGCTTTGGGCATCAGCCCGTTGTTTAATGTCCCCGTCTGTCACCGTGAGTGCCCGGGATGCGCTCCAGTGAGCGGTTTGCGGTGGTGAAATGCCAAGCCGGCACGCCGCAGGTGCCTGGCAGACACGGGGAGGTTTTGTCGGTGTTTCCCATCATCAGCAGCATTTCCACTGCCGAGCATCACGCTGTTGCGTGTCCCCAACCCTGGCATGCTTTGTCCCCAAAGGGATGCCTGTGCTGGGGCAGTGCAGCACCTCTGCAGGTGCATCGCAGTGGGAACGTTCCTGCTTTGGCTTCCAGCCCCCGAGGCCGGATCCTGCATTCCCCTGCCCAGGAAAGCCTTCGGCCTTGCTGCCGCCCAGGGCTTTGCTCCGATCGATGCTCCAGCCTCTCTTAACACCTCGCAGGGATCGATGGACAAGGCAGGGAATTGCCTGCACCGGAGGGACATGGCTAATTCCCCTGGCAGGGCTCTGCCTGCAGCCGCTCGCCTTAACCCTGCCCGTGCCGTGGCTGTCACCACACTCTCCGGCAGCGTCACCCAGCTGGTGCCCATCACCGTGGCCTCTGGGCACCGCCACAGTGCTGCATCCCTGAAGCTCTGCCCATTTCAGCTGCCGGCTCCTGTCTCTGCCTCTCCTCTCTTCCAGCTGAAGAGCTCCAACAGCCACCTAGAAAACACCAAAATCCAAGAAAATCTCCCCTAGACTGGAGCCTGCTGGTGGCACCAAGGCCATTTCCCAGACTGGGGGGACACCACTGCCTGTTGCTGACCTTCCCCTGCCAGAGCCCACACCCCACTTCCACGGGGCATTTAATCACTAAAAGGCAATTTGGCACCTTAAAATCACCCTCTGTATATGGGTCCTGGGGTGCCCACGCTCCCACAGGGCTCCTGGGTGGGTGCACGTCCCAGGAGGGGTCCAGGGGTGGTGGGAGAGGGCTCCCAGGCTGTGGGGATGGTGCTGCCCATGCAACTGGAGCACCAGAGCGTCCTTAAACGGGTGCAGGAACCAGCTTTGTTGTTGCCAGAGACCTGCTGAGCCCTGTCACAGCTCAGCACATGCACGAGTTCATCGCAAGCAGGATCCAGGTCCCCGAGGGGTGGCATGGCCAGGGATGCCGGGGATGGCGGCGGCCCGGCAAGGAGCTGGATCCCATCCTGGGAAGTCGGCTTTCGAGGAACACCGGTGCGGGGAGAGGGAAGAGGAGGCTGGAAAGGCTCCAAGATCAGCGGCGCTGATACGAAACCATAAATTATCCTCTCGGCTGAGCTGGCTGCAGGGAAAGGCAGCCCCTCCGAAAAGCCGGGCAAGCGGCACAGCCGGCGCTGACCCAGGCATTGCTGCCGTCTCCGGCTAAATCGAGGCGAGCTGGCTGCCATCGTTAAGGGGTGCTGTAATTTCTCATAAATCCAAAGCGAATAATTAACGGGCACGAGCAGCCGGGGCTGCTCCCCACATCCATCACAGCAGGCGGCCCCGGGGCCGGCAGGGTTGGTACCCGCTGTAAATCACCGGCACGGAGGCTCTGTGCCAAGGCAGGCAGGCCGGCACCGCCGCTCACGGGCCCCCCAGCGTGAGCCGGTCCCTTGGCAGAACAGAAAACCCCCGAATTTTGCAGGGGGCCGGGGAGATCTGCGGTGGGATGGAATGCGCTGGGATGCGCCGGTTGGGCTGGGATGACTCCGGTTCCCTCCAGCAAACGTCACCCAGTGCCGCTTCCCGGCATCCCCGTGATCTAATTACACCCAAGATGAAGCAGGGAATGATACGTGGCCTTTAATTAATAACTCGGCACGGGTGAGAGCATGAACGCCGGGTGCCAGCAGTTGAGGGTGCCCAGGTTTTGGGGTGCAGGGGATCTGCACCCCACGGGCACCCTCCGAGCCTGAACGGGAAACAGGAGCTGAAAAAAGACATTTAAATAATAAATCCCAGCTATTAAGGGGAGGCTGTACCTGGGAGAGCCGGCCAGCGCCGGCGGCCAGCCGGGTAATTAGACCGTGGATGAAATGATGAAAAGATATTTGCAGGCTTTGAGGCAGAGGCTTTGAAGCTGTAAATCCTGTGAAGGCAGCATCCCCGCACTCACCCGCCGGGAGATATTTACCCGGGACCAGCTTTCCACCATCCACGCGGTGCCCACAGCCTAGAAAGAAAAGTCCCCCCCTAGGGAGATGCTGGGCTCGGAGGGATGCTCCTGTGTTTGGGGTGGGCGTGGGGCTGGGTACCCGGAATTCTGTGCGTCTTGCTCTGGGGAAAGGCAACCCCGGTGCTGGGAACACACCAGGTACCGCGGTGTCACGGTGGTTCAGCCAGAGGTTAATCTGGCGCTGCGAGCCGGGCTGCCTGTGCCGGGCAGTGCTGGAGCCTCCTCCTGCGGGGAGCCAGCGGGAGCCGATGAGTGTCGGCGCTTCTGGGAGTGAGTAAAAGCCCTCGGTTCAAACCAGGGGGTGGATGGGTCCAGCAAGGGGGAGAAGCGCCGCCGGGGAAGGGTCGGTGATGCCGCGGGGTTCCCCCGGCCTGGCTGGGGCTGGTCATTCGCATGAGGAAGGGCCTTGACTGAAAACACCCCCGCACCGTGTTTGCGTGTGCGCACCCCCACCGCACGCACCTGCGCATCCACCCGCCTGGCCATGTTTCCCCCTCGGCGTGCACCCGTCCATGCACACACCATCCACGCCCCCAGCCCTGCGCGCCCCCCTGCACGCCCACCCCCCTGCACCCTCCCCCCATGGGCTCCCCAGCACCCCACGATGAGCAGCAGCGGGAGCAGCGCAGCCTCCCCGGACGGGGGTCCCGCTGCTGGACACACGGACAAGCACCAACGCTCCACCCCACACCTCCCTGGCCATGGAGCTGCCTGCGCCGCACTCACCAAGGCCAAGGCCACATGGGGACAGACCCCATCCCCAGACGGGCACCCTTTGGTCCTTAAACAACAGCCCGTCCACGGCTGTTCACCCAAAGGGATGTGACCATGTCCGTGGCGGAGCCAGGAGCATCCTGGGATGCGGGTGCCGGAAGGCGCCTGCCCTCAGAGAGGACATCCGTATGGGAAGACCCTTGGATTTGGCCGCCATCCACCCCATAACCCCTTGGCACAGGGGTCTCGGTCCGGCAGTGCCGGGGGATGCCGTAAGGGATGCGGGTGGGATCTGTGCGGCCGGGCTGGACAGCCAGACCCCAGCAGTAACGAAGCAGCAGTTCAGCACAGGGGTAATTAGCAGCTTGTGATTCCAGATTCTCATTAGGGGCTGGCACCCCCCGCTGTTGCGCTCTGTGCAATTAGTCGCTAAGTAACACACGGATATTTATACCCGGGTGAGGAACCGGGGCCGGCACACTGCCGGCATCGCCAGGATGCTCTGGCTGAGCCCGGCCGGCACAGGGACGGTGACATTTTGGGACAATCAACTGGTCCTTGCAGGTCAAGGAGCTGTGGTCGGGGTCTGAGGGGGCACCCTGGGGTGCTCAGCGGTCAGGGCAGCACCCCAGGGTGGGGACACAGGGACACGAGTGACATTGTCACCCTGGGGAAGCCACAGCCCTGGCACAGTTGTAGGGGACTGGCTGCTCTGAGAGCCATTTCTATAGGGATGATGTTTTATCTTCCCTCTCACCCCACCCTAATTAATTGTTTTAATTAAGGAAATGCCACTTCCACTCCCGACTGCCATTTGCCTGCAGAAACGTTGCTAATTACGGTGAGGGAAATGCGCTGTGGCTTGTTAAACCCGTTTGCAGGCAGCTGGGAGGGGGGTTGTGTGCGTGGGGGGGGGCTAAAAATATATGGGAAAAGGGAAAATACATGAGCTCTAAGATGCAAATGCACCGTCCGGGGAGCAGAGGGAGTTGAGGGTCCCTGGCGAGGGGAAGGGGTCGCCTTGGCCCAGGGACGTGCCTGGAGCTGGAGGTTTGGTACCTCCATCCGTCACCTCTGCCCAGCAGTGGGTGGGCACTGACAAAGCCCCCGTCGTTACTGTGCCCCCCAGACGGAGCCTGGCTTGAGAATGGGGTTTAACCACAAGTTTGCAGATGTATGGAGCTGTCACCAACACCTCCTTCGCCGGCTTTGTCATCAGCAGCCAGGAGCTCGCGCTGCTTTCTGCTTTTTAACAGGTTTCATGAATTTTAATGGGCAGTTGCTGACGGGTTTTTCCTTCCCTTCCTGTTGCTTCCCGCCCCGCTGCAGCCTTTCAGGTCACCCTTCCCCTCCCCAGGACATCTCCAGGCTCACGGCCAGCCCTTGGCATCCTCCGAGCCCCCCAAAATCCTTCCCCATCATCCCCCCCCGCCGCCCCTGCAATGGAGATCTCACCCCAAAGGCAGCACCGTCGGCACGGGGTGTTTGCTGCGGTGCTGCCGGTGCTGCTGGCACAAGGATGGTGCTGCTCTGGCCGGTGGTTCCGGGCACCTCGGTGGCTTTTCCCGAAATTCAATGGATGTAAAGGCTCTGGAGACATCACTTCTGAAACATCCGTCTTTATTAGCAGCTGTTTAACACCTCCCCGAGGGACCATAACGAAGGGAAGCAACTTAATCACCATCATGCAGCAAAGTGCGGGTGAGCACGTCTCTCCTGGCCGCCCGGCCACGGCCATTCCCACCACCCGTGCTGCCACTTCCCCATGTCTTGGTGTCCTCAGGTGCTCCCACCTGATGACAGTGACCCTTCTGGTTCCACCGAGCCTGTGAAAATGGCCATCCTGGTGTTTTCTCCTGCTCTGATGATGTCTCTCCTGGTCCCCTGTGATGGCATCCCTCCTGGTCCTGAGACATTGTCCCTAATGGTCCCTCCAGGTTCTCCTGGTCCTTCCTGGTCCTGCAGTGATGTCCCTCCTGGTTCTCCAGTCGTGTCCCTACTGGTCCCACACAACAATGTCTCTCCTGGCCCTGACCAATGATGCCCCCCAGTCCTCCTGGCCTGCCAATAATGGTCCCTCCTGGTCCCCCCTGGTCCTGTGCAACCATGTCCCTCCTGGCCCCACGATGACATCCCCCCTGGTCCCTCCTGGTCCATGATGACATCCCTCGTGGTCCCTCCTGGCCTCATGCTACTCCCGGGCAGGGGATGCTCCAGGCACCCCCCCCTTGCAGCCCATCTCCAGAGCCCACAGTCCAGACACCGCTTTCCTGAGCTTTCTCAGAAAGGGCGGCCAGATCCTGCCCTTTTCCCCAGGGGAATTTGGGGTGCGGGGCCAGGTTGTTGCAAAGCAGAAGGATTTGGGATTGGCTTTGGGTTTGCAAGGGAAAGGCCATGGGGCCATGGCTGCCCAGAACACCTGCCCCAAGGATGGGGACACTGGAGTTGGCTTGTCACCAGGGACGGTGGCACTCCCCAAGCACTCACCAAATCCCTCCCCAACGGCTTCTAAACCCTGACACCCTTCTCTGTGATTCCGTCGGCTTCCTAGGTGGCTTCGCTCCCACCCCACAGCACCGGTCCCAGCCCCACGCAGGCCCCCAGTGGCTCCCCCCGATCCTGCCTGGCCGCATCCTGCCCGAGGGGCTGGAAGCAGGGGGGAGCTGGGCCAGGTTTTTTTCTTTCCCCATCTCCTTTATATTTGGGTCCACTTCCAAACACAAAACACCGCTTTGAAATGACTTGTGGTTGCCGAAGTGATCGAAATAACATTTTCTGGCAAAGATTTCGCTTTGTTTTTTTGAAAACGCTGCTTAGAAATCGCTCGGCGCTGATGGTCCCTCCCCTGCCACCGCCAAATCCCCGGAGGTTTTGGAGCTGATCCCGTCTGGCACCGAAATTCCCCTTTTACTTGGGAAGGTGCTGAGTGCGGGAAGGCCAAATTTCCCGACTCCATCCACTGGGCCAAGAGCCAGTGTTGGACCCGGGTGAGTTTTGGGAGGGATGGAAACAAGCCCGGGCTGTTGGTGGCTCCGCTTGCCTCCCTGAGCTGGGAAAAACCTGTTCCAGGAGGGTGCGTAGGAGCGGGGGAAGGAGTGGGAGAAGTTGGATCAATCCTTCCCGGAGCTTCTGCCGCGATGCTGAGCTGGGTACTGCTGTCCCAGCACGCTGGAGGGAGCGTGGTCCCACCGATAAGTGTCTGTCCTCCCGTCCGTGGTCATTGAACCGCCCCGTCTGTACCCGGGGAGGTGGTTGTGGCCACGGGGACATGGAGGTTGTGGCCATGGGGTTTGTGTCAGGCGCTTGAATCTGCTACAGCCAATCTGCCCCTGAGAGGGCAGGATCATCGCCCAGTCTCCTCTTTTGCAGCCTCCATGGGCAAGGCGGGGTGAAAATGGGCCAAAAGGGGGAAAATGGGAGGTGCTGCAAAGGGAAGATTCTTGCCCCCCCCCGCCATCTTTGCCAGAAGATGCAGGTATTCCCTGTGCTCCCCATTGGCACTCCCCAGGAAGGATCTCCATCCTGCCCAGCCCAGCCTTCAGCCCCCACCCCTCATCTCCATCACCCCCAGCCCTGCCTTCATCCCCAACGCCGCATCCCCGCGCCCGCATTCTGCAGCTGCCAGCAGCTCCCGCATCCCCGCGAGGCGAGGGAGATGGAGAGGAGCGCAGGGAACTGGCGCGCTGAAGATCAAGAGGAAAATGATCAAAGGAGGGATGTGGGTGAGCGCTGGCAACCCCGTCACCCTGGAGACGGGAAGCAAATATTTGGGCTAATAGCGCTCTCGGGGAGCTGGGCCGGGCGCGTCTCATTGTCAGGCGACAATAGCGACGGGCAGCCGCCCCGCTGATCCACTGCGGGCCCGGCTTCATTAGACATCGCTGGCGCAGGGGGGAAATTGGGGTATCGGCAGGTTCGTTAAGGGAATTGGCCATCAGCCAGTGCTGGCTGCTGGGCTGGAGGGATGCTCTGGCAAAGGGATGCTCGTCCAGAGGGATGCTCTAGTGGAGGGATGCTCAGCTGGAGGGGTGCTCATCCAGGGGGGATGCTCAGTCGGGGGGATGCCCGGCCAGAGGGACGCTCTACTGGAGGGATGCTCAGTCAGGGGGATGCTCAGCTGGAAGGATGCTTGGCCAGGGGATGCTGGGAGCAGTGGGGAGGGCAATGGAGGCACCGGGATGGTGCTCTCCCATAGGCGCACCATGCCACAAGGCCAGCAGCACCAGAGGTACCACCAGCCCCCATCTGTCACCGCCTGCAGCATGCGGCTGTCTGTCACATCACCGCGCTCAGCCTTTCCCCACGTCTCCCAGCTGCAGTGAGCCCTCCTCCAGCCTTCCTCCTGCAAGGCACAGCCTCCCCTCCTGCTTGCCCAGGGGATGCTCCTCCTGCCGACCCGGGAGGGGAACTGAGGCACGGAGTGCTCGGGCAGGCAGCAAGCAGCTGGGAAGGGTCTGCAGGAGCTGCTCCAGTCCCCTGTGGCCCCGTCCTGCAGCGCAGGGCCCAGCACCCCCTTGGTGCACCTGCCCTGCACAGGGAAACCCCCATCTGGGCTGGCAGGATGCGCCCCCCCAGCCTCCATCCTCTCCCTGTGACTGCTGGGTGGGGATGGGGCCGGAGCAGCCCCAGCACTGGGGGGACCAAATATAACTCTCTCTATATATATACACACATACAAACACACACATACACACACTCATATATATATATATATAAAAAAATTTAAACATATATATATATATATATGAATAAACCGAAGCATCTGGTTGAACACAGAGAAGAACACTTCTTTGAAAATATAAATATATGTGCAGTTTAAACCTGACAGTGCCCTTGTAGCCCACATCCTTAAGGCAATGGGTTATGGGGAGCAGCCAGGCTGCCATCTCCCACTTTCCCACTTGGGGACACCCCAGGGAGGTGACGGCACAGCCCTTGGTGGCCCCAGTCCAGCCGCCCGCCGGCAGCCTGGGCACCTGCGGGTCTGTCTGCTCCGGGCAAGGCAGGGTGGGCACAGCCCAGAGTGGTGCAGGGTTCTGGGGGGAACACGAGGGAGGTAATACCTTCAATATTAACATTATTATTATTATTATTAATACTATTAATAAGAATCTATTTATATGTGTATAATCTGTATTTTTATTATTATTATTATTATGTACTTATATTTATTTTATATTCTTTATTTTAATAATGGTGCTGTGCTGGTGCTGATGCTGATGCTAATAGTAGTAATAATAATAATAATAATAATAATAATTCTTTAGCTGGCAAAGGGCCTTTGGCTGATGCTGGGAGCGGAGCAGTCCCCGTCCGTACCTGACGTGCCGCCTGCCCGCCGGTTCCAGGAGCATGATGGAATTGGAGTGACACAGAGGAAAATCAATCTGAATGAATGAGGTCACCTGCCTTATAAATAATTCATCAAAGCCGCGTGTTAATACACCTCTCCCCTGTCTCCCGGCGGGGGGGGGCGGGCAGGTGGAGGAGCCGCCACGCTGGGCTGGGTGATGGGTGCCAGGGCTGGGTGCTGGTGATGGGTGCTGGTGATGGGTGCTGGTAACTGGTGCCAGCGCATCACAGCCGTGCTGGGTGCTGAGTGCCGGTGCTGGGTGCTGGAGGCTAGTGCAGCACAGCCGTGTAACGGGTGCGGGTCCAGCACCGCCATGGTGGGTGCTGGGCGTTGGTGCTGGGTACCGGTGCAGCACAGCCAGGACTGGATGCTGGTGCTGGGTACCGGTGCAGCACAGCCAGGCTGGGTGCCAGCATCGCACAGTCACCGTGATGGAGCCCAGCACCAGCACAGCTCGGGGTGGGGGTGCCACACTATCCCGGGGTGCTCGGTCGGTGCCGGGCCCTGGCGCTGCTCCTGGAGCCGTGGCGGGAGAGCCCAGCACAGCCCGAAACGTGGCAATGCCACCGGGCCTGGGACCGCAATCAGCTTCAGCATGGGGAGCGGGGATGGATCCTTCCCGCAGGCAGGAGCTTGGCGGGACCCTGACCCAGCTGAAGAAGCCACGAGGTTTCTCAACAGCCCCCCACGGCATGAAACCCCTCGCTGGGACGGGAGTGACCCCCCAGCACCCAGCTGCTGCCACCAGCTGCCACAGGCACATGTCCCCACTTCAGGCAGCGCTGGAAAAGGGGCTTTTGTTCCCCGGGACCAGCAGGCAGGTGATGGAGGTGCAGGCAGGAAGGGCAGCGCAGCCAGGGATTACAGCGGGAAGAAAGCGATGCAGTGTGAGGCCAGCAAATGTTTTAATTCCCTTTAATTCCCTGGCTGCACTGTGTCCCTGCGCTCGGCCACCACGGCTGGGGTCATCGTCCCCCGCCATGCAAACAGGGCTCTTCTCGACCTCCCTCCTTGGAGCTGTGTTGGAGGAAGGCGAGCAAAAGAGCCCAGCAGCACCAAAATGTTGCAAAAGAACATCTTGAAGCCATTCTGCCATCTGTTGTGCTTTCAGCGCAATTAAGCAGGCAGCAGCCGTGCCAGGCAGTGGGGAGCATCCCTGCCTGCAACATGCATGTCCCCCCCTCCAGGCCTGGGAAATAACCCCGTGGGGAGCGGCGGGTGGGTTTTCGGTTGCTGTGGCTCCCCCTGCCAAAGCCCCGCTGGTGCCGCGATGCTCCAGCAGCCGCCCGGCAGCCAGGAGCGAGCGCGGGTGCCCGGGGTTTGGTTTCTTGGTGGGTGCCAGTCCGGGTGCCCCTTGCTGGGAGTCAGCGGGGTGCTCTGGGCCACGAGGGGGTTGCAAGTGGGGAGCGGGAGGGGGATATCAGTGGTGGCACCCCAAGGGAGGGTTGTGTCACTGCCTGCGGGGGGCTGTGACACCCCTAAACCTCCCCTCCTGCCAGACTCAGGGCCTGGGGATGCTTGGACAGGGGACCTGGCTGTCCAGTGACGCCATGCACCCAGCAAGGCCATGAGAAGACACCATGGATGGGGCTCGGTGCTGTGCTGAGACCTGCCCAACTCGTGTCATGAGCCCTGCTGCCATCCTACCAGCCCCCCTTGGCAAGAGGATTCTCCTCCGGAGCCGCGGCTGCTGCCAGCTCGGGGCTTGTCACCGCGTCCCTCGGCTGCTGCCCGCGTTAACTTTCCTGGTAACATTGGTTTATCCCCTTGATCTTGACGGGAAATGGGGAGGCGAGGGAAGCGTCCCCAGGGAACCGCTGCCACACGCGCCGAGCTTTAATTAGGGATGGAAAATCTCCGCCGGCAGCCGTGCGGGTAAGCAAGCCCAGCGCTGGAAGGGATCAGGACAAAAATGAAATCGTCTGCTTCGAAATGGCGAGCAAAATGCCCCCAGCCCTGGTCCCGGTGATACCGTGGGATCATGGGACTGTGGGCACAGATTTGGGGAGCAAACCCGCACCCCCCCCATCCGCAGGGATCTCAGCAGATGGTTGAGACAAGGCAGCGAAACGCGGGATGGAGCCGGCAAATGGCAGCAGCTGCGGTGAGGACGGCGCTGGCATCAGCTCAGATGGGGATGGAGGAGCTGGTCCCCAGCCCCCTCTGCCTGTCCCCGATCCAGCGGGTGAGGTGGCCCTGCTGGGACCCACAGGCTGGCTGGGGTGGGGACAGTGGGGACAAGGCCACATGCGTGGCACAAGATGCTCTGCTGAGAGGTAATGTCCCCGTGGGCAAGGTCCCCAGCACCCTGCACCCTCCACAGCATGGCCACCAGCGCAATGGTCCCCCCAGCTGGGGACACACAGCACCGGGACACACGTCACCCCCGCTCACGTGGCACAGAGGCATGTGGCGGCCCACTGTGCGGGGTGCCAACCACAGGCTGCGTGTCCCACCATGCCAGGGCGAGCCCCGTGATGACACCCACCAGTTTTGGAGTGAAATCCCGCGGGTTTTGGGTCACCAAAACCAAAAAGGGTTGTCAAGCATTGGCCCAGGCTGCCCAGGGTAGTGGTGGAGTCGCCATCCCTGGAGGGATTTAAAGCCGGGCAGACATGGCGCTGAGGGACACGGGTTAGTGGTGGCTTAGGCAGTGCTGGGCCGATGGTTGGACTCGGTGGTCTGAAAGGTCCCTTCCAACCCAGACAATTCTGTGGTTCTACCAACACACGCGGCGGATGAGGCCACCACCCCCGTCCCAGGGGCACAACTGTCCCTTTCTGCTGGCAGCGGGATGCCCTGGGCAGGCACGGGGGTCCCGGCGGAGGCGTGGGGCGAATGTTACACCTGATCAAACCTGCGACTGCGGCTCTCGCTGCCGCTGCGCTCTCCCAGCAGCCCCGGCCTCGGCCACCGACCACCCTGCGATAACAGGCGCCATTAGCATCAACACGGCTCCAAGCCCAGCGCAGGATGGGGAGGATTAAGCAGTCGGCTTCTTGTGCTAATTAATAATCCACTCAATTAAGAGTTGTCAGTCAATGTGTCACCGGCACAAGGACAGGCTCTGTGGCCATGAGCTGGGGACACCGCTCCATGGGGCCAGCATCGTCTTCCTCCTCCTCCTCTTCCTCCTCCATACACTGGCCAGCCCCTGTGCTGCTCCGGCCCAGCCTGCCCAGATCCCTCTTGCTGTCCCCTCTTGATTGCCACCTTCTGATGTCATGGATCAGGCCGATGAAGTCATCAGCATCCTGCCTGACCCCCCCCACCATCCCTGTCGTCGCTGCCCTCACCCAAAAGGCTGGGGCTCCCTCTGCCCCACAAGGTGACACCACAAAGGCCCTCCCTGTCCAATGATGTCACTTGTCACGCAGGCTTGTGGTGACATCACAGGCTCCCACGTTCACCCTAGGTGCCACCTGAGTGGGATGTTGCCAGTTCCCACTCAAGAATTCGGGAAGAATTTGGGCACAAAGGATCCCAAAGCTTTGGGGAGCCGCAGGGCACCCCCAAAACGTGTGTGTGGGAAAGCTGAATCCTTCCCCAGCACTAAGGAAGAGCATTGTCCCCTCCGTCCCCAGCAGGTGACATCAGGGACGCAGCACCCAGCTGTGGGTTTGGGGGAGCAACATGGGCTGTGAGGGGCAGGCGAGGAGGGGACCATGTCCCCCGGGGGTGGCTTTAGCACAGGGAGAGCACAGCAGGGAGTGATAATAGCATCTGCCCTGGTCCCTGCGTGGGAATAGAGAGCAATTAGCTAATTGCAGTGGGAGGTCGCTGCAGGGACCTTCCCTGTCCCCCCTGGCACAGGAGGGCCATCTCCGTGTGCGGCAGCCGAATTGCTTTGTGCTTAACCTACATTTGCTTTTGTCCTGGCCGGCGCAGCCGGAGCGTGCCCGGGGCCCTGCGCTCGGCTCGGCACGGCTCGGGGTGTCACCCGGCACTGGGGTCCCTCTCAGCAGCCCCCAGACCCAAATTAAGCAGCCCCACTGCCCCTCATGGGGCTAACGGGTCCCGGTAAGTCACACTCAGGTGGAGGTGGTGACATGCTGACACGGTGACACGCCATCAGGTCGTGGCATGGTGTCCCCAAGGCGGGGATGATGTTTTGCCTCCTCTCGGGGGGAGGTAATCGCAGGAGCCCCTTCCTCAGGGTGTCTCTCTCCGGAGCATCCTCCTCCATCCCTCGCCGGAGGCCGGGAGCGCTCGGCAGCCTCTTGAGGAGCGGCACTCGCTGACGACAGCTTCGACTGAGCTTTAATTATCCAACGAGTCTCGGTGTTCGCAGCCGCTGCACTGTGAACAAACAAACAGAAGCAGAAGGCGCCTGCTCCAGCTGTGACATGGGGGCCAGATGTGCAGCGAGGGGCGGGGGGAGCGCCCAGGAGGGGTGGCAGGGGATGCTGCTCAGCGGGGACCACCCTGGGGACCCATGGAATCCCTTCGCTCTGGGGCAGGGGGGCGTCTCAGAAAAAAGGAGCACCAGGAGCAAAAGGATTAAATCCCTGGGTTGGGGACGGGTCCCCAGTGTCCCCCCGTGTGTGGTGACAAGGCGATGTCGGGGTGCAGCTCATATGGCCGTGCCCTGCTCCATACCCAGGGACACCCATCAGCGCCCAGCCCATCGCACTTTGTCTCCCATCGGGCCGCACTCCCCACCTCAATGATGCCCCCCACCCCATGGCCGAGCACCCTTGGTATCACCCCCCCAGCTCAGCGGGTCCTGGGTCCCCATTTACACCCCATCCCTGGGGGGGCTGCACCCTTCCCTGCCTGGACCTGGCCTCACAGATGCAGCCACCCCTCCAGAGCTGCTCCTTAAGTCGTTCAAAACCAAAGCACAAACCCTTTTGTGGGGACTGAACGCACCCCCTCAGCCCGGGATGGGGCTCCTCCTGCCCCGGACCCCCAGGAGAGGACATGCGGGGTTGGGGTATGGCTGTAATTACTGATGTAATTACTGCTCATGGCAGCCCAGGGACCAGCAACTCCCCAGGGTGCAGCGGGAGCAGCACCTTAATTATCAGTCCCAAGCGTTAACGGCAAAACTTCCTACTGCTGCTACCAATTAGCGGCTCCTGAGGGGACCACACACCACCATCCCTGCACCCCTCCATGGGTCCTGCCAGGGTGGCGGCTGGTGACACCGATGCCACCGGGATGCTTGCGGTGGTGCTGCTGCCTATTTTTATCTTTATTTGTGGTTGGACTCAATGATCTTAAGGGTCTTTTCCAACCTAAATGATTCTGTGAAATGATTCTATCTCCTCCTTAATGAAGTTTGTTGGGTTGCTTCCATCCCCGGAGGGCTTGATAACCCCAGATGGGATCCGCAGCAGCAGCACGCGGAGTCTGGAGGCAGCGAGGAGGGAGCACGTGAGCCGGCACCTCCTGAAAAATCACCTCCGGATGCTGCGTGGCAGAGAGAAAACACATCCAAGGGATCCTTATTTCCCATGGTGCTTTCTCTCCCCTGGGTGCCCCAGGCCAGGCTCCCCTGTCCCAGCATCATCCATCCCATCTTTCCTGGGATGCAGGAGATGGATGGTCCTGCCACAGCCACAACCTGTCCCCATGGCTTTGGGGCAGCCCCATGGGCTCACCGGACACGCTTTGGGTGCTGCACCCAAAGCTGTCAGCACCCCTAAGTGACGCCTCCACAGTCCCTTTCCCTCCATCCATCGCTGACTGAACATCCCAGCGCATCTCTGGGATAACTGCTCTGGCGCATGCTGGGGAGAGCATCCCCTGTTTGTGGTTCTCCTCTGGAGCCGGCAGCTGCCAGGATGGATTTTGTTTTTACAGGGATGAATTTTTCCACCTCGGCTGCTGGCGGGGAAGGTCGGGGCTGGGGAAGGGGTTGAGGCAGCGCAGCCGGTGCCGGTAACGCGGCAAGAAGGGGCCATTGTGGCGAGGCACAGCTGCGCAGGAGCGGCGCGATGGGAATGCAAAATCCCAGCCACGGGAAAGGCTTGGGGGATTCACCACCCGCTGGGGGTGTTTCCCCACCCCACACGTGCCCCGGTGACAATAGGGGCTTTATGGGGAGAAAGGCAGTCCTCTGCCCCAGGAGCTGCTGGGGTCCGTCATGTGCCACCCCGATGGGGCCACCTGGGTGCAGGGGACACCCCATCCCCACTCTGTTCCCCTGCACAGCCATGGGCTGGCGTTGCTCAGCACAGCGGGGTGCTGGTGCTCGGCACTGGGGTGCTGCTGGGGACCTGGTCCCCTTGGGGCCCGGGCTGTGCCACCAGCAACCAGCTTTGAGGCTGACACAGATGGATCCTGAAAGTGGTGTGACAAAGTGACAAAGGGAAGGACGGTGGCTTCATGCCCTTCCCAACGCTTTCTGCGACCTGGCGGGCAGCAGCTCCTGTTTCTCTTGCTGAGCTCTCGTGAATTATTCAGGCGCTGCCTCTCCAAGGATGGTCCCCCCTGGCCCGGAGCGGAGTGCCCCTGCATCAGGCCGGGGGCCGCAGAGGTGGGAACAGCTGGGGCTGGGGCTGTGGATGCACCTTGTGGGAGGGAGCGGGATGAGACACGCGACCTCCCCGAGCACGGGGCGATGCTCAGCGAGCGGGAGAGGAGCTGTTGCAAAGCATCATTTAATTTCATTGAAAGGAGAGGAGGAAAGGGGGGGCAGGGGGGGACAGACAGTGCATGAGCTGGCCCAGATCCTGTTTCTTCTCTTTTTTATTCTCTGCTTTTGTGCAGCGCCAGCTCTTATCCCCCACTGATGATCAATGGCGGTTCCATCGATGCCCACAGTGCCCAGTGCCACCCGTCAGGGCTGGATGGGGCTTTGCTGGGGTGAGGCCTGGCACGGCCCCCGGCCGAGCACCACCCTCACCCGCCACTGGGACCCCAGGAGGGTTTGTGGTCCGGCCCCAGGGCTGGGAGTGAGGTGGAGAGATGTGCGACGCAGGGGGCTGTCCCCGAGATGCTCCCGGGGAAGGGATGGAGACTGGCAGCGGGGGTCTGCATGCTGGGCATGATGGGGGTGTGCTGGGGGAGCAGGGTGCCCCACACACACCCATCCCATCCCATCCCATCCCCTTTGGCAGCACCTCCAGCAACAGCCCGAGCAAGGTGAGCACAGTGGCTGGGGCAGCAGGGATGCCCAGCGATGGGGAGATGGAATGGGACAGTGATGGGGATGCAGAACAAGGTAGCAATGGGGATGCGGATCAGGGCAGGAAGGGGACACAGGATGGGGCAGGAACAGGGACACAGGACAGGGCAGGAATGAGGACGCAGAACTGGGCAGCAACCGGGACATGGGATGGGGCAGTAATGGCGACACTGGACCAGGCCGTTATGTGGACATGGTGCTGGGCAGAATTTGTCCCTGCCAGTGGCAAGCCACCACGTTCTGCCGGTTCTTCCCCAGCTCCATTCACCGCCTCCCCCCCAAAACTACCACTGTCTCCTTAGCCCGCAGGCCCGTGCCACGCTGCTCCCAGCTGATGGCCTGTTTCCCATCGCTGCAAGTGGCCACCCAGGAACAGATGAGCACAGGAGGGTGATTTATGCTGGGCAGGTTGATGCCACAACTGTTCGGGAGAGCGGGAACAGCTGCTCCGGCTGTTCCAGCACAACACGGGGCTGGGAGCAAATCCTCAGAGGTGACAGCAGGAGCGGGGGCTTGGGGCAGGCAATGCCCTGGGGGTGTCGGGCACCTCTGTGGGGTGGGGGAGCAACAGGGCTGGAGAGGGCTGGGGAGAATCACGGGGGAGCTGAAGTTCACTTCCCAGCTGCTGCGTGAGACCAAGATTCAAGTCAAGGCTCCGGTTAATCCAGACTTTAATCCCCTCTAAATCCCACCTTTAATCTGTTTAACACCACCTTTCGGAATCAGGATCCTGCGAGGTGGCTCCTTCCCACTGAGCCGGGAGCAGGAGGAGGAAGAGGAGGAAGGAGGATGCTCTGACACTCCTGACACTGGGGAGCTCGGGATGGGGGTGCAAATCTTGGCTGGGCACGGCTCAGTGGGATGCCAGGGCTTGTGGGGTCCCTGGCACAGGGACAAGCTGACGGCCACGACACCCCGGTTGCTGCACCCTAAAAACTCCTCCACGTGGCTGACGTCCGGCAGCGGGGCCGGGCTGCCTGGCTCGGGGTGCTCCTGGGGACACCCCCGTGACAAACCCACCCTGCGCCTACCGTGGGGGCTACTGCCACCCACGATGCCAGGCCCCAGGCAAGCGGAGGAGCCCCCGTCCCTGGTTTGTGCTGGCGGTGGCGAGTGGATCGGGGCCGGGCGGGGGTTCTGGGGGGCAGCCCCCCCCGAAACCCCACCCTGATCCCCCCCACGCAGCAGCCGCCTGCACACCCTGGCACGCTGCTCCCGGCGAAGGGTGGGAGCCGGGCAGAGAGGGGCCCGGTGCGGGGGATGTTGGCACCGGAGGTGGCGCCCCACGGACCCCCATGCCGCCCCCCCTCCCCTTCCCACGGGTGTCGCATCCCCGTGGCGCACACCCACCCGAAAAGTGGGGACTTTTCGAGACAACCCCCCGTCCCGGTGCCGCCCACGCGCAGCCCGGTCTCCCAGCGCCCTCCTACGTCCTTGCTCAAAAGCGCCCCGGCCGCCGGCCAGCGTCCCACGCCGTTTCCACGCGCGACCGTCTCACCCGCGCCGCTCCCCGTCACCCACCGTGGTCCTCGCCACCCGCCCGTGTCCCCTCCGCCCACGCGGCTCCGCGGCGACCCGAGGGAGGCCCCCCGCGCCCGGCAGGGGGGCCCACGGGGCGGGATAACGGGACCGGCCCACGCACGGCGCGCCCGCGCCCACGGGGCCGCCCCCGCGGGACCCCCCGCCGCGCCCTCCCATTGGCTGCTTCGTAGCAAGCCCCGCGCAGCCATTGGCTGGCACCGCCCGCGGGCACCGCCCCCCCCCCAGCCGCCGCCGCGCCCGGCCCCGCTCGGGACTTGGCCGCGGCCGCGGTCGGGAGGCCCGGACCCGCCGGGCACCGGGCACCGGGTACCGGCTGCGGGGGCGCCGCCGCGCCCGGGCAGGGAGAGGCGCCGGGGGAAGCGAAACTCCGTCGCCCCGTCCCGTCCCGCCCCGTCCCGTTCCGCCCCCGTCCCGCCACGGGCACCGGAGCAGCCCCGGTCCCGGCGCCGCGCTCCCCCGAGGCAGGCAGCAGGTAAGGGCCGGCCGGGCTCTGCTGCCCGCCGGTGCGGCGCTGCCGGGATCGGGACCCCCTCCCCGGTTCCCCCCGGTTTCCCCGGGTTCCTCCCGGTTCTACCGGTCCGTGGGGGCGGGGGCGCTCGGTACCGGCCCGCTTCGTGCTTCCCACTCCGGGACCGGCAGCGGGGCGAAGCCTCCCGTCCCCGGAGGTGAGCGCAGCCCCCGGGGCATCACCCCGGTCCGTCACGCTCCCCCGGTGTCACCGGGCACCGGCGGCCCTGCCCGGCCCATGGGAGCCCCAGGGAGGGCGGGACACCAAGGGTTTGGGGAGCCCCGAGGGGCGGGAGCTGCTGGGCGGGCAGAGCCCGGGGCTGCTCCTGGGAGCCCCTGACCATGCCTCAGTTTCCCCGCCCTGATAAAACACGGGGAGTGGGTGATCGCCCCCCAGAACCAGTGGGAAACCCGAGGGGGCTGGGAATGCCGCCGTGTCCGGCGGTCGATGGCTAACGGGAGCTGAGAGAAGGCGCCGGAGGCCCCCCCGTGATGGGGACGTCTGAGGAGCCCACGTGCGAGCACAGGGACGGACGCCCCATGGCAGCGCTTGGCGTCTTGCGTCGCCCCGTCCCCTCGTCCGCTCCGTCCCCTGGGCTCGAAGGGATGAAATTCCTCCATTCCCAGGGAGACAAATCCCTTTGGCGTGGCCAGATCCTGCCAGGAGCACCAGAGTCGGGTGTAAAACTTCCTGACTCCCACCAACCGACCAAAGCTCCGAAGCAGGGAAGGATTTGGGACCATTAAATATTCTTTGCTGACCCCCCCCCAAGACCAACACCGGATCCAAATTGTCCTGCGGAGCCTTTTTCCCTTCCCGGAGCAGCTTTGTCCTTGCTGATCCCAGGGCAGGAAGCATGTGGTGCACCAAGGCCCCCGCCGCAGGACGGACAGACAGAAGGATGGTGGTTTGGCCTCTGTTTTTTTTCCCCCCCGGCTCCGTTTTCCACTTCCCCATGAGTCTCCGTCTGTTCTGAGCGAAGGAGAAAGGAAGTTGCTGCCGGAGAGAGCAGCTCAATAAAGAAAAGGAGGAAATGGAAGGCGAGACAGATGCTCCAAAATAACCCCAACCGCTTCCTCCTCCTCCTCTCCATAAAATACCCCGCGCCTTCCTCCTCCTCTTCCTCTCCATGCTGCAGCTGCCTCTTCTCCAGGGATTCCCCAGGATCCCGGGGAACTCCTTGATACAGCGCCAGATCAGCACCCCCGTCCTCAGTCTGCACCCCCTCCACGTGCTGGCATCCCGTTCCCATGGGAAGCGCTGGCAGGATTCACCACCTACGCCCCCAGCATTGGCATCGTCGGACCCCCCCCCCCCCCCCTTGGATCGGCAGCCCGGTTCCTTGCACAGACACGTTGGAGTTGCTGGGGCGGATCGGCGTTCCCAGGCATCGGATTTGGTGCAAAACCAAAAAGCTTCTGCTCCTTCCCGCAGGTGCCCGCGCTGGGACTGCATCTGCAGCCCCGATGCCGGCACCTACAGGAAGGAGATTATGGGATACAGGAGTTTAGATCCCAGAGGTGGTGGGGACAATGATAGGAACATGTCCGAGCATTCCCGGAGCTGTGGTTTTTCCATCCTTGCCGAGAAATGGGATACAGGAGTTTAGATCCTGGTGTGTGAGATGGTGGAGACAATAAAGGGGATGTGGCTGAGCAAGATACACCGTGTGGTGCCCGGCTGAGGGGATGCCAGTGATCCCTGCAGCATCTCCAATCCTGGCCGGAGCTGCGGTTTTGCCATCCTTGCCAAGAAATGGGACACAGGAGTTTCAATCCCGAAGCCGGGGATGGTGGGGACAATGATGGGGACATGGCTGAGCGCTTGCTCCTTGCTGAGGAGCAAGTGGAGAGAGATGCACCGCACGGTGCCCGGCCGAGGGGATGCCAGTGATCCCCGCAGCGTCCACGTCCTTCCCGGCGCCGTGGTTTTTTGCCATCCTTGCCAAGAGATGAGTTTTTCCCCGGGCGAGGTGTTTACTCAGTGGCTGCCTCTCTGGCCTCACCCTGCTCAGCACACACGCGCCGGACCTGGCGGCTCTCGCTGCTGTTTGCACCCATGGCAACGTGTGAGGGACGGCTATTGCAAAAGGCAGCATGGCTCCTTCCTCCTCCTCTGCCACCCCAGCGCTGGTAAAATGGGGTCTGGAAACCGGTCACGGGTGGTGGGGGACAGACTGGTGACAGCGTTGGGCTCTCCGGTTACATCCCCGTGCCATGCCAGTGCTCCGACCTGTCTCCTGTAATCCAGCGCAGTGGCAGGGTTTAATTAATTAATAAGGGTTGGAGGCATGGGGAGCTGGTGGAAAGTGATGCTGGGGGACGGAGAGCGGAGCAGCAGGATCCCATCCACCCCTGCCGCGGCATTTGGCCGAGGATTTGGGGACACTGGGGGTGCTGAGGTGCAGAGCAGGGACATTTTCCGGAGCAGCAGGAGGAAACGGCACATGAGATGGAGGACAAAATGGGGAGATCTCCCCAGCTGGGGAGACGATGCTGCAGTGTCAGAGGAAACTTGTAGCAAGACGGTTACAAGTTAATATGGCCCCGGCGAGGAAGAGGAGGAGGAAGGGGAGGCGGAGGTGCCTCCGCTCTCAGCTGGAGTGTCGCGGAGCCCTCCCCTGTGCTGCACGCGTGCTCCACGCTGCCCCATGAATTATTTAAGTGCTTTTGCTTTCCGGCATGAAATATTCAGCCTGCTGCCGAGGGAGCTGGGGGGGGATCAGGGGGAGGTCAAGCACACCCCCTGGCGGGTACCTGGTGACGGGGACAGTCGGGGGTGAGGATCTTTGGGTCAGGAAGAAATCACACTGGGATGGTGTCGGTGCTGGATTCGGCTGCTGGGTTTGGCCCTCGGCTCCCCTGCCCTGCGGCGGCGTGGCCAGCACGCTGCAGTGCCCCGGCGCTGGCACGTGGCCGTCCCCAGGGGAGCCCATGGCAGGGACTTGGTCTGTGTCACCGCGTCCCCACCTCGCGCAGGACGTCCAGATGTCCCGACCTTCGGCCGAGCCCCCACGTGACCTCTCAGGGCTGCAAAACCACCCCCAAAACCTGCAAAGTGGGTGGACCCTCCCCCCCGCAAAAAGGGCTGTAACTGTCTCTGAACCTGTAAAATGGGTGGAAAAAAAAACCCGAAAAGGGCTGTGACTGTCCCCAAAGCCACCGTTGGGACCACGGCCCCACCACGCTCTTCCGGAGCAGGGAGGAACTCGGTGAAAGCATCACCCGCCTGCTCTTTTTCGGTGGAAGAAGTTGTTTTTTGAGGGCGTTTTCATTAAAAAGAAGGAGGGCGGGGGGGGGAAACAACAAACCCTGAGCAGGGTTGGAAACTTCAGAGACAGGAAGGAAACGGGGTGGTTTATTTCGGTCTCGAGTTTGCTCGTCGGGGCAAGACTTGCCTCTTCTGCGCACCCATAGCAGCCCCTCCGTGAACAATGGGGTCGCGGGGCCCTTCCCGGCAGGAAAACGGCTCGTTCCAGTGAAATCTGGCAGTTGGTGCTGAGTCAGCAGGTGCTGGTGGGACAGAGCGTGGTGCGGAGGGTGCCGGGATAACCGGCCTGGTGCTGAGCGGGAGCGAACGTGCCGGGAGGTGAGCTTGGGTTTCCTTGGGGCTTGCAGCGAGTGACCTGCGGAACAGCCCCCGGGCGCCGGAGAAGGAACAGGGTGCGTTTTCTGGGGGGTCGAGGAAAGACCCCCCCCTTCCCTCGCCACCGCTGTGTGCCTCAGTTTCCCCCCACGAGCGATGCTCATCTCCCCGGTCCCTGGAAGGAGAAGGGCTGTGGGGAAGCCAGGCATTACTCAGTGCCGGGAGCTGATCTATTATTACAGTCGCTAATTGGGAGATGTGGGTGCGCGGGGCAGCTTGCAAGAGCTGGCGGTTCCTATTTTGTTTTTTTTACGGGCTCTGTAGGTGGAGTTCGCACTCGCTTTATGGCTGCGGTGGCCCCATGGAGAGCTCAGGCGTGGGAATTCCTATTTATCTGGGCACTGCTCCCGGCCCAGGACACCCCGTAACTGCTGCGGGATGCAAAGGAGGGGAATTCCAGGAAAAAGCAAAGCCCCGCTCCTTCCGGGAGAGGCTGAGCCACAGGCAGAGCGAGTCCCCTTTGCAGCCAAGGGAGAGAAGATGGAGCCGCGCTGCCTCTGCCCATCCTGCCCGTCCCTCCGGGCTCGGCTCCGGCAGCATCTCCCGCACGGGGCCGTCGGCATTAAATGAGCCCGACCCGCCTGGGAGCCGCCTGCGGCTCCGCAAGAGCAGCCTCTGCTTTGTCATTTCTGTCTTATTAAGGGCGAGAGCCTCAGCTCAAAGCTCACGCTGGCAAAAATCAATGTTTTCCCACCGAAGGAAATACTTACAAACCTCTGTGTTTTTCCGAAGGGCTGTAAATAATGCCACACGTGGCAGCTCGCGTGGTGGTGGCGGCTCTGTTACTGCTTGCTTAATTCATGCCCTGGCAGAGCCTCGGCTGCCCTCGGGGAGCCGGTGGCTGGGTGATGCCCGGGAAGCCGGGGCTCGGCTTGCACCATCACTGGTGCACCATTGCCCTTGCACGACTGGCTGCAATGAGACGGAGCCTTGGCCACGGCGGGGTATCCGAGCCCACAGGAAGCCGGGATTTGCTCCCGAGAGCCCGGTGTGCGCTCTGTGGCAGTAGGAATGGGATGCCCGGAGGGATCCGGGACTGGGTGGTGTCTCGGCCGGCTGGTGGGGTCCGCAGAGCTGCCTCGATGGGGACGGACTCGGTATGTGCTGGAATAACCAGCGGGGCTGCGGATGACCCCCCTCCTCTCCTCTCCATACCCATAGCCAATATATCCCCATCCGTTCTCACGCCAGCAGCATCCTTTAGCTGAAATAGCTCTTCTCCCCTCCCCGGTGATGTGTTTATAGCGCGATCGTGTCCCTTCCCCGCTCTCGCTCTGCCAGGCTGACCCTGCCACGTGCGGGCTCTTGCACAAGCAGCCCCATCTCTGCCCATCCATCCCGGCGCGGGAGCCGGCTCTTATCACGCTGTTCTCGCCTCCCTGTGATCTGTAGCTCCGCGATTTCCCTGGGCAAGATGCATCTCCAGGGTTGGTGGCGTTTTATTCATTCACAGCGGTTTTTAAAACCGTAATCCGCCCGAGGTGATTGATTTGGTCCCGCTGGGGTGTGGGGAGTCGGGCTGTGGGTGAGCAAGGAGTGAGTTTTCTGGTTTGCCAAATTATTCACCGCTGTGCGATGCTCGTGCCAAGCCAAGAAGGCGGCAGAAGGAGTCCGAGCTCTGGTGGCACGGGTGTACCGGGGCAGGTTTCACCGCACTTCGGTGGGTGCTACAAATCAGCCGTGCTGCTCCGGCCGTGGCGAGCGCCAGGCTTATGGCGGCACATGGCTCTGCCAGCTGTGGTAGGTGACTCAGCTGTCACCTGGGTTGTCCCCAGCTCACCCTACAGGAAATGAGTCAGGTTTTAAGGAAGAAAAAATGTTAAAATTATGGAGCAAGAGTTCTTCCTGCACGGGGAGGAGGGCGGTGCCAGTCACAGGAGGGAGACAGGGATGGAAGGTCGCAGGCGAAGCTCAGGTAGGGAGACCTCACACACCTCTGATGCTGCCCCTCGCACTGTAGCTTCTCCCCAGAGTTGGGGGGAAGGTGGGAACACCCTGTAACTCATCCCATAACAAAACGTGGGGCGTGAGCTCAGCTCTCACCTGCCCTGGCACCAGGAGCTCCTCTGGGTCTTGCTGTTGGCTGGAGAAGCTTTTCTTCCTCCCAGAAGGCTGCATGGGGAGGAGAAGGGACAGGGACTGATCCAGGGCATGGGCTGAACTGTGTGTGTGCCTCTTCCCCCTGCAGAGATGGACACCTTCAGCACCAAGAACCTGGCCCTGCAGGCCCAGAAGAAGCTCTTGAGCAAGATGGCTACTAAGACCATAGCCAACGTCTTCATTGATGACACCAGCAGCGAGATCTTGGATGAGCTCTACCGGGCCACCAAGGAGTACACCCACAACCGCAAAGAGGCCCAGAAGATCATCAAAAACCTCATCAAGATCGTCATGAAGTTGGGCGTGCTCTACCGTAATGGGCAGTTCAACCCTGAGGAGCTGCTGGTGATGGAGCGCTTCCGCAAGAAGGTGCATACCTTGGCCATGACAGCCGTCAGCTTCCACCAGATAGACTTCACCTTCGACCGCAGGGTCATGTCGGGTGTGCTGACGGAGTGCCGGGACCTGCTGCACCAGGCTGTCAACGGCCACCTGACAGCCAAATCCCACTCCCGCATCAACCATGTCTTCAATCACTTTGCGGACTACGAGTTCCTTTCGGCTCTCTACGGGCCGTCTGAGCCCTACCGCACCCACCTGAAGAGGATCTGTGAAGGGGTCAACAAGATGCTGGAGGAGGACAACATATGAAGTTGGCCAAGATGGGCCATTGGCAGTGACTGCTGGACTCTGCCTCCTGTGAGACCGAAGACAGAATGTATGCCTGTTTTGACCATCACCAGGCTCCACGTCCTCTTCTCTTCTGTAGTGCTAACTCATTTTCTCATTATTTCTACAAAAGACTGAACCTCTTGACTTTGTCTAACCCTTGCCCAGGGTCTGCATGCCCCTCCCTGTGCTGGGCTGAGTCCTTTCCAGGTGATGGTGGCCTTCTGGGCTCCTGCTGCACAGTTTGATTTCCTTTGCCCACCAAGTGCTCTTAGCCCAGAGTCCAAGAGACTGGACTCCTCACCTTGAACTCTATCGTAACCCTCCTGGGGGAAAACCAAACCAAAGACTCGCCGTGTGTAACGCCTCTAAGGTGTCTCTGAGCAGGTGGGCAGTTGCTTGGGTGAACAGTTGTGTGACCCCAATACCCTAGGGTTGTGGAGCCCCGTGGTTGTCTTTCAGCAGCTCCATGACATGGTGGGAACAAATCATGGTCCAGGCTTGTGCTGCCCAGGGTAGGAATGGGCTTTGGCCTCCTAAAAGACAAGCCTTGAGACCAGAAGGATCCCACCTCACCTGGGCGAGCGGGTGTCCCTCAGGCAGGGAGGGAGCTGGAGGGACACCCGTTCATCCAAGACCCAACTCCCCCCACCAGCCTCCTGTGACAGTCCCACTGGGATGGCTCCGGCGCCTTCCTCGGTGGTTGTCCAAAGCTCTCCCTAGGATTTCATACGTTTTATGTGTCCTCGACTGAGTTATGGTTGTTATTTTTTAGCAAACTCTGTAGCCCTGATGAGTTATTTAAATAAACTCACCTGTTTGGCCTGGGTGCTCCACGCGGTTGCTACAAAGGCGGTTGACAGCAATGAAATGAGTGCCAGGGGCAGCTGGTTTTGCCTTTTAAATGGCGATTGCTCTCTGAAACCTCAGGGTTTTTACTCTCGGTCCCCTGGCACCGCTGAAGGCCAGGCTGCCCCTGCTCTGGGCACAGCAGCTCCCGGCTTTGCACGGCCAGGGCTGAACTGGTGGGAGGAAACACAGTGCAAAACCCAGAAAAACCGAGAGCAAAGGCCTGGGGTACTGGGCGGGGGGGACATGCAGACACCCACGCGTGCTCCTCTGTGTCCCCACGTCCCCTGGCTGCACAGCGGGAGCTAAAAAAGCACAACCCTGACAGCAGAAAGCAACAGGCAACTTCGCAGAATTCAATACCGGTGCGTTGTAAAAGCGTTGTGCTCTCAGAGCATGGACGCAGCAGCCACGGCCCGCTTCCAACACACTGATCTCGGCTTTGAAACACAAAAAATTGCCCTTTTAGCATACAAGACGCCGTACAATCTCAGCTGGCCTTATCTCTGCGACCTTCTTGTGCCTCCTGTTCCATGGGATGTCTCCAGGCACAGGAGGCTGCCAGTGCTCGTGGGCAGAGCACGGCTCCACGGCTCCCGTTCGCTGCTCCCTTTCCACTGCTGGCTCGAGGCACTGATAACTTTCAGCCTTAAAGATTTAAAAAAAAACCCCAAAACCAAAGCCCCTGTCTCTGTCATTTCACAGGCCTGGCTCCAGCTATCGCAGCTAATTTAATTGCTCAGGGTGGGGGTAAAGCACATTTACAGGTGTGCACGGAGGAGAACACAGACAGGATCCGCCGAGGCGCTGGTCCCTCGGGGAGGGCAGGGTGAAGTCGGCCCTTGGCACGTGGCATTTGAGAACAGACGTTCCCGTTGCCCCCCCTGCGCTCGCAGCAGCTGTCAGGTATGTGCCAAAGAGGAGCCGGGGCTGGAAAACAGCTCGGTGGAGTTGTCAGCAGATGCGTCGAGCAGGCAAAGCGGAACGGGGCTGATGGATGCGGCGGCCGCGCTGACAGCCAGAACCGCTTGGTCGTTCTGTTCTCGAGGTGCGTGTCGGCGTCAGCTGCGAGATGCTCCTTAATTGCATGAAACATCTCTGCTCAGATGAGCCCCGACTCACAGCTGTTCCCTTTGTCCCCAGGGTTTGGTACACCCTAGGACCACGCTTAACCCACCAAATGCCCGGCACCAGCTTTCCTTTTGCAGGCAGGTGTCTAATCTGGAACTCCCCCCACACCCCACAGCCACACGTTGTTCCCAAACGTCGTTCCCAAACACTCGCCTTGTTCCCAAACTCCTGCCTTCTTGTCCCAGGAAGCCCTGGCAGAGCACACTCTCTGCTAGAACAGCCATTTTATGGCCTGGGTTTCCCATCCCAACCCTGGCTGTGCAAGTCTGGGAAAGGAGTCCCTTCAACTCCCTTTGGTCCGGTTCCCTCCAAGCAACTGGTTGAACAGGGAGAAAAGCCCGAAACCAGCAATACCAGCACCCTAAGTGCAGCTCGGAACTCAGGCTGGAGCACGCAGGGGATGCACCTCCCCACCCAACAACACTCCTGGGCCCTGCAGGTATCCGGAGATCCCGAAGGAGCCACACAGCAGAGAAAGAAGCATTTGGAAAGAGCCTGGAAAATAAAGCTTGTAAAATCCTCAATTCACAGCACCCCAAGACTGCCAAAACCAGGGAACTCCCCCAGAATGGGCAAAATAAGCTACCAATGACCACAGCCATCACCAGGCACCACTTCTGGGCAAAGCACTGGTCGTGAGTGCTGGGTTATGCAAACTTACAGCTGGAGCCTTGTTCTCACTTGCTGGGACTCCTCTCGGGTGGGCAGAACTCCTGTGAACCCTCTGCAGCCTCCAGCCTCCTGGTGACATCTCGGCTCCTCTTGGCCAAGCAAGCACCGAAGGTTGCGGCACTCGCTGGGCACGTGGTTGGAGAGGGCAGGAGTCGCACAGCAGAGCAAACTCAGGCGAGAGCATGATGCTTTACGTCTTTATTTGTGTTGTATTTACACAGGAAAGGAATTCCACATTCCCCCACTGTTATTACTCTAGATAAGAAAAAAATCACTTCTGTACATAGAAAATAGTCCTGCAGTTGTACTGAGACATGAAAGTGTTGCTTGGATTGATTCCTGGGTTGTGTCAGAATAAGCAGCTCTGCCTTCCCCATGCCAAGTTATCCCAACCCACGCTCTGCACTAGGGCAGGTCCAGCACATCCTCCACAGCGAAGCCAGCGATGGTCTCGGGTAGCCACATTCAACAAGGAGCCAGATGTCTTTGGCCAACTCTATACCTTCCTTCCCCCTCCCACACAATTTAATTATTTCCTCCTGTCATGCTTGCAGAGAGAGAAATCCTGTCTCCCCTCCAGAGACTACAGAGTTAACAACTTTCCTTTAGCAAACCACGTTTAAATCCAGCCACTTATCTTTCTGCATTGCTCTTCCTAGCAAGGGAGATAAGGAGCCCCCGTTCGAGGGGAGCTTTACCATATTCAGCAGATCAACCAAGCAGAAAGCGGGCGACAGAATGGCTGGCTGCAGATCAGGAGTCTCAGAGGAGGTTTCCAGCTGCAAAGCACATTGTTACTCTGACACAAGACAGAATGCATCTGTCTTAACACCTCCAAGCCCCACTTGCGTTGGACCCTAGCACACTTCAATATGGAAAACATAAAAGGTTTGGCCAACCAAAAAAACCCGCAGTTAACAAGTAATCCTCTTTATCTGCCATGCTCTTCCGCCCAAATCACCCTGCTCGACACCGGCCTTGGGGTCACAGCTCGTCACGGGGCGTTTTTGCTACAATCATGAGTTTGGATAGTTCAAAACGGAACTTGCCTTCCCTGTGAGACACTAGAAAAGAGAGAAAACAAGCACAGGATAAACAGATGGTAAGGCACGAACAAAACAGCCCTGCTGGTTCCTTTCCAGGACCATAAAAGCCAGCAAGTCGGGCATTGCACTTCCTTCTTATGCACACAACAAGCATATTGCGATAAACCCCTTCTTCCCCCATGCTAATTTAACATTTACACTGGAACAGGACCTGCAAAATCCTGCTGCCAGCTATGGATCAAGAGCACTATACCCCCGAGTCCATAACAAGCACTGTCCTCCTCTACATTGTCATCTATCTGCATTAAGCTTAAACCCTCGTCTCCTGACTGACAGCCAGGCGTGTCTCCCGCTCCAGCCCCTTTCTCACATAGTTCTCTTGGTTACAGACCTGTTGTTTCGGTGATTTCAAATTCTTCCTGTTTTAAGGGGACGTCACTTTGTCCACCCACTGCAGCTTGAGACTGAAACGGGAAGGAAGAAGGTTTAAGCAGTTGAGGCAATGCAAGAAGCTACTCTATTTAAAGCAAACAAGCAAACAATAGCGCATTTTGAAAAAAAACAAACTTGTATTTTAATAATGTAGAGTGAAAAGATTAAATTGGTAAAGGAAATTTGAAGGAAAATCTCGTGACTATTTTTCCATTTCCTATTAAACGACAAACTCGGGTCCTTCAAGTGACTGGACGCCTCACAACTGAAGACTGGGAAATGGAAGAATGAACCAGACAAAACCACCAGCAGAGGTTTTATTTACTTTGTCACATGCAATTTGTTGAGGCAAACCAAGACTCCCCTTGTGCAGTGCACCCTGGTAGGATGGTGTCTTTTGGAGTCATCGACGCTGGCAAAGCCAGCAGCAACCCGACGGCATCGAGGGAGCAGAAATAAATTGGTGCAGGAGACTCGCAGCCACTCTCCTGACTGCCACCACTCTCTAATTAGGAACGTGATGGAGTACGTTTTATGGCACAGATGTCTAATAAATGTTTTCCACGTCCAATTCATGTGTTATAGCAGCCTCCCACACACCTGCTTCCGAGGGATCAGCTGGGACTTACGTAAGCCATGGCATACTCTATCTTGGCTCCTTTCACTTCGGCTTTAAACTGGGTAAAGAAGAGATAAGACTTCCCCTGGGGCCTGAAAGAAGAAAGCAGAGTCTTTGACATCGCAGAGGGGGTGAGAGGGTGGAGGTGCAGCCGAGCTCAGGGTTCACGGCTCCCTCCTGCCACAGCCACCTCTAGCTCTCTTGTAGCTCCATCTAGTGAGGAGAGGGGAGAGGGGGACACACAGCATTTATCGACCACCACCTGGCTAAAGAGCCCCCCCAGAGTCACAGCATCTCTCGGGAGAGAAAAGCCCCCTGGTGCTGCCCCATAGTGAGGCAAACCCAGCCGGGAGGCAGGGTCCCTGGCCCAGATCCCACCTGCCTTGTTGCTTTTGGCTCAGAGGGTTTGGGGTTAAAGAACACACCTCCAGACAGAGCAGGAGAAGAGCTGGTTGTCTTCGCTGACTCCAATGTTCATCTGCCATTGCTGCAGAGGGGAAAGGTTCAAACAGTTAACGTGGGTAAGAGCCTCGCACTTCCCGCTCACCCCCGAGGCCAGTCACCTCCCCTCCCAGCTGCAGGCCTGACAAGTTTCAACCACTCGAAAATAACACAACATAACTACACAACACTCAGCCATGACCCCTTTTGCTTTATGTCACACAAAGCTCAAGGACTGGTTGCCCTCTCCTCTCCATGATTTCATTAAATGGAGTTAAATCCAGTTGGTGTCCAGTCACAAGTGGTGTCCCCCAGGGTTCGGTGCTGGGGCCGGTTCTCTTTAATATCTTTATCAATGATCTGGATGAAGGGATTGAATGCACCCTCAGTAAGTTCGCAGATGACACTAAACTAGGCGGGCGTGTTGATCTGCTTGAGGGTAGGTTGGCTCTGCAGAGGGATCTGGACAGGCTGGACCGATGGGCTGAGACCAATGGTATGAGGTTCAACAAGGCCAAGCGCCGGGTCCTGCACTTGGGACACAACAACCCCATGCAGTGCTACAGGATTGGGGCAGAATGGCTTGAAAGCAGCTCGACAGAAAAGGACTTGGGAGTGTTGGTTGACAGCCGGCTGAATATGAGCCAGCAGTGTGCCCAGGTGGCCAAGAAGGCCAACAGCATCCTAGCCTGTATCAGGAATAGTGTGGTGAGCCGGACTAGGGAAGTGATCATCCCCCTGTACTCGGCACTGGTGAGGCCCCACCTCGAGTACTGCGTTCAGTTTTGGGCCCCTCGCTACAGGAGGGACATTGAGGTGTTGGAGCGTGTCCAGAGAAGGGCTACAAAGCTGGTGAGGGGCCTGGAGGACAAACCTTACGAGGAACGACTGAGGGAGCTGGGGTTGTTTAGCCTGGAGAAGAGGAGGCTGAGGGGAGACCTTATCACCCTCTACAACTACCTGAAAGGAGGTTGTAGAGAGATGGGGGCTGACCTCTTCTCCCTGGTGACAAGTGATAGGACGAGGGGAAACGGGTTCAAGTTACGTCAGGGGAGGTTTAGATTAGATATTAGGAGACATTTTTTCACTGAAAGGGTTATTAAACATTGGAATAGGCTGCCCAGGGAGGTGGTGGATTCACCATCCCTGGAGGTGTTTAAAAAAAGGGTAGATGGGGCACTGAGGGACATGGTTTAGAAGTGGCTCTTGTCAGGGTAGGCTAAAGGTTGGACTCGATGATCTTAAAGGTCCCTTCCAACCTCAACAATTCTATGATTCTATGATTCTATGATTAGTACAGTTACGGAAAAGAGTTAAAATCTCATTTCCCTTTGCACTAAAAGGACCCGATTCTAACAGGACTTGCAGATAAGAAAGTACAAACTGTGTATCTGCACAGCACTCACTGCAGCAGCGACACAAGCTGCAAAAACCTTCAAGCCTCCTAAAGAACACAGCAGTTACTCCTCCGAGGCCCTTCCTACCAACTGGGGTATGAAAATGTCACTCCCCGTTCTTCAGAGGCGTTGGAAATCTCTCCAACCCAGAGATTTGGTAAGCCTTACAAATGTCACGGCCTCGCGAACCACAGCGTCATTGCAACATATGAAGGACGCTTCTGTTCAGGAAACAAATCCAACAAGCTACTTCTGCAAACATGCAGCATTGAGAATAGTGCAAACACCTTTCCTTGCAGCTCGCAGTCCCTGGAATCAGCTCATCACAAACGAAATCATCCTGAACAGCTTCTCACTGTGCAGCCGTAGAGACTGAGCATAAGGGAAACACTCGAAGGGTTGCCCAACTCACCTCGTTCGTTCCTCCCTGAGCTGAGTATGTGAAGGTGCAGGTGTAATCCCCCTGGAAGAAGACAAGAAGATGATGAGCAGCTTTGCTCCAGAAGGACATTCTCTTTGTTCACTATCAGGCACTTCTTAGTGATGATGGGAGATGTGGGGACACCTGAGAGAATTACCGGGGCTGCAGCAGGGTGCAGCCCCCACCAGTCTCACCCTGGGGGTGCCCAAGGAGGAGAACGCACCACGTCCATGACCGGACAGAGCCAGGGACCGTGGGGACCAGGGACCGTGCAGCCCTCATCCCCCATGGTGCTGGGGTGGGGACCCACGTTCTGGTGGCCCAGGGACACCCAGGCCCCCTCTCCAAAGGGCCCCTTCCTCTTTGTGAGCCTCCTTCCCATGGGACCCTCTTTCTTCAAAACCCCTTTCCCCTAGCGACCCCCCTTCCCCTTGGGGTACCTCCTCCCTGTGGAAACCCACCTTGGGGACCTCCTTCCCCCTGGGGGTCATTCCCTGTGGCAAACCTCCTTCCCTGGGGACCTCCTCGCCACAGACAGTGTCCCATCTTGGCGAACCATTTTCCTTGGGTACCTCCTTCTCCTGGAGACCCTCTCTCTCCTGGGGACTCCCTCCCTCCTCCCTCGGACTCTCCTGCCTTTGGAGACACACACGCCCCCACCCCCCCTTAGGGACCCGCTTCTTCGCCTTAGGGGCTTCCTTCCCCTTGGGGATCCCCTGCCTTTGGAGAGCCCCCCTTAGGGTCCCCCCTCTCCTTGGATGATCCCCTCTCCCTGGGACCCCCCTTGGGAACCCCTCTCCCCCCGGGGACCCCCTCCCCTGCCCCCGTCAGAGGCCGGCTCCCCCCGCCCCTAGCAACCGGCCCCTTGGCAACCAGCCCGGATACCCCCCCCGCCCCAGCCACCAGCTCGGCCCGCCTTCCCTCGCTGGCAGCCAACCCCCGTGGCGGGACTCGGGAGCGACGTGCCGCGCAACCAATCAGAGCGAGGCGCGTAGCCTCTCCTCACCCCTCCACCCTCCACCCCTCCTCGCCCCTCACCAGGCTCCGGGAGAAGGAGTGAACCTCCCCGCCGGGCCGCACGTCGAAGTCGGCCGTGCTCGGCTCCTCCGCGGCCCGGCCCGCCAGGCACAGCAGGGCGGCGGGCACCAGCGCGGCCCACAGCCGCCGGCCGCTCCTCCCGCTGGGCGCCGCCATCTTGGAAAGGAAGCCCTGGCTACGGCGGGCGGGAGGGATCATGGCGGGCCGCGACCGCTCGGCGGGCGCCCCGGCGGCCATCTTGGGTGTGGGCAAGGAGCCCGGGCGAGTTAACCCCTGGGGGGCCGCCGTGGGGACAAGGGACGGTGGGGAGCACTAGGAACAAGGGACATGGGGACAATGGGACAAGGAGCCACCGCGATATAGGGAAAGGGGACACAGAGACAGCAGTCTCCCCCTAGCTACTGTCCCCAGGGCCGTGCTCTGATGTATGGTTGCCCCCATGGGGGGGGGATATGAGGCAGCTGTGGGGCATTTTGGGGAGCCCACGCTGCCACAGGCCATGCTCCGTGTCCCTGTAGCCGCTCTCACCCCACCCTCGCCTCCCTCGGGGCTGCTGGGCTGTGTGTGGCACTAAATCCCCCACATTACTCAGGAAAGGGAGGAAATAAAATGCAGGACTTGGGGGGGGTGGACATGGGACGCGCAGGGATGGGGACAGTGTGGAGACACAGGGGACATGGGGATGGACATGGTGACATAGGACATGGGGACGGGGACAGACATGGGGACGGATGTGGGGACATGGGAGATGCAGGAATGGGGATGGGGACGCAGGGACAGACACGGGGACATGGGACACGTGGGGTCAGACACAGACACGGGGACACGGGACACATGGGGATGGGGACAGACACGGGGACGGACATGGGGAAATGGGACATGCCAGGATGGGGGCAGACATGGGGACACAGGGACAGACATGGGACACAGGAGAATGGGGATGGGCACACAGGGATGGACAGGGGGGGGAAAGTTAATTTTCTGCCTTGTCCCGCAGGTTTAACAGGGTAAATCCTTGTTTTTAAAAGAGCCGGGCCTGCAGGAGCAGCGGTGTCGGCTCAGCCCCAGCGGGGTCGGGCAGAGCTGAAGCCACAGCCAGAAAATCCAGCCCTGGCTGGTGGCCTTGGGGATTCGGCTGGAAGGAAAAGGGGCCGCCGGAGGGGAAAGAGATGGCTGGGCTGGGAGGAAAGGCCCAGAGAAAGAGCCTCTCCCCAAGCATCGTGCAGAGGGAACTTTGCCTTTCCCACTGGGAAAAACACCGTCTGCATCAGCCTTTCCTTGGCCACCAAACCCTGTCTGGTCACCATTTGCAGATGCAGAGTGATTAGCCATGCCACTTTTAATCGCTGCTCACCGCACACAAACAAAAGCCCCTTTCCAGAAGGAAACAGCCGTGGATCCGCAGCCCAGGAGGGAGGGCGGGCTGTCCTGGCTCACAGCACAGGGAAGCTGGCCTGGCTGGCCACCCCGCAGTGGTTGTCAGCGCCCTTCAGCAGGCGGATGTAGCCCTGCTCACCCCACACCTCCGACCAGCTGCAGGAAGAGATGGAGAATGAGCACATCCGCGTTCCCACACACACGGAGACCCGGCCCCGCTCGGGGAAGGGAGCGAGAGGAGGCCAGGAGCTGGAGCACCCCATGGGACAGGGATCACAGAATCACAGACTGGTTTGGGTGGGAAGGGACCTTAAAGACCACCCCGTGCCACCCCCTGCCCTGGGCAGGGACACCTCCCACCAGCCCAGGTTGCTCCAAGCCCCGTCCAACCTGGCCTTGAACCCTCCAGGGATGGGGCAGCCACAGCTTCTCTGGGCACCCTGGGCCAGGGGCTCACCCCCCTCACAGCCAACAATTTCTGCCTCAGATCTCACCTCAATCCCCTCTGTCAGTGTAAAACCCTTCCCCCTTGTCCCGTGGCTCCCCTCCCTGCTCCAGAGTCCCTCCCCAGCTTTCCTGGAGCCCCTTGAGGGCCTGGAAGGGGCTGGAAGGTCTCCGCGGAGCCTTCTCTTCTCCAGGCTGAACCCCCCCAGCTCTCTCAGCCTGTCCCCACAGCAGAGGGGCTCCAGCCCTCCCAGCATCTCCGGGGCCTCCTCTGGCCCCGCTCCGACAGCTCCGTGTCCTTCTGCTGTCGGTGCCCCAGGGCTGGAGGCAGCGCTGCAGGGGGGTCTCCCCTGAGCGGAGCAGAGGGGCAGAATCCCCCCCTCGCCCCCCTGCCCACGCTGCTGGGGATGCAGCCCGGGGTGCGGGGGGGTTCTGGGCTGCCAGCGCACGGTGCCGGGGCATGTTGAGCTTCTCACCCACCAGCACCCCCGAGTCCTCCTCAGGGCTGCTCTCCAGCCATTTGCTGCCCAGCCTGGATTTGTGCTTGGGATCGCCCCCACCCAGGTGCAGGACCCTGCACTTGGCCTTGTTAAACCTCACAAGGTTTGCATGGCGCCACCTCTCCAGCCTGTCCCTCTGGATGGCATCCCTCCCCTCCAGTGTGTTAGCTGCTCCCCACAGCTTGGTGTCATCCCCAAACTCACTGAGGGTGCACTCAGGGATGCTCCATGAGGATGCTCCTGCCATGCAGCTCCAACCCTGGCAGAAGCGGGGGACAGGACATGCATAGGGATGGAAGCGGTGGCAGGTTTGGGGGGACACCCTCAGCCCCTACCTGTTCTTTAAGATCCAGTAGCTCACGTTGCGCCCATGCTCCTGGCTCATGCCGTAACCCACGGCCAGCATCCCATGGTTCACCCGCTGGCTGCAAAACATGCTGCTGAAGATGCCTGGGGAGAGCAGAAGCATGCTGGGGGGCCAGCCCCATTGCTTCTTCTCCAGGTGGAAGAAGGGTGGTGGATCCTGTTCCCCTGGGCTGGGTGCCCTGGGGAAACACCGGGGCTCAACAAGCAGCCCACCCCCACAGCAAGGCAGCCCTGCCTCAGTTTACCCATCCATGCCATGAGAAGCAAGACGGTACCAGACTTGTAGAAGTGGAAGTAGAAGCTGCTGGCATCCACCGCCACGGAGACGGGGCCCACAGCCGCCACCGCCTGCTCCAGCGCCGCCTCGCTGCCCTGGGCCACCAGAGAGATGGCGGAGCAGTTGGCCGCCCTGTCCCGCGGGTCGTACCGGCAGCTGGAGGTGTCCTGAGGGGAGGGAGAGGCCAGGGCTGGGACCTGCTGGCATTGCTCTGCCATGTCCCTGAGGCCACCCGCTGTCCCTTACCGTGGCCATGTAGGGGTAGATGTGCTCCGAGTTCAAGCCACCATTGTCGTGCACGTACTGGAAGGCGCGGGTCATGTAGCCGCCGTGGCAGCCGTTGTTGCCCAGCTTTCGGGAGCAGTCGATGAGGTTCTGCTCACTCAGCACTACCAGCTTCCCCGTCCGGTTGAAGACGAGCCCCTCCAAAGCCCCCGTGGCACTGAACGCCCAGCATGACCCGCAGTGCCCCTGGGCAAGATGGGGACAGCAGGAGAGTCACGGCATTGCCCCAAAACCCGCTGGAGAGGGATGCCGTGACCCGCCGGTGCTGCCCTCCAGCTGCAAAACTGCAGCAGTCAAAACTACAGGAGCTGCTACTCTAGGTTGCCCAGAGGTTTTTTGGTGCTTGGGAGGATGCTGCTGCTTGTTTCTGCTGCCCAGACTCCTGGCACCCACCACACAGCCCTGGCCGGACCCCCACCCCGTGCCCACCTGGTTCTTCACAGGCGTCACATAGCCCTTCGCTCGCCAGTCCACCTGCGCCGGGGTCTTCAGGGCCACCGAAGGCTGGAAGAGCAGCGCCGGCTCCTCCTGCCACATCGGGGTGAAGCCATTGAGTAGCTGGTTAAACTCCTCATCCGTCTGCAGGTCACCACAGGAAAAGTTGTGTGACGCCACGAGTTCCCAGCTGGCAGCACCATGTCTCCCCACTGGCCAGTTGACCCCTGGGAAGTGGCCCAGCCCCAGGGGCTGCAGCTCCCAGCCAAGCAGGCTGGGGATGCCTGATCCCCGGATCAAGCCCTGGGTGCAGGGATGTGTCCCCGGGGAAGGTGGTGGGCATGTGGGCAGGTACCAGGTCACCGTAGTGGTTCATGGCCAGGCGGAAGGCGTGCTGCCCCTGCGACTCCTCCAGGTTGTGCTGCTGGATGCGCCGCAGGTTCTTCTCCCAGACCTCCCGGCGGGCGGCCTCGGCCTCCTGCCACCGGGCAGAGCAGCAGCAGGATCAGAAACGTCCTCCAGGAGCACGGGGACACGGGATGGGGTGGGTGCACATGGGTGGCTCTGGGTGAGACCCCCTCAGAGCCGCCCCCGGCACATGCCAGGAGGCCCGGAGGGAGCAGGACCTACCCCTGGGTACTCCTTGGCATGGAGGCTCTTCCACCCTTCCCAGGCCTCCTCCAGGGCAGGATCCAGCGCCGCGGTGCAGCCCAGCAGCGCCAGCAGCAGCCCCAGCAGCATGGCCATGGCACCCAGCTGGGGGGAACGGTGAGAGCGCAGTCAGGGGGGACCCTGGGGTGAGCCCCATGGCCGCCAGCTGCGGCCACAGGCTGAGAGCGGGACGAGTCCTTCCAAGCCTGGATTAGAGGTGAGGGGGAGAAATGCAAACAGAGCAGCCAAGCCAGAGAGGAGAGAGAGATGTTGGATCCTTCATCTGGATCAGCTTCTGTGTGGCCACGCCGCTGTTTTGACAGGAGCTTTAGGAGGTCTTAGCTGTCCTTTGGGTGGCATTTAACTGTCCTTTTTAGGAGAGGAACAAGCAGCTTCACGAGAGAGCAGAGCCTGGACGGCTGAAGGAGGCAAACACAGAGGAAAGGGCAGCGAGAGCGGCAGGGACGGTGCTGGCTGTCCCCGCTCCCTGCCCCGCTGCACTCCCTACGGCTTCTCCCCACTCTTAATTTGCAAAAACCCCACCGGTTTTCCCTGCCATTGCACCACCCCTCCTCACCCTTCCCGCAGCAGCTCTCCCTGCACCACCGACAAGGCCCACAGCCAACCGTCCCTGCTCGGGGACGCAGCATCCAGCAGGATCGAGCCCCAAGGAGAAGGATGAGCAGGGAAGGCAGGATGGTACCTGGACCCCTCCAGAGCAAGGCTTGCCTGGTGGCCGCAGACAACCTGACCTCCCAGCTCCATCCCAGAGCGGCTCTGGGACTCGAGGCAGAGCAGAAGAGCCCAGCGGAGCAAAAGCCGCAGCCGTTGGGCCAGGATGAAGCTGTTTTCACTTGAAAGCCAGCGGAAATCTGCTCCAACAGAAACCTGCACCAGCTTCGAGCAAGGGGCTGGAGCTGGAACCCAAGATAAGAGGTTTCTCTGCAGAGGGGGGGAGGCAGAGGAGCCGCCGCTCTGCGCCAAGGACTGAAGCCTCGCATCTGTCCCAGCAGGAAGGCGGGATGCCCTTGCCTACGTGCTTCACCAAAATCCCACCGTGAGGATTTTCCAGTATCAATTTACACCCTTTCTTTTTGCCAGCACCCACACGCAGCCCTCCCCCAGCCCCCCATCACCGCCAGTCCCCCTCCACCGGAGCCATTTGTCTTCCTCACATCGCAGCCGCCTGCCCCACGCCTCCTTTGACAGACCCTGGTATTTCTCAGCAACTTCAGTTATTCTGGGGGTGCTGCTCTGCAAAGCCAGGTGGCACACGGCAGGGCCACGGCCCAGGACAGAGATGAAATGCCTGAGACACCCCCTAATCACCAAACCCAGTTTCCACTGACGTGGCTTGCCAAGAGTGAGAGCCGTCGTTGCACCTTTATTCCACACGCTTTGGGAATGGAGATGTCAAAGTTTTCCATTCGAGCATTTTTCAGGGCAACCGGTGGCTTCTCTGGGCTAATTTTGTAGCTCGAGCAGTGGTTTTGTTTTAAAAATAAGTCATCAAGAACATCTGTTCTCCCTGCACATCCTACGCCTAAAAATAAAGCCCCACACGTTGGGCGTTTGTGGGAGAAATGCCTCCCCCAAGCCACTCTCAGGCTTAGTCCCAATTCTTGAGGAAGACTCATTTTTGCCCAGTTTCCCCAGCACCCGCCGCTTCCTCCGGCCCTTCCCGCTTGCTCAGGAAATGAACTCAACTTCACGCTGCAGCTGCAAACCCCCCATCCCAGACGCCGTGACCCCAGCTGCACCGCGCTCCACGCTCCCATCACCTTCCCCGCAGGACACCTGGGTGGGGGCCTCCCACATCGTTTGTATTTCGATCCCCAGCAGAGCCTCTTACGTATTGGAAAAAGCTCACGATTGCAGTAGGTGAATTCCCCGTTAATGCCTCTCAGAATTCTCAGTCCTCAAAAGAAGAAAACCAACCCCTTTTTATGGTGTCAAATAATCCTACAGCTTCAGAAGCAAGCTCGGGGGATCAAAGGAGCTGACAGATTTGTAAACTCTGCTAGACAAGAGCGTTTTAAGAGTGCATTGCAGACATTTTAAGAAACGCTTGCTTTTTTGGGACAGGAAAAAGCAGTTTAAATTAAGACTGAAAAGAAACAAACTCTGCAAAATAAGCTTCTTACCATGCGCTGGCACCCACCCGGCTCTAAAGAAGGCAGGGAGAAAGGGGAGCAACGTTTCTGACTGCGGGTTTCTCTCAAGAAAACTTCAGAGATGTGCAACTTCCTCCATTACGTCCCCTTCCGCCCCTCCAACCTCAAAAGCTGCACCAGAAGTTACCCAACGGGGCGCGTAGTAGAAGCAAAAGCACACCTGCAATAGTCGGGACAATTATTTGGGCACAGGGACAAGGAAGGGGCACTGAGTACGCTCCCAGCCATATTCAGAAAACAAAACTCTCCAGCTGTAAGATGCTTCGCATTTAAAACAGGAGCCTCCAGCTTCCATCCTCAGGGCATTTAATAGCAGCTTAATTAATGCCCGACTCCAGTATAGAAAGGAAAACAGCAAGGCCAGGTTTTGTAAGCTTTAAACTCTGGAGAGGGCGAGCATAGGCAAGCCCAGCACCTGCAAAAAGCAGCTCCGCGTGTCCCAGCGTGGGATCAGAGCTTGGAAGCACTTGGATGAGAGCAGCTGCATCCCCCCCAGTCACCGCAGGGAGCCGGGGCGCTGGGCGAGTACCAGCCCCAGCGCCCGCGCTGGGATTCGCGAGATGCCCGACTCGCCCAAGGTCACGCAGCGCCTTAACAGCAGAGCCAAGAACACAGTCCAGGATTCCCAGCTCTCCACCCCGCGCCTTCAGTTGCTCGGATCACGCTTCCCCCGAGGAACATCAGGGATTTAATATTCTCTCCACCGCTCGGCACAGAAACCGAACACAGCGCTTTGCTTTTACCACAGACGCGGCTTTGGCTATCGTGAGCCAGCTGCCATTTCCTCCCGAGCCCTCTCCCGCACTCCGAAACCAGGCACAAATGCCAGCCAGCGTCTCTCTTTCCAACATTTTAATGAGTCGCTACATCTTACACTCATAATTATAAAAGAATAAGAATCCATAAAAATATTTTCTTTTTATAATACGCACTTAAAACACTCCAGGGCAAGTCAACGTGGTTCATTTGGGTGGGGTTTTGTTGTTGGTTTTTTGTTTTTTTTTTTTTTTTTTTCTTTTTTTTCCTATTTGCCCCTGGCAGAACCCTTGGCTTGAGGGGGGTATGTGCTCCCCTGAGGTGCGATTGCTCAATTCCCCCCTCCCCAGAACTGCAGTTCCTGTTGACCAGGTAAATAAAAACCAGAAGAGAGCATTTGCTGAGTAGATGGGCAAGGGGAACAGTCACTGACCCGCAGAGAACTGAAGCACGGCCAATTTCAGTGCACATCTGAAAGCTCGGGGTGTCGGGGAAGGTGGGATCAGGAGGCAGCACAGAGAACGGAGGGAGGGAGGATTTGCATAAATATCATCCATCTCGCGTTGCAAAAACCCAAATGCTGCTGTGGTCTCTGGAGAGATGATCTCTGGTTGTAGCCAGCTGCTTCAGCTGCCGCGCTACCTGTTGGCACAACTCTGCTTGTGAGCGGCCATTAGAGAAAGGTATCGGAGGACGCCGTTACCGACCCCAGCCACTTCCTCCATCTGCTCGGCAAAATTAAACTGAAAAATAGAAAAGACTAGTGTTGCATGCTTCTTGTAGAGTTCTCTTCACATCCCGGGGCTCCACGTTGTCGCAGCAGGGCCAGGACACAGCAGCAGATCAGCTCCCCAGGGCTTAACGACAGGTAGTTCTCTCTTCCCTCCCACTCCTGGCTTAAGGCAGCTTGCTGCTTCGGCTCTTCCCTTTCCAACACAGGCACTGAGTTCTTGCAGGTAAGAGTATGGGGACCGCAGAGGTGCAGTGGAAGGGGAAAAGGGTGGGGGAGAGAGAGATGGACACAAACCTCAGCCTCAGGAGACAGACCACCGTCCATTGATTCCCAGGATAGAGGGAGTAGCAGCAAAAAAAGCATTAACAGCCAGGCTGGAGGAGAGGAACAGGACGAGCAGCCGAGCAGGGGCAGAGCTCCAGCTTGGAAAGTGAAAGAAGGTGGCACTGTCCAAAGGGAAGGTGCCCTCCGGCCTCCCCCGGGCGCGGGGGGGACACCCAGCCATTTGTGCTCTGGGTGCGACGGCTGTCGGGGGAGGCGGTAGTGGCAGGGCACGGGAGGGGGAAGGTAAGCTGTCAGTGTCCAGTTTGCAGAGGCTTGTGCTCTCAGAGGTATTCTTGTAGAAAGTGCAGCAACGTGATTTCATAGTGCTCTCCTGACTCAGGGCACCGAATACTGTGTCTCTCGTTGGGGTAGATCTGTGCAGAAGCAAAGAAACGGGGCAGTCAGCCAGGAGCAGCTCCCTCAGCACGGACAACGCTCCCTCACATCAGCCCTTTTCCCCTCAACCCAGTCTCCATCGGGACAAATTGGTGGTGCCAGGGAATGTCGAAAGCACCAGCCCCCCTCCCTCATTGCGCTAGCGTGTGCTGCCAGTCCGCTCGGCAAGCAGGCCACCTCTGCTGCCACCAGCCAGGGGAGACAGCACAGTTCAGCCGAGAAGGAAAGTTCCAGGCCTGAGGGCAGGAGCCCTGTTTGCAAATGCTTTTAGACACAGGCCACATCTGCCAGCAACGAAATAGCCACAGTGCCACCTCCCGGCCATCTCTCGGAGTCAAGCTAGACATTCACTGTCATCTACACTGCAGCAAGATGTGGCAGCATCCGCCTCCACCTTCTCCAGAACACACAGAAGAAAACTTTTTCTCTTTCCAGATTTAAGGGACTTTCCCACTTCCCTCTTGTTCTTCCTACCTGCAGCTGGTAAGGTTTTCCAGCCCGGATTAGCTGCGACACCAGGAAGTTGGTGTGAAAAAAGTGCACATTTTCATCCAAAAAGCCATGGAGGATCAGCAAACGATTTGGCCTGGAAGTGGGATGACAGACGGGATGAGAAACCACACCATAAGCTCTGCAGTGGGTCTGAGCATAGAGCTGCCAGTCAGCAAGCCCAAACCGAGCAATGACAAGCAGTTAGAATAACGTAGGGCCACGGATGTGGTCCTCAACTCCTCCCTGGCAAAGGAGGATGGGGGCACAATGCCCCAGCTTGCTGCAGAAGGCAGCAACCAGCCCCGTGAGTTAAATGGGATGAGAATCCATCCATTCTTTTGAGATTCCGCAGAGGTGCTACTGGTGGCACCAAGGAGGACCCCAGGGCAGGTTTTTGTCAGATCCCTCAACCCCACGGTACTCACTCATTGGGAAGCTTTTCTACGTGTAATGCCACAGAGCCAGCCTCATAACCCTGCTGGTTGTTTTCTGGGATATCCATGTACCGCTCAGTATACCCGGTGTCATATGCCATCCAAACCGTGACAGGAGCACCTGCTATAGCAATCTGCCAAACAAATAGGTGGCAGGAGACAGCCTCAATTATCACATGCTAAAAGAGTTCAAGTGTTCCCCATCTTCCTGAAGAGGCAGGAAAAAACAGGCTCTGGACTGTTCTGCCACTCAGACCAGGATCCTTCCACAGCAAACCCACAGAAACCCCAGATTCCTCCTCCTGGCATTCCTCTTACAGTCGCAACGGGGCTAATTCCTGCATAACAGCACTAAAGGCTTCCCCTTTTTGAGGAAGACTTGTGGAGTGATCCAGAAACTGCACGGGGACTTGGGAAGGGCATTAGGAATAGCGCATCGATTATCTCCCTGGATGCTAGGCTAGGTTTTCCCCTGGCAGCCACTGGGGAACGACCCCACCTCAGAGACCCCATCACCAAGGCTCAGACAGGTACGATCTGTAAGCAGAATGCAGGACGGAGGGACATTTTCACCTGTCCATCAGAAGCATCAAGCAAAAAAAAGCCAACTCCAGAGGCCAAGAGTTACAGAAGCTGAGGGAGTTAAGTGTCCCAAGATGACAGCCCCACATCCAGACTCACCTTGAAGACATTGGGTTTACAGATAAGACCCATGAGGGAGAGAAACCCTCCATACGACCAGCCATGTATGGCTACCCGACTCAAGTCGATGAACCCGTATTTTTCTGCTACATAATGTAAACCTTCCACCTGGTCCTCTATCTCCACCTGACCCTAAAAGGCAACAAGGAAGCTCAAGTTAGTGGCTTTCTAAATCTAGAAACTTGAGACAGAAAAGATCAGAGCAACACTCACACAGGAAACATGCAGCCAGGCAGTCTTAGAAAGAACAAATGAGCAGAGATTCATCAACAAAAACAGTACATTACCATTTGGTTTTTCAAGGCCCCTTCAAATTTGAGTCCTCGCTGGCCCGAACCCCTTCCATCAATCACAACCACAGCATAGCCTAGGGACGCTAGTGTGTTTAGCCGTAAGTACTTGATTCCTTTGAAGGAGTTATTCACTAACTGCACCTGCAGGAGGAGGGAAGAAAAGTTTCAGAGCCAAGCAGCTGCCGTCCAGTACCTTCCTCTACCTGTCCCACTGTGTAGGACCCTGAGCTGAACAGCAGGCACTAACGGCACTATCAGAGCCATGCAAATCAGACTAAATGCTGGAAAAATCATTGGAGGTTTGAAGCAGAGGTCAGAACAGAGGTCCAGTGCTCACTGCTAACCAAAGAATAAGTCCTTATGCACGACCAAGCTGCACAGAGCTCTGCCCTGGGCACCAACCCCATGCCTGAAACCAGCAGTTAATCTGGATTATTACCTGAGGGCCTCCATATACAAAGAGCACCGTGGGATGCTTCTTCCCAGGCTGGACATCGTGAGGTTTGTAAACCATTCCATAGAGCTCCACATCTGACTGGGTGCGGAAGTGAAAGATCTCAGGTGGGATGTAATCTGGGGGACAACCTGCAGAAGGAAGTTCAGAGCAGCAATGCAGTAACCGGCAGCAGGCTCTGCCTCCTACCGGGCCTGAACAATCTCGTTCTGTTCAAACTTGACCCCAGTCAGGGCTTCTTCAATACCAAGCTGTATCAAGCCTCAGTAATGCCTCTCAGAGAAGCCTCTCGCTGGGAAACGAACAGCCTCTATCCGCCTGCATAGGGCAATAGGCCACATAAAGAGTGAAGGGATCACACAAGAACACATCATCAGCTGGGTATCACCACACAAGGCACGCTGTGCCACAACGGCAAGATGTGGAAGGTTAAAAACAGGGATGGGTGAAACGGTAAAAACATTTGCAGGAGGGATTCAGGTGCTGCTGTGAGCTTTATCTAAACCTTTACGGCCTACAGCCTTAGAATGAAGCAGCCACTGCATCCCAGGTGCTTGCCCCCTTCCCTCTTCATGAATAAAGAAACACCTAAAACCACAGACATCTAAGCCCTGCATCCTGGAACGCATCAAGGCATGAAATAGTAACATCTTAAAAGCCCATATACCATTTCCTGGATGAGCTACCCACTAACGATATCTCCCCCCTAAGATAACACAATTCATTTTCCCTCAGAGGGAAGTTACTTGGGCCACTTCCCTCTCCATCACCTTTGGCTACCACTAGCAGGAAGAGCATCACAGACACAACCTAGAATTGACACGTTCCATGGGACTTACTGGCTGCCTCCATCATGCTAGCCCAAAACTTGGGCTGCTTGTGGAGCGGGTCATCGTCGGAGCCACTGAGCTTGTAGACGTGCACACAAGGCGGAGTGCTCACGCTGCTGTAGTGGCTGATGAACATGTCAAAGTTCTACAGACGGGAGAGAGAAGAGTTAGGGGAACACGGGCTCCCATTTCCCACTTCTAATCTCCTCCATGCAGTTCTCAGACAAAAGCTCCCACATCGCAAGCAACCAAGACAAAGAAGCCCTCAAGACTCATTACTGGTCATGATTCATTACCATTCCTAGTTAGGATCCCTGTCAGTCAGGAGACGAGGGTGTCTTGTATCTAAGAAATGACAAACCTGGCTCATTGAACAGCTGTGGGAGAAGCCCGGAGTGGTGAGTCGCACAATTTCTCCAGGGAACTCATAGCTGACTACGTAGAGATGGTGCTCCAAGGGGGTGTCCTTTGTGCCTTGGAAATACACCAACTTCGTAGCCTCATTGACCCAGATCTATGTGGAGAAGAGAGGGCTCAGCGACAGCAAGATGACAACTACTGCTCCTTTGCCAGTTCAAACAGTCTGGCTCGAGGCAGAGTCAGCTTAACACACAAATAGACCGTGACAGACTGCTCACGGCATCAGGGACCGTACACAATGCCTGTTGATACGACAGGCTGGAGTACACATACGCAGCACGTATGGAGAACCGCATACAGTCCAATGAAGTCACGAAATGCAGTCAGTCAGCTTTTTTTAAAAGACTCAAAGTATTTGCTTACTAATGAGCATAAAAAGTTGGGCGCTGTTCCCCATAGGTGAAACTAGGAAGATTCTGTGCTTAAATACGGCATCTTCCCATACACTGTCTGGATTACAAGGGTATACGTGTATTTTTTCCAGCAATCATGACAATGAATTCCCATCTGTGGAAGGATCAGTCTAATAGCACCAAACTTCAAGCCACATTAAAATACGTTTTTAATGTCCACAAAAGCTGTTTCTAAAAACCACCTGGCCAGACAGGAATAGTGACTACAGCTTTTAAATGCTGCATTGATCCAGCAACAGTAACTGAACTGTTTTCCACCTTACAGTTTCCAAATGCTATTTCTGTCTAACCCACTGTTTGAAGACCACAGTGGACAGCAAAGGGAAAAAAATATCCAACTCAATTGGCCAGGAAAACCGGGCAGAGCCCTGTGGAGCAACAAATGCATAAAAATAATTGCTGCTAACACAATTTTAGCCATAACACATGCAGGGAAGAGCCGTCGCCAAAATCAACAGCATGTACAGTGAGAATCCACATGGGGAGGGACAGCAGGTTAATTGCAGATTGAGGAAAAGCAGCAGAAACCAAATGCATGGAGCTGCAGGCCTCTTTAAAAGCGAGAAGTGAAAATCCAGATTAATTGGAAATGAACAGACAAGGTCTTTATTTTGACAGAAATCACCTGGGAGCATTAAAGATCAGACTCGGAGTTAATTCCTGAAGCAAAAATGGAACTAGGTTTCTACAAGATTAATAAAAATTCATTTCTGGTTATTCTGCAACCAATAACAGATACAGTTTCTCCGTATTCTAAATTGCTTTATACTCCCTAGCTGCCTTCTTCCTAAAGGCTCTACTGAGGAATCAGCTGGAGACCAAGAGTTCACTCTAAGCACTGGACATAATTCCAGTTCACCAGTACTCATTGGGGTTAAAATGCTTCGGCAAAGGCAGCAATCCCAAGCTTCTCCACAAAACAGTTCTTTGTTGCTCTTGAACCTCAGACTTGTGTCCTTTTTTATGGCCTGACTGACTCATGGGATTTACCTAAGGAGCAATCTGAAGTCTGATTAAAAAGGCAATCAGTTCAATGTGCCCTGGACTACAGCACTTCTGGGGAAAGCCGAGGCAGCAATAAAGAGAGAAACAAAATGAAGCTTAAGTAGTTCTAGCTGGTCCCAGGCGTAACAGAGGGCAGACAATGCAGAGCTGTAACACTGCAAGAGAAAATAAAAATAACCACTACCTTCGATCCATGCCTCGCCAACACCTCCCATTCCCCACCAGTCAGGGCAATCTCCTCTTTGATAGGACATTTGAAATCATCTAGAAGAGAGAACATGAGAATAAGTCACTGTTTTCCCAAAAAGACAACACAAGCAAATCAGAGAGGGAACTCCCAAAGCTGAAACGCCGACAAAGTGCAGCTCTTACCCTCGCTGTGGACATATGGCTGCGCCCAGTCATAGCTGCCTTGTTTTAGGACCGCCGTGACTCTGTACAGGTGACAGAAACCTGTTTTGCATTCGTTGGCTCGGATAAAGCAGAGTTCTTCCTCCTCTCCCTCCGGTTGGATGAAAGGATAAAAGATATCATGAACCTGTCACACAAGGCAAAAGACCCATGAGTGATCTATCTGAGATAGCAGAGACATAGCCAAGGGAGTCCGTGCTAAGCTACTGGGCTTCCAAAGGAAAGAGGAGGGGGAGAAATATCTCAGATGAGCAGCTAGTGGGAAAAAGCCATTCCATACTTTCCTATCACCAGAAAGAAACTCTGGGCCCATGTAGAAGACCACGTGCTCTGGGCTTTCCATGGCTACCACTGAAACCAGCACCAGTTTGCCTCCGAGCTAGACATTTCAGCTATGCAAGTCCCACAAGGTGGTTGCTAATCCAACACCTTCGGAATGCCACAGTGTGAACTCCAGGCCCACTTGTCACTTCTGTATGAAGATGCTTAATCTCAGAGGCTGAAGTTTATTCCCTGTCCCCTATGTCCATTGCCTACCGAAATAAGTACCAAAAATTCCAGGGATTACGGTTGTTTATGCCTCAAGAAGCCATTTAATCTTGTAATAAAATACCCCCAGAAGAATGGCAGTGATACATCCAAAAGTATCAGTGTTTACCAAGACTGTTAGCAAGAATTAAATGAACAGCTCCAACTACGAGGAGATGGCAGGATCCTCGTCTCTTCCCGTGCTGACTGCACAAAAGCCCTTCTCATGGCTTTGTCAAACTCCCTGAATTAGCATCAAATCTGGCACTACTGAGTAGCAAAGTGGTTTGCCGGAGCATGGACTAAACTGAACACACAGCCAACACAAAAATGGTTAACTACGGGGGAGGAAGGGGCAGCCTGTGTTCTCTTCCCAGCCCCGAGCCTCTTACATTTATCCACACATCAGTGGTTTCTTCATAGATCACAAATGGCTGGACATTTTCTGGCACAGTTTTGGCAAATTCAGCACGCTGCTCCTCATTTTCTGGGACTGGAATAAAGAGTGCTGGAGGCAAAAGGATTAGCTGCAGCCGCTGCTGAGGTCTGTCTAGGAACATAGCCCAGGCGCTGGGGAAAGAAGTTGGGGGTGAATGTCAGTACCACAAAATAGATGTCCCTTTCTAACACTCAGAACATGCAACCCTTTTTCCCCCCTGCTGGCAGAAAGGACTTCAGCATCTGAATGCAAAGCTTTTCTCATCTTTGCTGCTTTCTAATCTCCTGGAAGCTTTGCCAACAAACACGTTATTGCCAGACATCTCTGGTATTTCACAGGCGCATCGGTCAGACGAGATGTCTGACAGATTTGCCAGAGTGTCTGTTCCAAGGGAGCACCGCGAACAGGTCCCTGTCTCCAGAAGGTAACTCTTCCTTGGACAGCCCCTCCATCAGGAAGCACTATTCATTTTTCTAGCAAGCTCCTAATGAGCTAAAGTGATTACTCTTAAAGCGATCCACTTGTAGCTTCCTCATTGCACGCTGCACCAGCAGGGAAAGGCACAGACCTAAGACAACTGCCAAGAGAAGGAGTCGCTTCAGTCTCAGCCTTGTTCCTCTCCGAGGAGAGCCATTTGAAGCCGTGCTGCACTGCAGGCCTCTCAACATGACAGATGGCAAGCCACCGCTGCATAGTGCGACTACCCCATGGCCTGGAAGTGCATCAAGGGAAGTTTCATCATTAAGACAGACTTTCAAAAGATCCGGTTCTCCCTAGCATCCCAGTGACCATGGATTTCCTGAACTGATGTATTCAGCACATTTAGATAAGTTCTGGTGCAGAACACACGAATCGCCTACGGGACTGCCTTCTGTAAAGCTGTACGAATTTAGTCCAGAGCAGAAAATTAATGACGAGTTACAGAATGCGCTCTTCAAAGACAGCTAAGTCGCCTTAACTTGATCTGGACAGAAACTAGTTAACAGTCAAGTAAGATTTGAGGGGAAAAAATGAAGAGCTTTAAAATTTCAAACCAGGCAGGCTGGTGTGAATTCTGTAACTCTTCAGGCAAGGCTGGCGAGCACAATACTGCGTATCGCATTTGGTGTGATAGCGTGCTCTGGGAGCACACCACTCACAGGGCAATCTTTCCCCTTGAACACACTGCCAGAAGGGCTGAGCACCACACAAACTGCCCACTTCCCCAGGATACGTTTGGCATTGATCAAACTGGACCAATGAACGCTGATAAAACTGCTTATAGCACACTCTCATTTTCAGCAGGAAGCATATTGTACTTGCGTTAAACATCTTCAACTCAAAAGAATAGGACTGCCCACTTAAGATATCAATGTCATTTAACTTTGTGGTTGTGACTTAAACCCCGCAGCTTGTCACTCTGGTCTACATTTGATTAATTCCTACTTTTAGGATGATATAACACTGAAGAAGCCAGATACTCATGTGCCATTTCTGGCACTCATCGCTTTAAAACCAGGTCATGACTACAACACAAAGCACGTTGAGGGCCTGCAATAGTTCAGCTAGCCCTTGTGAGCGTTTGGAAGAAAAACTTATGTACTATTTGCCATCCCGGGTCCATCCAGCACGGGCAATGTACTCCACAGTTGGAAACAATGCGGCAAATGGTTGCACCAGCTCCTTGTCCTGAGCACACACGATCTGCAGCAAAAGGAAGGTCCAATATGAAATCAGACTGCCACCAGACCTCCTTACCTCCTCCTAGGGGAGCTCAGTGAAATGGGAGAATATGGAAGTTTAACTATTGGCATCAGCAAGGGTCAGGCCAGGAGAAGCGAGCCTTTCTACAAATGGCAGGAAGAGAAGGGCAAATCAAGCTTCCAAGCAAAATGATTCTGGCATTTGGCCACAGAACAGGACAGAGACAGGGACTGAAGCCCAGGATTAGATGAGGCTTCAACCCTCCTGCTCTGCTATTGACATCGTGGTACGCCAAGCTAACCCTACTTGTCGCTTCCCTCCCCTCTCCCAGCTGCCTCTCCACCAGAACTCTTCAGCATTTTAAAGATCTTTCTGCTTCTTGGACAAGCACATTATAGAATCGGGTGTTATCAGAGGATGAAAACAAGGGCTAACACTATCTAGGATTCCTTAGTGACCTTGTCTGAATTCTAGGGAGCTTCAGAAGCAGTCAACCCTCCTGTGCAATATCCCATTCTGAGTCATTATCACTTACCTTACCCTTACTGTCCGTTTTAAACTCTGCCAGCTTTAATGTAATCTTGGGGTTTTTGCTGCCTGCAGAGGAGGAGTGAGAGAACACCAAGATGATCAACCCGAACACCCCATGGTTATACACAAGTTCTAGACAAGAACTGACTCTGGTCCTACTAAAATAGCACTGTGTGAATGTACAAATACCAAATTATGTATGCAGGCAGACATCACTGTAATCGCAAGAGTAACTTTGGGTATGGGAAAAGTTTGTTTTCAGCTTGCCTGGTTGGCTGTGCGTGTTCTCAGGAGGGAGAAGAAAGATGGCATTCAAAATGTATTCCACAATACACCACCAGATATATTCCATTTTCTCAGCAATCCTTTCATTTAAGCTGAACTTTAAATCCCATTCCTTTCTTGCAGTAGATTTTGGGCTCAGAGACTCAATTAGGCCTCAACATTTACAACCAGCTTCTACATCGCAGTAAGTACCCAGATTAATCATGCAAACTTTATAGCACAAATCCACTGCTGCTGCCAGCAGGAGTCAAGAGTTGCATTAGCAGCCCCGTGGTATTTCACTTACCTGTCCTGGGGTACCGATAGGAGTCTGTTTTTCTCTCCTCCAAGGCAGGTGAAGGAACGTGAATTATCTCCACCTCTGACTCATCCACTTCCTCATACAAGATCCGCAGTGTTTTTAAATCCTCTGCACCTAGGAACAGACAGTAAGCATGTTTGCTGCAGTGTTTTCCAGCTGTTTCTGACTTGCCTGGAGCACTGCTGCAGTACTCTGATACAGAGCGTACATCTCCTGCACAGCCACAGCTCCTAGTGACGACCCACGAATACTCCTCAGAGCATAATTCTAACCCCTCTGTGTTTTCTTGCTTCAGGTGGCCACCCCAGAAACAGACCAAACCCAGGCCAAAGGAAAACCTTGCTCAAAATATCATTCATAGCAGGGGCCAGCAGCAGTTCCAGCGTCTGAATTTGCTAAGCAGAACACTGACCTTCTGTGGAAGCTGTGGGACACCACCAATAGCCTGTGAACCGATCAAACTCCTCCTGAATGACAAAAGTGGCTACACCAGCAGACTTGGGGTCATCAAGGACATTCGATAAGCCTAGAGAGGAACAAAGAAGAGACCGTATTTACATCTCCTTGGAAAAAGTTGATCCAAAAGAAGAATGTACTTGTAAGAAATAAGCCACGAAGACACGAGCCCTTCCATCCCAAATTTGTGAGATGGAATTTCCTTTTGAATCTGGCAAGAAGCACCAGTTACCTTTATGGCAGTACGTCATCCGCTTCTCTTCTCCCGTCTCTATATTTGCTACCCATAGATCATTGTTATTAATGAACGAAAAGAAGGCAGGGTCGGCAGGGCAGATCTTAGGATCCATTCGTGGCCCTGTGCACTGAGTCTTGATCTCCAGAGGCTTCATCGGAGACACCTACAGCAACAGACAAACAGCTCTGTATCAAATCAGCTCCAGCTTCACATTTAAAGGCCTAAACCAGAGATACAGTACAGTCCATGAAATGATGGCAAACATAGCCCTGACAGGACACAAGAGAAATAACCATAACCAAACAGATGGAGACGCGCAGCCATCTCCAGCCAAAACCATTAAGTCTGTTTCAGTTGATATTCATAAAATCACTAGCAGACTTACCATGAAACCATTCTTGCCCCCATCTCGACAATGAAAGAGGCTGTTGCTGGCCTGGAAGAGGAACAGGCCACTCTCGCTGTGGAAATCATAAGAGGTTATACCAAAGACACCAAGTCGCTTGCGTTCCCTCAAGAGTTCCTCTTCTCTAGAATACATCCCATGATGAGGAGTTGCCTAGTATTGAAGGAAAGGAAAATCTGAAAGAATCTGCAAGGAAAAAAAACCTTTCACAGAACAGAAATGCTCCAAGACTGGCACCAGCTAGTCTGTGAATGCCCAAAATACAGTATACCATCCAAAAACCATCAGCGGTCTTACCACACAGGTCCATAACTGCTGTACTCTAGGCTACAGGGGTGGCCCAGGAGGACTAAACCAACCTCATGCCCCAAAGTTCCCTCTACATAAAAGGGAAGAATTGTTAATCTGTCATTTCTGCAGTTGTCACTTCAGCATGAACTGAGGACAGCTGCACTTGCTCTGCTTATGCAAATCAGATGTAACCAATTAACTTAATGACATTATCTACAGCCTTCACAAACAGTTTCCATGTCAGACACTGCAAACAAAAGCTCTTCCGGGGATCTTGAATTACCCTGAAGGGGACTAGCATTCCAAATGGGGTCAAGACAGATAAATTCTTTTCCACCAAGAACCTTCTTAGCAGGAAAGAAAGACAAACTTTCTTCTTCATCAGTGCTGATAGCGACAAAGGACACTGAGATACTGAAATAAGGGAGGGGAAAATTCACCTCCTTTCTGATTCACTCGCAATAGAACGTAGCGCAGAAGCAGCAGGTTAAATTCAACTTTCCTGACTTCCCTAAAAGCAGGAAAGACGACAGACAGGTGTTCCACCGAGCACATCAACAAGCATGGCAAAAGCTCAGACAAGATATCCAGAACAAAGGTGCACTGTCCTGATAGCTTATAATCCGAGGCAGGCTACATGCTAGTTTAGAGAGTCCTCTTTGCTGGGTCAGCCCTTCGCTTGCCACATCAACTGCTGTTGTGTGCTCACTGCCAGCTTCATTGCACACAAGTGGCTATCTTGTATTCTGAAGCAAAGCACCTCTCGATACAACATACCGATACCATTCTCCGTGTCTTATACGCTGCCACAGTGTTATCTCTACTGTTTAGCAGAGCAGTACCCACCGTATCAGCCCCATGGCGTCAGCCAGTTTCCCCAAGCATTGTCAAACCAGGCTCTTCACACTTCGGCTTACCTGAAAGTGATCCAGCATCTGTTTCCATGACAAGAGTAGCAAGGCCTCCTTCCGTACCTTTTTGGGAATCTCTGAGTAAAGAAGGGAATTCTCTCGGCTGCCATATGGCATTCCTATTAGGAGGACAAAAGCATCATCCTACTTAAGATTAGTTAGCCAGGACAAAGAGGACGAAGCGCAAATTGAACAAAAAGTCTGATAACAAGAGGGGTTGGGAGTGTCCAGAGCCTTCTACCAGCTGTCATTCCCAAGCAGCTGAGTTCAATCAGAGAAAAATACCTAAATTATTTAAATTTAGATATTAATTTATTTAGAAATTTCTCTAAGCAAGATTTAACATTAACCAACCTTTTCAGAATTAGTTACATCCAACTTTCCTCTCTGTGGACTGTTCAACCCACGCCCTAGATCCACTCTGAAAAAGCCACTCCCTGAATGGGTGACTCAACGTTACTCCCCACATCGCTCAGCCAGAATATTGCTACAGGGACCTCATTCAAAAAAAAAAGCTTGGAAACTCTAGAGAGACCATTCAAATGTGAAATAGCATTCCATATCGTCAAAAGCCCTTGTCATTTTACATAAGCTTTTACATAAACCATTTTGACTATGGTTATCAAATAAGCTACTGGCCTTCATCCAATTTCCAAAACAACCACAAAAAATAAAATATCCTGACACAGGATTTTGGCACTTTCAACAAAATCAAAGACCATGAACTTGCCCTCTAGATTTGCTGTAGAGACTCCCTAGATCAGAATTCCACACGTGGAAATGTGTCCTGGTTGTCTACTCTGACCATGTTCTGGGCAGAACAGAAAGATTTCTGGGCCAGTTAACCCAGCAGAACAGTTACTTAAAATTAAAACTGAAATATTAATAAGTGCTCAGGAAGCAAAGCAATATGTGAGCATATAATCCTCAGAGATACAGAAACACCAAAGTGCTGAGCATGTGGTGTTTAATGTAAGCAGCATCTGCCATGATACAACATAAAATTCTATGGGGACAGCCCAGGAAATGATTTAAGATGTCTAAATAGAAAAAACTGTAGATAGGAACAAATTACTACATATACACACATTTGACACTCATGCAAATGTGACCTGGACTTCTTTTCTCCTTATTATATTAGTACTTTCTACAATGACCTCAGGCTAACTACAATCAATCAGCATTAACAAGAAAAAATGTTGCCTTGCTCCCCAAAAGACATTATACTTTGCTCACAAGTGAAGAAAAGTATTAAATTTCTACAGCAAAGTTTTTCGGAATTCTTCATCCTACTCCTCAGCTTACACTCACTACCAGTATTCACATAAAAACTTGAAAATGTTATTTAATGTTGGGATAGTAATAGCATGCTGATGTTAAATGCTTATGAACTGCTGAAATGGATTCTGAGTATTCAACAGCACACGGTATTCAACTCAAAAGATGCTCATTATGGAAAAAGAAAGAATCAGCATTTAGCCTTTATTAGGAATGCCTGAGAAGAGGTACTCTGGTATTACCTGGTGGATACTGATCGTACATGATGGATCAATCTGCTCTATGCCCTGTACATTTCCTTAAGGAAGAAAACACTGAAAAGACACTCGTTTATCTCCATTCCTGGTTCTGGCTCCTGTAAGTCACACTCACACAGGACACCAACCAGATGGCATCTGGTCTGGTTGTCATTTCATATAACAGAAGAAAATTTAAAAACTTTTAAAGTAGCCACTTAGATCCTTAGTTCTTTAGTCATGTAGATCAAAAACTGCATCAAAGTCAACTTGGCCTTGAAATACATTCAGCTTTAAATCAAGTCTTGCTGTTCAGATTCAACAAGAAAAATATGCCAACTCTGGATACTGCCCTTCACAGCAGCACTTCTGTCATAAGAATGTATGAGGAACTATAACAAATCAAGTCACTGGCACACAGGAGCTGCTTAATGCCAAAACAAATCAGTCCCTCAAATCCAGCATCCTACGTCCTACAGTGACCTACGCTCAACAGCTCCAAAAAGAAAAAAAAAGCAGGGTCACTTCAGGAAAGCAGTTGCTGTACGGAGATGCACATCAGACAATTTCTGTACTGGCCCAGTAACGATCAGCTCATGCCCCAAAGCATAACAAACTCTTTTTACTCTATAAAGCTTCCCATGTTAACCAACCACAAAATTATCCAGTTACTAAAATCCAACCACTCTGTCACTAATTACATTGTGGCTCCGGCTATAATGAGAGACATGTACAACAAAGCATTCTGCTGTCTCTCAATCCTGCTGTAAGGAAGAGGATTTTTCCCCTGCTCTTGAAAGCATTCTACCTACATGGTACTTAATAAAGCAGGGAGACACCACCACCTTGCCATTAATACCTAGAACTTGCAACATATAGTTAGTAATTACTGACAGCGGATTCCTTGGAAAGTCAGTCTGGTTGATCAATCAAGTAAATTCCATTTCTCCAAAGCTACGGTGGCACAAGACGGTGCTGAGTTTGAGGAACATCCTTTCTCTCACCCCATCACCTGGGCTGACCTCTGTTGCCAAAGGACACTGCACTCACAGCTCTGTCACCAGGCAGGTCTGGCCAGCCAACGCTTCCCCTAGGAGCTGAAAGCCTGTGGTCAACACGCTTGTCTGGGACTGGAGAGGTCTCTGCTCAGTTCCGGGCTTTGCTATAGATTGAGCGTGCAAACCTTGAGCAACATTTCTTAATCTCAGTTCCCCCATCTCATAAATGGAGATACCTCGATCCTTTTCCTCGCCTGTTTAGACTGGAAGCTCTCCCGTAACACATTCACACCCGACGTCTGGCGTGCTGGCTTACCCAGGTAATAAAGACGATGAGAGTGCGGGCTGGACTCTTCTGTTTTCCGGACAAACTGGAAATCATGGGGAGCTTTGTTCACTATCATGCCCGAATACTTCCTGCTGCTGTGAATAATGTCACGCAGCCCATCCCAAGAATGCTTTTGCACCTGGAATTGGGAAGGCAGATCCTCCATCTCGACCACTTCGGAGCTGTCTGATAGCGCATCCACTGCAGTCATCCTCTCTTCCCCTTCAGAACTGGACAAAAAACTGAGGGAGGAGTTGAGGGAGAGAATTAAGCCTTAAAATCAAGCAGGAGTATTTTGTTGCTCAGAGAAATCTCTAAGCATGCAACAAGCTTAAGAGAACAGGCACTTCTTAAACTGCAGATCCAAGGATTCTCTGCACTCAAAGATTACATTTCAAATGTACATTGACATATTGAAAGGAAAAGTCCATCTCCCATCCCATATTGAGTCCTGTAAATGAAGATATGAACCTCGGAACACTCACTCTCCCAGGACTAGTTCTGGAAATAAGCTGTTAAAGGAAGTACAAGCAGCAAATTCTGGCGGAGAAAACAATCAGCTTGACTCAAAGGAAAACCACCCCAGGAATTTGGATGGATAAGTCATCAAAGCTATGACCTATCGTAAAGGCACACAAACTTCTGCCCTAGAAGACCACAAAAGTGAAGTCCCCTTCCTGCCCTACAGGAAACCCTGCTCATCACTTCAAGAGAGAGATTTAAACCCAAACTCAGCACCTCACTTACCTGAAGAGCTATTGCTGCCAGGAGCGAAGTAGGAGAGATGGCAAAACAGGAAGAAAACAGGGCAATTGTCTTTGCTAACAGCAAGAAGACAGCAGTAACAGACCCTGGTCGTATCCTGCAAAATGTGGCACGCATTCCTCATGCGTTTCCAAGCTAGCAGTTATTGAATGAGAGTCTACAAAAAACGCCTCCACATGCAACTACAGCAAATGTTAATTTGAGGAGAGGTGGACTACCAGACTTGCCCAACGTCAGTGATGTAATCTATTGCAAAGCAGGAATGAGACGAGGACTAGGGAAACCAGTTTCTGTCACCCCATTTGAGAAGCTGGATTTCCCTCCACAAGGACATTTTAGTTGTTTTGGGGGTACCCAGAAAAATATTACAAAGAATATCAGAAGAACTTCAGTTTACTGAAAAATTAGGCTGGAGAAGTTTGCTCCATAGAGACAGAATTGCTACTTTTGACACGGCATCAAGAGCAAACCAGTGACTATGGATTATACCATAAAAGGCCTTGTCCTCAGCAGCCTCAACATTTACATTTTCAAATGAGATGTTTCTTGAATGCCCCCTGTCATTTTGGAGGGTGACCTGCATTCTGACAGGAAAGCAGCTTCAGAGATGAAGGATTAAGCAAGAATTACACATAAACCAGATCTTGAAGACTTCAGCCTCAGTAAGATGCACAATGAGTTCTTTCCCAGCAGAGAGAATCAGAGGAAAGGAGAAGGATGGTTATTTATATCACCACAAGAAAACACTCGCCTCTGCCCGTTTTCTACCATGGGTATTTTTCAGGAGAACCCCAAGTGTTCCTTGAGGATTCCTCACCAACTTGCACCTTCTAACAAACTCTCTAAAAGGAAGTTCTCACCTAGTTTGACATCTTATTCAATTACGGCAGGAGATGAGCAAACCTAAACCAAAGTACATCTGGACTTCCTTAAACTACAGGCACACGGTACAAGGGCTGTAAAACCATATCTTCAAACTGTTAAATTCCTAAATTGTACAAAACGTGTGAATAACAACACAAGCACAAGCTTCTGAAATAAATTTGTAGGTACTCCTGGTACCTACTGCCCAGCAGTAAATCCACAGCTTGAAAATGAATAAAGAAGAGCGTTTTCCAATCAAAGCCAGGCAGGAAGCCCAAGTGAAACCACAAAAGAAAACGTGATGGGATGTTCTAAGACTGTGAGTGTGTCTGTGGCCTCTACTGCCGATATCCAGGGTCTCCATTACAGCAACTACCATCCCATCTGAAGGCAGAAGTGTTGCCTATCAGAAACACATGACAGAAGACCATAAAACCCCATAAACTGGGTACAATTCTCTCAACCCCATCCCACTGCAGGTCAAGTCAGTCAATTAAAATAATCTGGCTTTGGCTCAAGGTGCCTGACCCTTAGGTTACTCTCACCCAGCTGGTGAAACCGTCTTAGCCAGTCAGCTTGACTCCTCACGAGGGAAAGTTGCACCTTTCAGGGCTCAAAACAGGCCACAAATGTAATACTGGTAAATGTCCCAAACTGAACTGGAGGCTGGACTCCCTTCCAAACTATATTGCCATGATTTTACAATTCACTAGGGAAGTAAAAGGCACAACTTTTAGCATGGTACTGCCCTCATCCTGGTGATTTTGACACTAGAACAGAGCAGAGTAGTGGGACAAGCAAAGCAGCCATCACACGAAGTTATGTCAAAGTGTTGGGAAATACCAGTATCACAGCTGGAGTCGGGTGGACTCTCACAAAACTTAGGTCCTGACACAATGCAGAATAAAAAGGTAAATCCAATTGCTTCATGCACCGCTACAGCCATCTCTTGGAAAAAATGTAGCAAGTATTTGGCAACACCATATATGTAAGTTAACAACTATAACGAGTAACTTATCTAACTGAAATTGCAGAGTGAATACTGGGATTAAATTATTCAAAGGTGAGTTGGATCAAGGTGTCAATTTTAACCATCTTATTCTTAGACAATCTTGAAACTTTGTCATCAATATAGCACATCCGAGACTTACACCTTACTGGAAAAAGCCTGTCCTTTACAGTCCTCACGCTGAGGCGTTGATTTAGATGACTCAGTGTTGTTGCAGAAGCACTGCTAAGCCCACTCCCAAAACTATCTAGCTATCCCTTGAGGTCTTTTTCATGCTTTTCCTGCCTAGCCAGGTTAGATGGGTCAGGCACACATCCACCAAGCCCTCCTTCAGGGAGGACACATCAGTCTGAAGACAAGCAGCAAGCACAGGTGGGACATCAGCACAGGAAAAACATTGTAAAGCCTGGAATTAGCAGTCAGTGAAACAAGTTATCTTCCTGAGTCACTTCCTGACCCACACACCCCAACACTGAGTTCCCCGGCAGAATTATGTACTTGGGATTCTTCAGAAACCTCATTCACTCCAAGAGGTGATTAGTGCTCTGTCCCACACAACCTAAAGGTCAATAAAAGCCCTGGGAGTAACCGGGACACATACCTTCTCCAACTTCCTGCAGTCTCGTTTTCCAGACGAACCCTCTTTATCTTCTGCATTAACTACTCAGCGAGCTGGGCAGGACAGGAAACTAGGGAGGAAGAGGAAAAAAGCAAATTTCATGTCACTGCAGCTTCTCCCGTCATAGAAATACAGCTGTATGAAAGCATCCCCTATAGGACATATTTCCAACTGAGCATGGAGGCACAACCAAAATCCTTGATTTACACTTTACAGTCTAAATCTGTTCTGACAGCACATACTGGATATTAACAGCCCAGATAAATCTGAAAGAGATTTCTTCACCTGAACAATGGGACTCAGTGAACTCTGTAGCCTTTCTCTTTCTTTCCTAAAAAATTCTTCTTAAAATCTGAGAATTCTCAGTACTGATCCTTCCTTTCATTCCCCTCCCAAAATCCTGAAATTCTCAGAAGTATCAGGAACTGAGGACTGAGAAAACAGAGGTCTGGTCCACACACTTAGAGCCAAAAGTCAAACAAAGGACACCATAAGGAGCCAGACAGAGGGTCAGCAGCCCCACTACCAACAGCGTCCCAGTCCCACCCGGGACATAAAACCCACCATTTGTCTTCCAAGCCAGACTCCGCTGCTTCCCTCTGCCTCAGCCTGATGCCACGGAGGAACCCTGGCTCACCACACAAGCCCATTTTCATGAGCATACGCAGGCACTACCTTCATGATCATCCTCCCTACCCAAGCACACTAAAGTACAAAGATCCTTGTCTCCTCTTCAAGAGGGCTCTGAATCACAGACACACCCGAGACCTGCCACTATCTTTCACCAAGGCCCCTGCACTGCCCAAACAGCTGTTTCTCCACCAAAACCGCACTCACAGAGGATCAGGAGAGACAAAGCATCATAAAGAAGTGCCAGCAGTGAAGTTCCTAAACTGCAGAGCAGAGCAAAGAGGGACGAAGCAGCAGCATCCAGTAATTTAAGGGCAATTTTGGATGCAAGGATGAAGGGCAACAGGAACGATGCTCAGGAATGCTGAGTAACCTGGTCTGATCTCACAGCTGACCCTGCTTTGAGCAGAGGATTGGACTAGAGACATCCTGAGGTCCCTTCCAACCTCGGTTATTCTGTGATTTTAATGATTCAGAGGAACATCTCACCCACATCCCACCCGCTACAGCTCACACAGAGGAAAGGGACAATAACATCCTCCAATGCTGAACCCAGAGAAAAAGAAACAGAACAAAACAGACAGGAGAGATCAGAAACCCAACATGAATCACGATACTCGTTTGTCAACGAGACCCCGAGGGGCCTGCTGGTGCATTCAGGAAGAGCCAAAGCAACACAGTCACCTACAGAGGCCCTTACAAACGTGTCCCTGTCATGGCCAGGAGCTTTAAGACCTCCTTCTCCAAAAATAAAAGCAACTGAGGGTGGAATAAACCGGTGGGGGTTTCTTTACAGAGGAACGAGCTGTGGTGGAGACTGCCAGCAGCCTGCGTCGATCTCTGCAGCCGTGAGAGAAAGCCCTGACAGAGAGCTGCTGCCCTTGCTGGGGCAGGGGAAGGCCATGGGTTAGTGGGAGAAGGGGGGGAGGCCCAGGGGACGGAGCCCCCTGTGCCCCCCTCAACCTCCCTGTGCTGCTCGAGGCAGCTCTTTCCCTGTGGAAAAAGAGGAGCAAGCAGATTCTCACACACCCGGGGAGAGCAGAGGCAGCTGGGGGGGCCAACACAGCCCACACCCTCCCCAGGGCGTCCCGCCCCATCACCCCATCCCTAGGGGGGGCATGTTGCGGTGGGGGGCGGGGGGGGGAAATACAAACCACTGCCTCAGGGCCAGGGGTGCTCCCACGCGTGGAGGGCAAAGCGTGTGAGAACAATCCCTCGACCCCTCCCCGGGCAAGGGGTGGCCGCTCCCCACACCCCGGAGGGGACACAAGTCACGGGGGGGACACACACACACAAATACAGCCCCCCCGCTCCTAAGGCGCCCCCCAGCCCAGGGGAGGGGGGAAACTCTCCTTCCCCGCCCCCCCAGGCCGGGCCCTACTCGCACCGGGGGGGGGGGGACCCCGAGAGCTAACCCCCACCTTCCTCACTCACCCCGGGGCGCGGCGACCTCCCCCTGAGGGGCGGGGGGGGCGGCTCCTCTGCGGGGGGGGCGGCGGCGGCTCCGTCAGTCCCGCTCCATGTCCCGGACACTGGGGCAGCCCCGGAAACGGGGCGGGAGGGGAGGGGGGAAACGAGGGGGGGCGGCGGCCTGCCACAGCGCGACCTTTCACCCGGCGGCGGAAGTGGCGGGAGCGCGCGGGGCGGGAGGGCGGGAGCGCGCAGGCGATGGGGGGAAGTACCAACTCGTGGGGGGAGACTGGGAGGAACCACTGCGTGGGGGGGCTTTCGACGGGAGGACGGAAGCATTCTCCCTAGTGAGCGGGGTGGCGAGAGAATTGGGGCTGACAGAGGGCAAAAAAAGGCACAAACAGAATATCCTTCTCCACCCAGCCTCCCAAGCGGGCCCCTAATTCAGCACTTATTGTCGCCGTGGCGCAATTGTGGTGCTGTTCTCGGCATTCACTGCGGCCCCCGCGGTACGGGAGAATGGTTGGGTCCAGGCACTTGAACCTGCTGAGGCAGGCGGGGAAACCTTGTATCATCGGGCGTTGGTGGTATAGTGGTTAGCATAGCTGCCTTCCAAGCAGTTGACCCGGGTTCGATTCCCGGCCAACGCAGCGTTTTCTTTTCTTTGTTTCAATTTTCCCCCCCCGCGATTCCAAAGCTGATTCTGAAAGGGGCTGTAAGCGGAGCGCCCTGCCCGGCTGCGTGCTGCCCTCCCCAACCCCGGCGGTCGCCGGCCTAGACGCAGCGGGATGCGGGCGCTGCGGCACGTGGTGCCGTTACTTCTCTCACAAGCAGTCGACGGGGAAGCGGCGGAGAAATAAATATAAACCGAAGGGGAAAAAGTAGACACCGGAAAAAAAAAAAACTTAGGTGTTTCCGCCCGGGATCGAACCGGGGACCTTTCGCGTGTGAGGCGAACGTGATAACCGCTACACTACGGAAACCCGCCCTGCTTCGACTTTTCGAGCGGCGCCCCATGTTGCTGCGGCGGCTGAGAGGATGGCTCCATCTCTCGGTGAGCCCCTTCCTCGCCTCACGGCAACCTCGAACAAAACCTACCCCAAACGCTGAGAAACGCCGCGCGGCATTCCAGGTCATTAGCGTTAATGAGTAATTAGTGCTTCCAGAGGCCCGTCCCTGGGCCAGGCTCGGCTGCATTTCGGTGGTCGTTCCCCTCAGAAAGGAGACGGCCCCAAAAGGGGGCCCGCTGAGGGGGAGCAGGAGGAGGCTAACCCCAAACCGGCCTGGCCTGGCCTGGCCTTGCATCCTGGTCCGAGCCGCGGGGGCTACCGGAAGGCCCGCGACTGGCGTCCCCCTCCAGCCGCGGCCTCCCTCTCCGGGCCTGGGCACAGCCCCCGGGCCCACCAGCCCTGCCCAAAGCCAAGCCTGGGGGCCGGGCGCAGGTTCAGGAGGGCAGGACGTGGCCAGGAGTTGGGCCACTTTTGAAGCGTCGTCTGTTCTTCCTAAGGCAGCTGCCACCAGATGTCGGTAGAATAGTGGCAACAGGGAGCAGAGCTCCCTGCAGATCCAGCCCAGGGGACAAGGAGCTGGAAGAGGAATGGCCGTTTTCTGAGTAAAAGGGCCCTTGGTGGTCCCCCTCTGCTGGGGAGAAGTTTTCCCTCCCTGCAAACGAAACTTCTCCAAAACACGGTGGGCCGGACTCTGTTGTCATCACCCGTGTCTCTCCACGGCGGTGGAAGCTGTGCAAGAGGGTGGGACAGAGCAGGGTGACGTGATGCCAGCAGCACGCTGTAGTGAGTTTCTCATCATGGAGGTTTTGGGTGAAGATCCTGTTGACAATCCCAGATGGTTGTAGGAATACGCTATTGCCTCTTCTTTTATCATAACGCAGTGTTAACGACTCATACACAATCGTTCTTTTTTTGGTAAAACTTCAGCCGTTGGAATCAGGCGGTAATGTGAGAATTATTTTTCCTGTTTTGTTTTGTTTGTTGAAGTGTGTTTATGCTCTGCTGGCTGCAGAGAAAAGCTTAGAAGGGAGAAATGAATCATAAACCCGGATGAAAGGGGAAAGAACCTCACTTTTGATAAAATTAATTTTAATAAAACTTACTTTTAATAAAACCTACTTTTAATTTTACAATTTTGTAGCTCATATCTCGATTTGGGGCCAAAAGGGATAGAGAGGAGGTTGTCACATATCTTTGCATGCATGACTTTGTCCTTTATTCTGATCTGACTTGCAATAAGGATTAGAAGATTTATGTTGAAGTCCATGACAAACCTGAAGCCCTGGGACTTGTTTGCTTCAAGTTGCTGTACAATATCCCAGTGTTGCACTCTTTTTGCCTGCAGCTGGCAGAGCCAGAGGGGAGGACTCTGGTAGCAACCTTTGGACTGCGCATCAGCTGAGTGTGCTGGGGGCAAACCTAATCAATAGCTGGGGGCAAAGTCCTCTCCCTGGAGGAGGAGGAATTGGATCTGTAAGTGACCCAAGACCATCAATGGAAAGATTCAAATGGGTGTTTTGTTTTCTTCCACAGACCTCATGCAGTCTGATGATTGGTGCAGAAAGGAGAGCTGCAGACCAGACAGCCCCAGGAAGGAAGCTCTTGGAAGGTACCTGTGGGAGGCAGATGCAGAAATTAGAGAAAAGACATTGTGCTGTCAGTGTTAACTCCCAAATATTGCACTGGTCCTTCGTTAAGGCAGCACTGGAGCCTGGTAGCCTTGAGACATACTGCGTATATGGTCGTACGCTCTAGATCTTCCTTGCATGGGCAACTGTCTTTGAGGGCCCAGACAAAGCTCCCGCTTCGTGCTGCTTGCCACTCGCTGGAATAGCTCCCAGGGATGTTCTCGCTTTTCTTACAAAGATTCATTGTCAGTGACTGCTCAAACTTTGCCCTGCAGGACAAAGAGACTGGCAGCATTTTTGTCTTCCCCTCCAGCCCCTGACCTTTCCCACTTCCTCTACTCCCAAGAGTTACCAGCCCTGCGGCGCTGCTTGTGTGTGAGACCCCCCTCTGTCTCACCCCCCCTTCCCAAGGACAGTCTCCAGAGCTCTAGGAAGGACTGTCACATAAATACCCAGGAAAAAGAAAGCAGGGGGCTTATTTGGAGGTGAAGGATGGATATTCTCTACTATTATCACCAGCATCTGCCCTTTCTGAACAAGGGACCCCTCCCCCAGCCAGCCTTTTCACCAGTGCGCTGAAGGCAGCCATGCTCTGCTTTGTTTGCCTGACATGCTGCAATGGCTGTGGAGTCCCATTCTCCCCTTTTCCTCCCTCCGCTCCCTAAACAGCCTGCATGGCTCTTACAAGAGAGGGAAGCTCGGAGCGCTGTCGAGGAGGAGAGCTGACAATCAGGGCTGGGAGACAACGCCGCCTTGCACAATACCCCCCCAATTAGCCATTCATTTCTGCCACCTCTGAAATGGGGAGCACAGCCCTTGTGCTGGGAGATAAAACAAGAACAGCTTCAATAGCACTGATTTAAATTAGGTCAGGCTAGCTTTTGTGTGGCAGGGACCACACAATAGCAGTCACACGACTGTGGAGGGGAGCAGCATAAAGGAAAAGAGGCCAAGCAAGTGGCACAGATGCTAGGAGTCGGTGGGTGCTGGGAGATGGGGGGTGTTATATGTACGTGAGTGATAGCAGAGGGGCAGACACTCCAACCAGCATGTGATGCTAATACATAAAAGGGGGCACATGGTGAGCAGGGGACAGAGGGGTCAAATACTGTCCCTGCAGAAACAAAATTGTCAGCTAGTTCTGCCACACCAAGGGGTGTGAGAACACAGACGTGCATCCTTGGAAACTGGTCTTTAATCACGACTGGTTATGAGGCAAAGGGGTGTCAATGATGTTGACCTGTAACATCCTCCCTGAGCACTGGTGCAAGCCCTGTCCATCATATGGGGGGAAAGGGGGCAGAGACCCTCTGGGGGCTTTGTACTATGGGACTTACTTCTTGTACCTCAGGCCCAGAGATGCTGTTCTTCCTCTTGGCAAAAAATAAAAATAAATTGCAAAGGGACACTAGTTTTTCTGGAGCACGCAGCAAGTCAGGGTACTATGAAGCCCCAGAGACTTGGGTTGCAATCCCCAGCGTTGACCAGGGTTTGCAAGTTCATTCCCCCCAAAAATTCATCAAAAGTCCAGGCTTAGCATGAACACCTGATGTGCTATGAAATCCCACACTCAGTTCTTTATCGATTGTTCGATTTGGGTCAAAATCAGCAAGTCCTTCAAAATGATCTCCTAACGCAGCTTCTCAAAGACATCTGCGTGTCTGGCTGCCTTCAGAGAGAGGTCCTGGAGACAGTTGCCCGGGAGAATATAAGCACTGGAGACTACTCCCAGTTCTCACCCCAGTATCATTAATATTAGTATTGCTGTTATTACAGTGGTTATGCAGATGTTCATGTTTATCTGGCAATGGGAGAACACGAGGGCGGCACGCTTTCTTTAGCAATAACAGTGTGCTCAGAGCTATCAATAAGAGCCTGATCTTTTCAGGCTGGGCTGAGCAAGCTGTTGTCACGGTCTAAATGAGTTTATTCAGGTAAGTCCGTATGCAAAGGAAGGTCGGGTAAGTTTAAAAACAAGAGTTCACCCCTGTAAGTCTCCCAGGCAGAAATGTCTCTGTCTGAATGGTCTTTTGTGACACAGATTGGACTTCTACAGGTAACGCTTTGCTACAGTTGTCTAAAGAACTACCGATGGGAGAAAATGTGGGTGTGGAAAAGTTGAAAGACATAATCAGCCATTTAATATGGCATTCTTAGCCTTTTTGAATCAAAGGACAACCTGATATTCTTTGGCAGTTCCAACAAAAAGTTGTAAGCAAAGACAGTACTTATCATTTAAGCAAAATGTTTGTTGTATTACAAAGTCATAATTGTCTTGCTAGGATTACGACCATTATAATTTCACTACCAATAGTAAAAAAGTGGGTGAGCCAAAGAACTGAGTGTGCCAGCCAGTGCCCAAAGGAAAAAACTAGGTTAAACTTTGAATTATTCTCCTTCATTTGTTTGTTCACATATGAATGACTTTTTTAAAACTCAGGACAATTTAAGAGTCATTCTGTGGCACACCTTCTGACCCCTAACGGCCTACGCAGTTCACGAGTTGATTTAAACTTACACGTTCCTACATGCATACACAGACAGTAGAATATTCAGTGGCCAGAAGCTGATATTGGAAAGATACACACTAAAAATAAGTTGTCCTTTTTTAACAGTAAGTGTAATTAAGCACTGAAATAGTGCCTGTTATAGGGAGGTGGCCCTGAAGGCATTACGCCAAAATGAGACATGTTGCTAAAAGGTATGTTCGCATTCAGCCAGATGGTCAGAGCTTTGATGCATGAAGCACCAAGTGAAATTATCTAACCAGTTTATGTAGGAAGCCCGTCTGGAGCAACCATAAGAGCCCTGATTTCTCTCAAAATACAAATACATGGTTGCTAGTTTTCACTGCTTTACTGCTATGCTGTTTGGCATATTTTTAGCCTTTTAGTTGTGAGAACACAACTAAAACAACACAACAACAAAGTCCCACCTCTTTGTTTTTCATCTTGTTTTACTGTCTAAGGCCCCCGTCCACACTGCAGTCAAGACTGGAGGTACACAGATGTCAAAAGCAGTTTACCTGTCGTAGCACAGAAATCGGCGTTACCTGATTTGTTCTGCTGCGTTACTCCGCTCACTTACGCCTCTGGTGCCTCTCCCTGCACATGGCGCAATAGGGAGACAGAAGAGGCAAGACTCCAGCCCTAACAGAAAACTTACAGATGCGGTCCCTGTGCGTTCTAAACAAGAAGACATAAAAATTATATATAATCATGTTAATAGTACACACATCCATATATATAAATAAATCAGAACTATACAATTAGGTGTATATATAGCTAGAGATCATTATTATCAAGCAAATGGCATGATTGGGGATGGTCCTGAGTTGCGATTTTGTAAATCCCAGTATTGCTGAGATGGACTCTATAACCTGAAATGCTCATTTGAGTCCTTCAGCTCTCCAGCGACCGAAAATCCGCTGCAGAAACAAATATATTTTGCAGCAGGCTGGTTTATTCCCTGGATATTTGTTTGCTGGTTTGGGTTGGAGTATTTTTTTATTATTATTTTTATTATTTGTTTTGTTTATGTCTTCTTCTTTTATCAGCTCCAGCTGAGACAGGAGAGGGTGGGAGGAGGGTTTTGTTCCTCTGGAGATAACAGGAGGCTGTGTCTGTGCAGCCATGGTGACAAGATCCAGGGCGCTTTCTGGCTTCCAAGCAATTTGCTCCCCACCCCTGGCTCCCAAGTAAAAGTGGGGCAGAGAGAGAGGAGCTTTTGTTTCTCAAGTGCTTCAGCTGTTGCTACTAATTAAGCGAAGAGCTCTAGTGCCTTGCCACCTCCCAAGCCTAAGGAGGATCTAGTTGGGGCAAAAGGAGAGTCAAGAGGCTGCACTGCTGCTGCTGCTGCTGCTGCTGCTGCTGCTGCTGCTGCTGCTGCTGCTGCTGCTTCTCAGCACCCTGCTCTCACTGTAAGGCTCTTCTCTTTCATCCCTGCTCTGCCACAGCCTTGCTGGGTGACCCATGGCCAACCCTACGCCTCAGATTCCCTGGCTGCAGGGGGGAAGAAATGAGAGAGACCAAGCTCAGCACGAGGCCAGATGGAAACTACCCCCCTGCTGTTCAAGGTGTTATTATCGGTTTAATGCAATATGTTCCCTGCTTCTCAGACATGCTATCAGCAGATTGCTCTTTCCTTCTCTAGCCTTCCCTGGATGTCATCCTCTTCTCCCTCTCCCTCTGAGGTGCCAGCCCCTTCCCTGAGCTCTAACAGCATTTCTGAAACCTCCCCAGTGTGCCTCTTTTTAACCCCCTCCAGCATCACCAGAATGTGCTGGAGAAGCCAGATGAGCTGTCAGCAGCCAGGTATCAGGGAAATGGCCATTGTATGAGGCGGTTGTGCTTTTTTGGACAAGGGGAGCAGGGTGGGTCGAGGGCAGAGCTAATGGCAGCAGTGAGGGCTGCAGGGGAACTCCGTAGCCTCTGCCCCATTCTGCAATAGGGAACACATACTGTACCAAAGCTTTGCATACATGTGGGAAGGACTGCAGAGATGAAAAGAAGGTGGAGATGTGGAGAGAGAAAAAAATAAATTAATTAATGTAGGGAGCAGGAATGCTGCAGGAATCCAACAGCCCACAGAATCAAGGTCTGACCCTGGCTCAGGTCTGCAAGATGCCCAGTCCCCAAGGACTGAAGTAGCAAACAAGGTCATGGCTGCTCCCCTGTGCCTCTGCGCCCATTGAACTCAGCAGGGTATCTTCAGCCTGGGATCTCACAGGGAGAAGATTTAGGGCCTCGCTCAGGAACAGATGGTCTCCCTCTTGGGGCCCATCTGCCGGGCAACACTGGAGCAGTTGGTCTCTGCAGTGCTGAGCAGAATCTTGTTTACTTTCCCCTCATGTCAGCCAGGTGATAAGTGGAGTAACCGAGCCCTGCTGTTACAGGCCTGGATTTCCAGGAGTGGCCAGGACTCAAAGGTGCAAGAGCGTAACCCAAGAGCCATCTTTGAGAGGCCCAGGCAATGTGGCATCAACCAACCCTGACCTAAGGCAGAGACCAGCCTGAGCACAGGACTGTAGTTGCAAGGGGTCAGGATCTTGTTTGGGAAGTCCTTAATTCACATGCAAGAAGAAAGCACGGGGGCTAAAGGAGAAATCCTGAGTAAAGTTTCACCAGGGGCAGCCTGCAGGAGAGGTGCCAGGAGTGATAGGCATGTGAGCCTTGCCTGTGATGAACTGGGTAGTGCTTGGACTGCTGAGAAACACACGGTGTGCTTGGTGGAGGTCTTCGACACTGACCTTACCGGGAGCCAAGTTCCAAGCGATGCATTCACAGTTCCTGAACTGAGGGAGGGGGAATAACAAGGCAGCAGCTTGCCTTCTAAGACCCAAATAAGTGCGATTTTCAGAGTGCCTTGATCATCTGGAAATCTTAGTGAGCTAAACTTACTCAACCTCAGTGTTTCTGTCCAGGCAGAATGCTAGCAGCTGCTCTGGAAAAGTTTAGCCTTAATGCTCGTAAATGTCTAGTAGAAATCCTTGTCAGCAAGAAAGCTAGGGCCTGAATTTGCCCCTGTGCTGGACTCTCTTCCCTCACCAGCTTTCAAAGATGAAGCTGGTTCAGCAGAAGGGGTTTGAGAGGTGGACCGGTACCTTACAGCTCTCCTTCCATCCCCGCTCAGGGCATAAACAGTCCCCATCCACCAGAGATGTGGAGAAGTGTCTCCAGACAGCATTAAGTACACACAAAAATAGCGAGTGAGACCAGCTCCTCTTTAGCAGCACCAGCCAAGATTGCTGCAGCACGGCTGATAAAAGAACTTTACTTATTCTTTTCTAGGTTCTGATACTGAAGCCCAGTATCAAGGACTGCAGAGGATATCATGCATCCGTGCACTAGCGCGTGTTTTCCAGAGACCTTGGCCCCAGAAGTCAGGCTGGTGAGGTCCTGCTCTCTTAGGTTGCCGGGTTAGGCAGTCAGTACTTTAATGGTGCTTGGTGAGCAGAGGGCACGGAGCATTACTTTATCCCCTCCCCTGAGGGTTCCCATCCATAGAGACTCCGGCGCAGGATGCTGCCTGCGTCAGCTCCGCAGTAATCAGCCCAGAGGCCGAAAGTGGAAACTTTCGGGTTGCAGCCACTTAGTTTCATTAGAAGCATCAAAAGAGAAAACAGGCCTCAGGTGGGGCAGTAAGAGGCAGAGACATGCAAGAGGTGGGGGAGAGGGGATTTGCAGCTTTGTTGTACATGTCAGTTAGCAGATAAGCTTCAGCTAAGGGCTGGAGAAGAGAGGTACGGAAGAGGGGCAGAGACCGCCCAATCCTAGGGCCTGTCACCCGTATTGTTCAAAGAGCTGTCAGGAGATCATGCAGCTCTGTAAAACCTGCTCTGTTTCACGAAACCAGAAATAGGTTTGAGCAGAAGTCCCTCCTGCTGCCTTAAGGCTCCCTCCCTGCCACACATTCCTTCTGGAAGAATTTTGATTATATTTCTTTTTAAAACCTTTGTGCATTAGAAATTGTATCCCTTTCCCAGTGCTCTGTTCCAGGACTTAATTGTCCCTATCACTGCAAAGAATTTTCCCTGATGTCTAGCCTAAGTCTTCCCTGTTCAACACAAACATGATACTGTTCAGAGGTAGAATATTAAGGGCTGTAGTTGCTACCATAATAACGTATTGATTTGGACGAAGCTGAGCTCAATGGAGAGGAGTCTGCCCAGCCTTGCTTCATCCCCCTTATGCCCCAAGAGAATGTTTTGTGTTAGACTAAATGCCTCTGTAAGTGCCTCTCAGCTTTGCACTCAATGTGAGCCATTCTGTATAGACATATTGAAGCAGGCAGGGCACAGGATCAGGCCTGTCATCCCATTTCCTTTTGGCAGTAGGGATTTTATCAGCCTTGGTCTCCCTGGGCAGTTTGAACTGTCTGGCTGTGGGCTCTCCTGAGCAGAGCTCATAGCCCAGCCAGGCTGGAATTCTTCCACCAGTAGCAGCCCTCTGCCCCTCGCCTCCCATTTCATTCATGTCCTCACCCAAGAGAAGAAATTAACTCAACTGCACGCCGCTAAGCCCTGTTTCCCTGCTTAGATTTTTCACTAAGCCATCTCAAATAAAGCAACATGTGCACACCGGTGACTTTGGGAGGGCTTTGGGAGTAGGACAGGGCTGTGCACATCTGGTAGGCAGGTAGTGGTTGGGGGTTTGATTACTGAACAGAAGCAGCAGCTGAATCAGGGATCCTGAATCAGGGAAGATCCATTGTTTGATGACTGTCTCTTGTGGTTAATTCTGCTCCACAGTATCTCCAGAGCTGCATCGTACATCCAGCTCCCCTTCCTCTCTGTGTAGCAGCATCTCTAGCATTCTTTCCAGCTGCGAAAGGGATCTCTTTGGCTGGGAGGGGAGCACAGGTGTTAACAAGATGCCGTAGGTCCTGAAGACCAACATTTGCATCTCTAGTTCTCACTGCAACAACTTTCCATAAGATTGGAAAGGAGAGATGGAGGTTTGATGATGGCCATGACACAGCAGAGCTGTGGCTGAGCTAGTAGTTGAAGTAGGATGACTGCAATAGGAGGCAGGGCTCACAGCGGGGTTGTTAAATACTGCAGTAGCTCCTGGATTCTGTTCCTGTTTCCACCAGTGACCCTAGCCAGATCCTCTTGCCTTTATAATACTCTTTGCTCTGTAGGAAAGCAGGGATCTGCAGCCAGGGAGCAGCAGCTATTTTGATAAGGGAGAAAAAAGTGACCAAGAGGTCCCAGAAGAACAGATGCCAGATTCCTGAAGTCCCATTTAGGAAAACGTATTGCCTCTTTTTTCTGGGCCGTGCCTAGTTTGTGGACACAGATGTTCTATTATTCCCACATGGATGAGCAGTTGTTCTTATACGAGCTTCTGTCCACGAGCTGCACATCTTCTGGTTAGAAGGGTTTTTTTGTTAGCCTTGGAGATTTTAGCAGAAATAATCACGTTTGGAGACACCTGCCCCATTCTCCAGCAAGCTCTGCCCTGAGATAAAGAGGGGCTGGGACAGGGAGCCCAGTCAGCCAGGAGATGGAGCAGCTTGCCTCCTCAGCATGGTGCAAGCAGGGGACTAGGGAGAGAAAGCCTGGGCCCTTAGCAGTGTTCTCTTTGATGAAGCAGATGTGACTGCTTTTTTATGCCATGACCGCTGTGTGTTTGCGAAGAAGCAAAAAGGCTCGCAGATTTGTAGCTCAGGGCTGGGACACAGGGCCTTTCATTTTCTTCAAGGGCTCTCCAGGAAGATCTCGTTATACCTGCTTGGAATTAATTCTGCCAATCCCTGGTCTGCTCACAGACTGCCCATGCTGGAGTTCAAGAGATGCCTTCCATTTTCTTTCTTCTGTCTGGGACAATTGATATCCGGGGACGGAGCTGCATCAACAGCCGGGGTCTGATTCTAGTGAAGGCTACACAGGCTTGGCTTAGAGCCTCCAGGGCTCGGATTCTCCAAGTCTCCCTGCAGCAGCTGCTCGCTGACAGCTTTGTCCCATTCCCCTTGTCCCCCAAGCCCAAGGACCCCCTGTGCCCCATCAGCAGAAAGTGCTGCTCTGTTTGGGGCTACCTCAGAGCTGCTGGCACAACAAAGCTGTTTTGTTTTTGGCTGAGCGTTCAGCATCTGAGCTCTCATGTGGTTGGAACCCGTTTTTTTGTAAGAATGAAAACAGTGGATTAATGAGCTGCTTGTGGCTAATGTGCAGGGTTTCTCAGAACTGGTGCTATTAAAGCCCAGCGTCATGTAGGAGGTAAATGGCAGCACATGGTGAATAAAGCAGTGATATAATAGGTTTAAGTAGTCCATTTCCCTTTGGAGTGTTACTGATAACATGCCCAAATGCATACGAGACCATTACCTTAATGAATAAGACTGCACTCTGACAGAGCACACACTGCAGCTCCTCACAAGGAGTTTATTTTTCATCATTTTCAACCAAAAAATGGCTTGGGTGTTTGAGTTGGAGTGGGGTGCAGGGAGGGTCTATACTGAGGGAAAGGGCAGAAGAGAAGACATATCGATGAGATTAGAAAGGAAAGAGAAATGAAGAAGGGACACGGATAAAAGCAAAACAGGCATGTTGTGGTTTGGACTGATGTGGTCTCCAGGAACCCCAATAAGAGGAACTCGCGCGCACACACACACGGAGCAATTACCGGACATTTGGTCTTGTACGCTGGGACACATCTTTCTTCAGAAGTATCATTGTCCACTGCCAGAAGCGAAGTACTACAAAACATATAGTGCTCACTATTCTCTGCTTTAGATATTCAATGACCAAGCATTGCCATTTGCCTCTGGTAGCCCCAGTCAGTACAGAATTAGTATCAATTTTTGGTAATTCAGTGGAGTTTCTCAGGATTTAGCGTCTCTGATCACCTCTGTGCTCACTAATTGCCAGCCTAATTCTGCACCAGTTGAGCATCTGTCAGCTGGTTGGAGTTACTCCACACTGACACCACTGCATGTGAGAGCAGAATTTGCCTCTATACCTTTCCTCATACACAGTTTACTTTTCTTCTGAGATGGGCATGTGGAGCAGCATTGCCCGAAAAACCTCTTCGAAGCACAATGACCACGTTTTCTGAATTTCCTTCTAACCAGCGTGGTGGGATCTGAATCGGACTGTCTTACTACTCAGAAACGTCTACTCTTGTGCCAACTAAAGCCTTGTTTTCACCACCTTCTTCTGGAATTTCTCTGCAGAAGGGACACTGGGTTCAAATTCAGTGTCAAATGACCCTAAATTCACTGTTTGGAATTCACCATATGAGGTGAGTTCCACGAAGGTATAATTCTGTTGGTGTCTAGTGGCAACAGCATCTAATTTTTAGCAGAATAAATGAGATGAGATTCACTAAGGATCAGGGTTCCTAAATGACTGATTATTAAGATCCCTCTGAAAGCCTAAATCTGTGATTCATGGCGTGTTCAGGAATATAAACATGGTCTGGATGATCCAGAGCAGAGGCGGCTAGTAGTAAGTAGAGGAAGATGCTCAGGACAGTGTACAAGGGTATATAAAGACTGAGGCCTCTCCTACCTGTAGTTTTGTATCTTCCAGCAATCTGCGAGGACTGCCTGGACCTTGCATCCAGACTATTAGGTTTAATCACCACTGATAGACCAAAGCTCCATAAACTTGTCTAAAACCTTTTAAACCTATTTATACTTTCAGTCTACACAATATCCTGTGGCAAGTGAGCTCCAAAATTTAATTATGTGCTGTGTGAAAAAGCACTTTTTTTTTGTTTGTTTTAAACTTGCCTGGTAATTTCACTGGGGCACCAACTTCTCGTATTGTGAGAAACAGCATCTGAAATATCTAAAGGACATAGAATCCCAGATTTTATTGAAAGGTCATGTGATTTTGACATCTAAGTGTTAAAACCTCTTCTGAAAATGGAACATAGGTTCTACTTTTAATGCTTATGAAAATATTGCCTTCAATGCTCTTGTTTGCTCTTCAGCTTGTTTTTTATTTATTTTATTTTTTCCTTTAACCTCTGCTTACAAGCTGCTCTACCCCCTGACAGATCCAGTTCTCAAGCTTCTTGTTTACTCAGTTAGCGTGGGCTTTGTTTTTACAATATTCTCCTTTTAACCGCTTCAGCAGCTGAGAGTCTATTGCTCGAGACATGAGCACAAACTCAACGAAGGACAGGCAAGTTTGTCTGAATGACCTCTTTCTCCTCATTATATTTGTGATGGTCTCAATGTCACAAGTTCAAGTACATGCACATGGGGTTTAATACAACACAGAGATCAAGGCAGGGAGATAGACTTCCACGCTCTCCCCTGAGGCATGAACATATTCTGCCGCTGCTTGGTTGTGCCTTTTGCAGACACCTCATTAAAAGTGTGTTCATTACACATAAACATACCTTTGTACTTTCGCAGGCGTGCATGCTCACACACATAATTTGAACACGGTAGCTCACCCTGACACAAATATGTCTCATTCCTTATGGACGCTTGTACAGAGACCTTAACTCTAACAAGCAGTTGTTCATTCATAGCCTTTTCTGCGCGCCACAGAGTTGTATCTTCCTGGTTACATCATTAACTTACACTGCCTCGTATGCAGTTTTGAACATGCCTCCTCTTGCTTAAGCCTTTGAGCTTAGTCCAAATAACATTTCTTCTCAGTCTGAGACACCTCCTGTATCAAATGTTCTGATGTGGTGTAAAGCTGCGGTAAGAGGCAGAGGAACCAGACCCTTTGAATCTTCCTCTTCCCATCCTGGAAATCCAGTTTGCTACATGAAGCCGTTCACATCTTATAGTCTTGCAGGCACATGCTCTAGTCTGGAAGATTAGATAAAGATCGTGGATAAGAATGTCCTGAAAGCAGTTTAATCTAGAGAGTTATCCAGGATGTGTTACCTTCCTGGGAAAAAGGAGGGAGATTTTGGAAGGTAACGGGTGTGAGGAAACCAAGCATCTTTGAGACATGTTTCCCTGAGTGTTCACGTCCTTCAGCAAAGCAAACCATTGTGTCAGCGGGGATAAGTCAGTGTTGCTCTACAAAAATCAGTTGAACGAAGCTGACTTTCTGCTGCCAAGGATCAGGTGTATGTGAGATTTGAATGGAAGGTCTCCTCGCACAATGCTAACAACCTCTGGAGCCTCGTTGCGGCTAATGCTTACCCCATGACTAACAAAACCGGAGCCGCATTAACAGGCTTGGGAAGTTACTGCCAGCACACAGTGCAGACACACACCCTCCCCATCTTCCTCCATCGTAGTGAAAGGGAAAAGGGGGAAGACAGGCTGTTGTAAGACTGCCTAGCATATTTGGAAGACTGGTATTACAGAACAGTGTTACTTGCCAAGTCAACTGCATTTACTAGTTCAGGGACTTTATTTTGCTGCCAAGAACTGCTGGCCTGTGTACATGTGTATAGCACATGCGAGGCTTGTGCTAGAGACAATGCAGATGCAACCCCTGCAGCTACAAGGAAGGGGAGAAGGGATGGGGGTGTGCACGCCAGCAGAAGTCCCTGCCAGAGGTGTCGGGGTGTGCTGGTGGATGCCGAATTTACATTTATAGGGAGCGATCCCAAGGTGTGCATCACTAGCTGCGTGCTTGGGGTGAGCGTGCGGCTTGCGGAGAGTATGGAATAAAAGTGTGAGTGCATGTGCACGTGCCCAAGGGTGTCTCTGTCTGTGCGCAAACAAGCAGGAACGTCTACAAACAAGGGTGTGCGTGTAAGTCTGCAGACGAGCGTGCGCAGAGGGAGATGCCTGGAAGTAGTGCGGAGTGTGTAAGGACGTGTGTCTAGAGGGGAGGTGTGAAGAGACGGTGTGTGTGTGGGAGCCGCCACACCTGTGTGTAGGCAGCACTCGGTCTGTGTGTGCAGGGAGAGGGATTTGGGGAGGGAGAGGAGATCGCTCTGTGCGGGAGCTCTGTGGCAGTCCACACAGGTAGGCTGGATCTGTGCGTGCAGTGGTGGAAAGCTTTCTAGGGGATGGGATCTCTGTCCATAAAGGTCTCTGTAATACGAAAGAGAGTTTTTAAACAGACCTCAGGAAAGGGGTCTCAGATGTGCGCTAGAGCTCTGTGAAAAGAGAAAAACACACGGGGGCTGGGAGCGTGTCTCTGCTAGCACGTAGCTGTTGTTTTGTTTGTGATGTGTCTTTGGTTTGATGGGGCGTATGTAGGATTGTGCATGAGCGATGCGTGCGTGGGTGGGATAGGTGTGCAGCAGCTCCGGCTGTGCGCACAGGGGAGGGTGTGCGGGAGAGGACGGCGGGGAGGGCTGAGCAGAGGCAGTCCCGCGGCTCAGGGATTCGAGCACACACCGCAGGGCTATGCTCAGAGCGGCTTTGTCCCAGCCACTGTGCTGCTCAGCATCACTAAATTCAGTGCTTTCTATTTTGGGTGTTTCTCCGCACACCTTTGCTCCCATCTTCTGCCCGGCTGGGCGTCAGGCCCTCCGAACTGCGGCTCTCCCGCACTCGTTGAGGAGCATCGGCAGGAGAAGGAGCGGTTCCCTTGGAAACCTCTGGATGCCCAGCAACAAGTCGCTGGCAGCTGCCATGTGACCAGGTGCATTAATCAGACATGTTGTATGAATCAGGTCAGTTGGGGCCAAAGTCCAGCTCACTCCCTCTTCGCTTCGTTGCTAATTACCAAGCCGCAAGGCCTGCTCTGAGTAGGGGGTGGAAAACAACTTGAAATAATTAAATAAAACAGTGACCTTTCCTGTTGTGGCTTCTAAGTTCATCCCAGACTTTCTCCACGAGAAAAATCTATCCAGTCCCCGCTTCCAGTGAAACGAATCTAGAATGCAAATGAGTGAGGCAGAGGGGTCTCCCAGGGGGAAAAGCCAGAGAGAATGAATCTGCCATAGGCACAGTGAGTTTCCAGGTGTCTTCTCACAATAAGCCCTACATTTCAAAGGCATCTTTTGAATGACTAGCTCAGGCTTGAGACAGTTTGTGTTTGACTCAGGTACACCTCTATGTTCACAACTTGGATCCCTTTGAGAATCAAGTTTCTGAAGTCTCAACTGAAATTGCTGGCCAAAATTACTGGTTAGGTGGCACAGAGAGGACTTGAGTACAAATTCCTGCCTGATACCTCTAAAAGAAGAGGCTACGGCTCTCAGGAAAACGGTGCCTGTACGCTTGTTGTCGCTTGTGGACTCACCACAACTGCAAAATGTCTGTTCTTCGCAGATATGCAGCTGGAAGGTTTATTCATCATTCCTGGTGGCCCATTTCTTTAAGCCCAGTGGGGCGTTTCTCCATTTGACTCAACAGCAGAGGACTCAAAGGCAAAAGCTGGAGGAAAATGGACGATGAGTTTGTAGCTGCAGCTCCGGGCCAGGGGATAGCAGCAGTTACCACATTAAGACTGAACTGAGAGTAAATTGGGAGAGTCCTGGTGAGCAAATGAGGTAAAGGGAAAATTAAGGCTGAAGAGCTCCAGCTGGGGTAATAACAGCCGCAAGCACTGGTCTCAGTCCCTTACTCTGCGGTTCCTTTCTGGTAGGATCTTCTGAGGGAATTAGGTACCCAAGTCTCACTATCCTTTTGATGTATGTTCTGGAGGGACTTAGGCACCCCTCAGTATTTTCCATAAGATGCCATTTACAGTTTCAGCTCCCATCCTTTTCACATTTTCCCCAAATTCCTGCTTTGCCTGGATAAAGCCAGAGCAAAGGCTTCTGGATTTGGCTCCAGAATGAAAATCTCTGACAGACACATGTTCAAGGCCAGGCACTAGCAAGGCTGTAACATCTTCTTTTACCTGTACACCAGTCTACATTCTTCGTGCTGTGACTAATGCATTGCAAGGTCATTGGGTACTGCTCAGTCTCCATCTCCTCCTTCAGGAGATCGGCATTTGAGCCTCCCAGGGTATTCACTGATTCATGTCGAACACAGGTACATTCTGCTCAAAACCGTCTTTTTCTTAGGCAACAACAAAAATGTCGCAGTGGCTGTTCAGGCTCTGGGCCGGTGTAAGCCAGCCAAAGGATTTGGCCCGTCATCCACAATGGCACTAAAGACCAGAATGAAAAAAAAAAAAGAGTTGGAAAGAGAGCACCTGGCTTTATTGTAATCATGCTGTAATTTGAATAGCATCCAATGCCACTTGAAAGTGGGCTCTCTCCATGTCATCTGCTTTTAGATCCAGATCTTAAGAGCCCAGTATTTACCTGCAGGAGATCTGTTTGTAGCAGGCAGCAATTTCCCCAAATCAGATGTGAATGTGGATCTCAAGTATTACCTAGACCAGACCTTTAACTTTGGACCATTTTGATTTCTATATAATTGATTTTACAATCAATTATTATTTTCCCTTTGGTATCATGTGATAATATATCCTGTGCACAGGATATACCAGAAGACAAAGCTCTACCTCAACATACTGACTATCTAGGACAATCTAGGTCAGTCTTGAAGAATTGATGTCTGCAACCTGTGTATTTGCAATCTAAGAGGCCCAACACAAATCCATCCCAGCTGACATCCCCCTAGTCAAAGTCAGAAACATATGCGTGTTCTTGGCTGTAAGGGTTAGGAAATAAATTTGTGTTCACTGGCGAGTGATTTGTTCTTTGGCACACTCCAGGGAATAACTGTCTGACCTCCTTGCTCTAGGAACACAAGAGGATCAAATGGATTCTAGATCCTGAGGTCTGACTGCAATTCAGCTCAGTATTTCTGGGAAGAAATGGAGGGCTGGGTTTTTGTGTAAGCTCTGAAAACAGGATGTTAAAGGCTGAGAATTTAGGGTGAAAGTTGTCTTGTCCACTGGGCTGCAAAACCAGAGGGTAGGAGTGACACAGGCTGAGGGACACTATGGTAAAATGGGAGGAACAGACTACTTAGGGTTTGGTCCTGGGAGGTACTGAGCAACTTGCATCCGCAAAGCAAAACATGCAGGTCCTTGCTGAGACTGAGGCACAGGAAGAATCTCGTTGGCTCTCCTGGCAGGCTGTCGCACCTCTGCACACGCAAAGCATGTGTCCCTCCTGGGGACAACTCCTTCACACACTTCCCCGCCGCTGCCCTCTTTCCAAGGGGTCGAGACATCGCTCCCCCATGAACAGACCTGTTGCAATCTGCCATCGCTCCTCCGACCCGCCTTTACGCGAGGAGGAGACTCTTACACTGAAGCGCAGGCAGCTCTCCATGATGTAATCTGTGCAATCTCTGCATTTGCACGGAAAAGCAGCCTCCCGTTGGCCAAAGCGAAGAGTCCCCGCCTGGGTGCTCCTCCCGCCGCCCTCCCGGTGGCTCATAAAAGCCCCGAGGCAGAGGCAGGGCAGCTTTCCCAGCCCCTCTGCTCGCAAAGGTGACCCAGGGACAGGTGAGCTCCGGCGAGGGTGCAGACACAGGCTCGGCCGAGGGCGGAGAGGGCTGGGCTGAGCTGCGGGCGACCGGGGCAAGGCGAGGGGTAGCCTGGCCACCTGTGGAGCCGGTACCACCTGTGCCAGGGAGCCGGACGGCTCCTCCAGCGGCGGGTTGAGTAGAGGGACCCGGGCCAGGGTCTTGGGGATGCCCAAGGGAACGGTCCGGGCTCCCCCGGCCCTTGCCTGGGGGGCGGCCGGGGCGGAGGGGAAGGAGAGCGGCGGGCGCGGGGCTGGGCTGCCCGGCCGAGTCCCGCGGATCAGCACCACGGACAGGGCCCGAGTCGCGCCGCCCGCCCCGGGCTGCGGCGGGCACCGGGCACCGGCTCTGGGTACGGGCACCGGGCACCGGGCACCGGCACTGGGCACAGAGCACCGGCATCGGGCACTGGGCACTGGATACCGGCACCAGGCACCGGCACTGGGCACCGGGTACCAGCACCGGGCACGGGTACCAGGCACCGGCACCGGGGACAGAGCACCGGCACCCGGCACTAGGTACCGGCACCGGGCACTGGGTACTGCTACTGGGCACCGGGCACAGAGCACTGGCACCGGGCACTGGGCACCGGGCACTGGGCACCGAGCACTGGGCACCGGCACCAGGCATTGGCACTGGGCACTGGGCACCTGGCCCGGCATGTCAGGGCAGCACTCTGCCTGCGGGGAGCGCCGCCAGGTCCCCCTCCCAGAGCCCACAGAGCGACGCTGCGCTGCTCCCCAGGGACAGATGGGCCAGGGTGAGTCCAGTCCCTGAGGGGACAATACAAGTTGTCTCTGGTGGGGACAAGCAAGGCGAACTGGACGGGAGAGCGGGCACAGCCATGGCCACCCGCACGATGCCCAGTGCTGGGGCAGAAATGCCTGTGCCGTCTCATGGTCCAGCTGGTGGCCGGGCAGGACCACACAAACGCGAGGTGACTGCTCCGCCACACATAGAAGGGGCACTGGGGGGGCTGCAGTTGGCAAAGTTGGGATCTGGCGGAGAGCTGAGGGCTGGATGTGGTGGGAAGGGAGATGGGAATAGATTTAGCTGCATTTTCCCAAACAGCCCTGACAGCCCCAGGTAAGGTATGCTCACGGCTGCAGGCTTGGGTAGGGCAGGGACCAACATAATTCAGGAAGCCAAGAATGACTATCTGAATTTGAACAAAATCTACACTGTCCACCTACTCCAGTATCAGAGCTTTCTGCAGAAGAGCTCAAAATCATTGTTTTGAAAATGTGGCTGACTGGTAGTTCATGTATAAAGTTGCTTTTAACATTCTCTAGTTTATAGGAGAAATAGGATATTTCACCAAGATGCTGTTGGGAGTAAATTCTTCAATGAACAGTTATTTGAAAATATTTTTCCTCAGTAGTTTATTCTGTCTGAATACTCAAAATTTGTCTTGCTTTAGTGGTACATTTAGGGTCCATTGACAGATTGTGTTATATTTAAGTGCTCAATGGCTATATCATAGTTGATTTTTTCACAAAACGCTTAGCCCCCCAAAAAATTGTGCGGGATAAAATTAAACAAAGTTTTTGCCTTTTAATTTTGACAAAATTAAAACAACAAAGTCTTTAACTCTGGCTTGACTCTGACATTTGCACAAAGCTGAAATAAAACATTTTTCCTGTTTAGGTTATTAAACCATGGATATAATTTAGAATAAAAAAAAAAAGATAAAATGTTAGAAGTAAAGTGTTTGAGCACTTTGGAAGTAAAGCATTTCGTATCGCTATTGTCAGATGAAGTGATTTGCTGCATTTGTTTTATCTCCATTTTTGGAGGCTGAGCCTATTCACTAAATGAATCCCTATTCATTGAAAATACCCAGCTCTGTTAAACATATGTTTAAATACTTTGCTAAACAGAGGCTCAACAGGGCAATATAACCCAAGACTCAGGCTGTCCCCGTCTCCTGCCTCTACACCTGTATTTTTCCTAAGTAATGTTGCTCTCCAAGAGGAAAAGGAAACAAGCTGTTCTCCATTTTAAGAAAATACCCATTTGCTGTTTCTGAATTAAATATTTGTGAAAAAAGAAAAACACTTGAAAAGAAAGTTGATATTTCCTTTAAGGCCTTGAATATACCTACAGCCTTCAGAGATACACATTATATACATTGAACACAGTAAAGGTGGAAATGCTTGCCTACGGAATTTGAATGAAGCGATATCTTTCTGTTATCTATCTGTAAATCTTTTTGCATCTTCCATCAGTTCTGTGTCCGCACAGCGACTCAGTTTGTGATCTTTCTTCAATGCAACGTATTGCTGAGGTTCAGTTTTTGTAATGCCTCATCTCTTACAACATCAATATAAGGTCTTTTGCCTTTGAAGTTCAGCTGTAAAATAAGGGCAAGAAATGATGTTCTTTATCTCCTTCCCCAACACCGGCATGCAAAAGAACTTGAGGAGAAGCCAGAAAAATATATTGCACCAAATTCCTGCTTTTAGGGATTTATCTCCTCATTCTGGGAAATTTCCCAATCAGATTTCATATTTAATATAAAAAAATATTAGGAAAGATGATATCATGTCCTCAAAGCTAACTGAATTTCGTATTGTGCAGAGTGTATCGCTTAATCAAAGTCACATTTCAATTTGTTTAGAGCATATTTGTCGCCTTTTTTTTTACTAGCAATTTTCTGTAGGTCTCAAAACAAACACATCTCATAGAAGGGTAGAATCCTGTCTCTTTTCTGAGAAATCCTAGCACAGAGGTCTCTGCAAAACAGGGGATTCAGGGTAAGATCTGAACTTAATTCAATTTCATTCCTGACCCTTAAAGTATTTAGCAAAATGCGTAAACTGGAAATCAATCTGGCAGGAGGTTACCACGTTGCCTGCTAGAAGGAAACATTTTAAGTTTTGCCAGAAATAAACACGGTATAGATTTTTGTTATTTCATTCTGCAAAAGGCAAGATCCTCCTTCCCCTTTCCTCCTCCCATCGGGGAGACAATGTGTTCCAGTCCCCGGGCTCTGTATGCCTTGCACAAATATTTGTCTGTGCGTCGCCTGCCACTCCAGTAATGAGCTGCTTTTCCACTGCAATCATGGCATCTGGTAGGGTTTCAGGCTGTGAGTAGCTGGGAGACTGGGAGGTGCTTGGGAATCTCAGCAGGAAAAAGACAGTAGATTTCAGACGCCAGATCTGCAACAGCTTTTGAGCTTGGATAAACACGTCGAGGTTCTTCTCTCTTTGGCAGAGATTTGTTCCGCCCCAGACACCTGAACCTGGCATGCAGACCTGGGCGCTCCGCCTGCTCCAGACACCTGCACCGCATGCAATTTTACACTCGGTCTCTCCCCAACACCTGCATTCATGCGCACAAAATGCGTGTGCGTCCCCGTGTGCGCCGTGGTCCACTGCTGCACTGCGACAGGAGCGTGGTCCTACCTAACCCCGCTCTCTCCTCTGGGCAGCGGGAGACGGCCGTCTGGCTCGGCCAAGCATTTGAGCCTACACTTCACTTTAAACACCCGCACCCAGCCCCAGCTCAGCAAACACTTCAGCAGGATTTAGGTACGCGACTGAATCGGGGCCAGAATGAGATCCTAAGGTACATCTCTGAGCAAAGAATTTGGTTTTTCCGCTCGCTGAAATCAATGGGAGTTGTCTCCATTAAGGTACTAAATTCAGGCCCCTCCAGAGCAATCCATTGCTAGGAAAGAAAATGAAATAAACCTCCCGTGGAACTGCCCTAAGGTCCTGAGCAGGACCCAAAGCACAAAAGAGGTGAAAAGCAGGTGATAAAATTGACGTAGCCATTCTGTATAGGCAAGCCTTCCCCGTTCTGATGTTGTGCGCCTCAAAGTGCGTCATTGTTTAACACCTCCTTAAAACGGAATGAGTTTAGAACAAACAGTGTCCTGGTGGCATTTGTAAAAGAAGTCGGCATACACCTGACCTGAACATAAGTAGGAGCAGAGTTCCAAATTCATTGACAAATTCTATTAAAATGATCTGTCTTGAGATGCTGAAATATATTTGTAAACCTTGTGCTTAGTGAAATAGATGCTGTGATTTTAATTTAATAAAATTACCTAAATTTAAGCCTAGAGACGATATGGGAAAAGAAAAAAAATAGCTAAGGAACAGTTAACACAATATTCAATATTGGTGTTTGTGTTTGAGTATCCTAAGGCTGCCCAGGATATCTGGAGTCCTCGGCGCTTGCTGAGATTAAAAGGAATTGCCCTCCAAGCGGCTTTGAAAATCCTGGCCATAGTTGACGGCCGACAAATCAGGAGTGTGCATTACCCTGACTCCCGTATGCACCGAACGCACCCATCCCTGCCTTAAAAGCAGCTCAGTCCTGTGGTTATAGGTTTGACCCTGCAACAGGAGAAAAAAAAACCCCTTACTGCCGCATTTTTTTTGACTCAGCAGAGCCTTAAGCAGGCTACTAGCTCAGGACCTGTCACCTCCTTGCGTGAATAGGGCTATTCACATCCTACAGTCGTTACGCGCTCAGGCCCTGACTCCGGTAGCCCTTGTTTACAGAGACCAGGTGGCTCCAGTGAGTTTCGATTGTGAGATATGGCCCCCTTCCTGCTGTATAATGAGTATGGAGTTTTTAGTTTTGCCTTGTTTATAAACAGACGGCAGTTGTGTGTGTGGTAGTGCGGCTGAGGGTCAATACCAAGATTTTGCCTCCAGCAGCCTCTGAGCTGTGAGCGGAGGCTCTAGCAAGGGGTTTCTCAGATGGGTTGCGGATGGATGCGGGGAGGAGCTGGGTGGGTTTTGTTTGCGTGGTCGCTCCTTTGCTCAAGTGCATGTTTTCAGCCGTGCGGAATCTTGCATTAATTCAGGCCCTACAGCCGCATCACCAGGGTGAGCACGGTGAGCAGCGTGGGACCGTAATCTCTTTGGGGCATGGACATTTTGTGCTGTGTTTGTTCGGCACTTCACACAGTCTGTGGCTCAGGCTTGGGGTTTTTATGAAATGCAGAGAACAGACATTTCACGGCACAGTCTGCGGCTCTGCATGTGAATGCATGGACACGCGGGAAGGCAGCAAAGCCTTGTGTGTCTACTCAGCATCACACTCCAGGATAGAGGGGAGAATTTTGCCTTTCGTTTTAATTTGGAGACCAACTCAGAAATTTTCAAACCTACAGTAACTTACAGGGTGTCATGCCCCACTTCAGGAAAATACAAATGTCCTTGCAGAAACTTCAGCCCTTAACTCGCACAGGAATCAAATACATCCCTAAAGTTAAGCACTTAGCTGAATTGAGGATTAAAGGATGTTTCCATAATGTTATGCAAAGATCTTCTTTTCATCCTGTGTTACTTAAGGCTGTACAGTCTTCCCAAGTCATGTTCAGAAACAGAACACCCCTCTGTGATTTTCCAAAGCATTCAGAGTTTTCAGGTGCCCAGCACGACACATTCCAGTTAATCCTGATTTTCAGGGACTGCTAAGCACCTGCCTCTCTCGTAATCAGTCCCCTTTCCAAGCGTCTCAAACACAAATATAAGGTATCCAAAACTGCTAACTTCTTTTGAAAATCCAGAGCCACGATGAAGAGTCCACCTACAAGATTCCAGCCCAGATGAAAATTGCATGGATTCAAGGCCCCCAGATCAGAAGCAATAGTCAGTGCCTGCTGCCGTAAGATGACAATAGACCCTGCTATTAAAGTAGAAAGGAGAGTTTCTCTTAAGAAGAAGGAGAAAATTGCACAATTCACAGGGAGAACAATTGCAAACCTTTTCAGTTAAACTCACAAAATTATTAATGTTGTGGTCTGTAATTCTGTCGAATCAAATATTCCGTTGGTCTGTGTTGCCAGATGAATGTACGTGGAGAAATCGATGACACAAAGCGATAGAAAACCTTACTTAGGACCTCCCACTTGGTTCAGATGTCACCGTCTGGAAGGCAGAGGCTCCAGAAAGGTCGCAGTGCTCTGCAGGCTGCGGAGTCAGACCCTGCACCGAATCTAGCAGAAACAATGGGAATTTCTCCTGAGCCAGGAGAGCACAGGACAGCTGGGACAAGCCTCCTCTGGATTCAGAAAGCACCGTCATACTCCTAAATGTTTAACGAGCTTATCAGTTGCTCCTATAGGTTGTTTAGATTTGCTCAGAAATAATCGATATTGTGAAAGCCGAGGGGACAGAAGGGAAATTACCTGATCCCGTCGCCATGTGTAGCCTCTGCTCTCCGGATCCCGGCAGGAGAAGGGAGCAGGAGCAGACCCGCGCCCTCACGGCAGCCGCATCTGGCTCCGAGCATCGCCCGGCCCTTGCGACAGTCACTGTCCCCCACTGGGGACGGGAACAGGGGCATGCTGAAGGAGAGGACAGGACTCCATCCCCCTCTGGTTTGGCTGTGCCACCAGCGCGGCAGAGGCGAGTTGGGAAAACACGGCCGTAGCTCTGATTTTACCAGCTCGCCTTCAGTGGTATCGCAGCGCTCGAGGCACAGTGATAGCTAAGAACCAAACCAACCAGAAGCCACAGTTTGGCGGCTTTTTTGCTATCCTGATCTTAAATGTAAACCTATTCCTGAGCCATAGACCTCAGCTCCTTTTTCTGTAAAAATGGACATTGTAATACCCATTTCACAGGGGCACCAGAAGGCCAAATTAAGTGATATTCGTAAAGCTCTAGAGATCCAAGAGCAAATGGAACTGGAGAAAAGGAAAAGGTTATTATCTTGTCAAGTTTAGGCTGGGAGGAAGATTATCCATCTATCTTGCCAGACCTGTTTATCGTCTTATTTTCTCCCAGCTTATCTTTAATCATCTTTCTAATCCGCTCCATCTAATTCAGCCAACATTTTATTCCAGCACAGCCCTCATCACACGCTGCTGAAGGTGTGTTTGGCAACAGAGGTGTGTGCAGCTTTCACATAACCCGGCAAAGGGCAACACAGGTGGGTAGAACAATAGATGCCGACTAATGAATTCACAACTTTTGAAAATAGATTAGCAGATTTATTTTTTCTAGAAGACTGGCATTATATTCTCCTGCTGGCCTACCAACGAGGGAATGGTTTGAAAGAACCCCTTTTCCTGAATTTCGATGGAATGGACTCCATTCTGCGTAACGTACACTGACCTAAGTAATGCACGTATGTTCTACTCCCTGTGACGTGTTTGACACACGCACAAATGAAAAGCAGGTATTTAAGTGAATGTAACATATGAAATAGGTTTCTGTGATGCGAAGTACCGGGATGCATCATTTTAATCATGCAGGATTCTAAGATAAATTCGAGGTGGACTATGTTTTTCAAGTGTTGCTTATGATTTGGCTGTACTGACTCAGAGAAAACGATGGAGTTCAAGGGCTTCCAGTCCCTGACAGGGTTCAACAACCAAATCACAGCATGCTGGAGATTTTTCCGAATACCAAAGCCCCTTGCATTTTTCCTTTTCATCTATAATCAAACGGCACTTTCCCCCCACCTTGTTGCCAGCGAATGCATTAGGGGCTAAACTTTATAATCTCCAGAGCTGTTTCCTGGAATAGATGCACGCGGAGCGCTTGGTTAGGGACAGCCAGGAGGCAGGGAGAGATGATTACCTTCAGGCAGTCTCCCTGGAACGTCCCAGGGTTCCTGCAGGCACAGCCTAATGCGGGACTTACAATGCTGCACAGGCTTCCATTACGGGGGCTGGCTCTGTTGATGCACATCCACACGTAGAGAGCTCCTTGTTAAAATGCACACCAGTGGCTCCAAAATACAGCAGCTCGGTTGGGGTTCATTAACAGCAAAATCATTCCAAGGGACATTGTTTCAGAGAGGAAAGAATTTCATTTCTGTCAGGATTGGGTTTTAGTTGCATACAGCCTGGAGATTTTGCTAAGGCTTGTGTTGAAAGTCTACTTAGATGGAGAATGGAGCTTGGCCGCGCAGCCATGCCGAAGGCTTTAGTGGGGTTAACTTGGGATGTAGATGCAGCATCTACCACAGTGGGACCCTAGCTTACATGGAAGGCATGTTAAAATCAATTTGTATTAAAGAGGTGGCCTTAAAGCGCATGGGTACTGCAGGGATCAGTAGCTGACGTGAGAATTGCTCAGCTACGTGTCACAGACTCGCGCTGCCAACGGAGGATCTCTGCCCATGACAGTAACGGGAGAGCAAGTGTGCCTTGTTCTGCTCTCAGTATTCCCTTTCAGCAGCCACACCGGCAATTGCCCCAGACCCGCACAGCTTTTGAGACGGAGAAGGGCTGCTGCGATGAGGAAGTCTCAGTCTATTTTAATCAGCAGGTATTAAATAAACAGAATAATTATCACTAATAGATACAAATGGGCTGCCGCACAGCTTGAGCGTCAACTTTCTCTTACTGGTTTACCAGGGACCAAGCACTGGAACACACAGGACATCTGATGGTTTAGTAATACACTGCAAGTAAACATCTAATTACCAGGTCTAAGAGGGGAAGGAATAAAAAGCAACTAGGACAAATCTATCCGTCATCATAGCTTTGATTTCTTGTATGGAGCCTTGCATGAAACATGCTGGTAGTTCTCATCTCACACGTATGCCACTGCTTCTCAGGAATAAGTCTGGTGCCTGTTCATTCAAAGCTCAGCTCTCTTTTTAAAATCTACTCTCTCTGAAAGGGCTGTCTTTAAAAAAAATCAAAAAATTGTACAGCAAAAGGGACAAAATTGCTCCTCAACAAAGGGGCCTATCAACAGCCTGTCAATAATGTGCCAAAGGCCAGAACCTGCCTTTCAAAGAGGCTCTGCAGCCTCGATGTGTACTTTGAGAGCAATTAAGGGACGTGAGCAACATGATGATTATCTCATGGGTGACATTTTCATTGGCTTTTTGGGAAATGAGAGCAATGGGTTTGAGATGGCTGTGATCAATGTTCATCCTAGTCCCACATAAATGGCAGGAGAACATGTGGTAGATGGGCCTGGAAAACAAAATGCACAAGAAAAGGAAGGGGTGGGGGGAAGAGATGATGAAGAGAGAAGGATTTTAAAATCCAAGAAGCTGAAAGAACAAGTGAGAAGTAGAAGGACATAACCTGAGAAATGAGAGTGGGAACAGGCATCATGAGGACCGGCAGTTCTCCAGAGGCTGGGGAGGGCAAGAGCAGGAGAGGAAGGGACTGCAGGATTCCTGGTGGAGAAGTATAGGGAGAAGAGGGGAACGGATCCCCCTGGGCAAGGAGAAAGTCCAGAGAAAGTGGCATAGACATGTTGTGCTTGCACAGGAGAAGCCTCTTGTAGGCACCTCACCATGCCTCTGTCTTCTCCCAGCACGGACCCTGTCCCGACGGGCGGCTTTGTCCCAGAGCGAGCCCATGGTGTCACGCACCTCGTGAGTTCGTCAGGCGGCTGTTGCACTCCAAGCCTAAGGAAGGAGGATCAGAACATTCCCAGGCAGAGACTAAATGATGTCTTAGGACAGAAGGGCAATTACGATTACTCTGCTTTTTGACCAGCACGTTCCCATCAGTGGTGTCCATCTGTCCGTCCTTCGTCTCTTCTGCCTTTGTGCTGCAGGTTCCGACGGACGCCCAGGCAGGAGCGTGCAGAGGCAGGGCTGCGTCAGATGGGAAACGAATGCCATCCGGGTGCGGAGACACGATGGCACGTAAGAACCTCATCCCGCATCTGGGTCTCATTGCGCGGTTACTAACGCCCAAGGGATCAGAGGAGCCTGGATACCAACCCAGAAATACAAGCTGGGAATGTAGAAGAGCTCAGCACAGACTGTGCCGCGGGGCAGCAAAGGCAGAGCGTGGCACCGTATTGTCCCCTGGCACGGACACCACTGCGTGCACAGGGACCGGCACAGACGCGAGTGCCAAGCAGAAGCTCAGATGTCGCATGTGCCCAGCTGTTCTGGAGCTAGGCAAAATGTTTCATGGAAAACACGTATGCAAAAATGCAGATTTGGTTACGCTGTTTCCCCCAATTTGCTGAATTGCTTGTTTAGGAAAACAAACCTAGTTTTGGCAGAAGAAAATGTTGCTTAATTTGCTATAAAACAATCTCCTTCTTGCTTTTCATTTTATGAAAAAAAAATGTTAATGTTAGGCCAAAGCAAAATTATTTTTAAAATATTTGGAAACCTTCTCTATCCCAAAAGATACTGTTACATTTCCAGCTCCAGTCTTTCCCAGGGGTGCGTGTATTGGCATAGATAAGCACGTATATACATTTCTGTCTGCATCTCCATTTATACACGAGCGCGTGCGCAGATGCTGTGCAAACAATTCCAGGCAGATCCGACAGACGTGAGCTTCTGCTCTGCATTCTCCAGGATTGCCTTTTGAAGAGTATCTTAATAATAAAAATAATGTTATGTTACCAGTTAAACATTGGGAATAACTCTCCGTCATAGGTAAACTATGCTGAAGACAGAAATCAACTGGCACGTTCACTCTGGAGGAATCCCCCGGGGTACCAGCAGAAGGCATTATCGGCGCGTTTCTCCGGTGAGCTGTGATGGGAAGAGCAGGGAGCGAAAAAGAAGGTAAAGTGGTTAAAAACAACTTGTATTTTTAGACCCCAGTCTCCCACAGAAATCTTTGGAGATGCTGAGCTCTCCACTTCGGAAAATTTGGCCTCTTATTTGCAAGCAGAAATAATGTTTTTGAAGTCCAGCTGAGACTCCTGATTTTTTTTTAAAACCGTCCATAATATTTTCCTCTAGACCAACTTGCTGCCCTGATAATTAATGTAGCTAATGGCTGGCTTGGTTTTTTTCCCCTTCATCAGCAGTTTTGTTTTTTGTTAACACAAGCAGAGAGAACATGAAGAAACAATCTCTCCAAGGATACAGACTGACAGCAATATTGCCATCTGACTAAAAAGAGCTCAGACATACGCATAATCCTCATCTCCACCCTCCCAACAGACCCTGGTGAGAGCCCTTGAAGTGGTAATTAAAGTCTATTGAGTGGCAACTGCACCTGTTTAGAGAGGAGAGTGCGGGTAAGAGGTGCACAAAGGGAGATGAGCAGCACGGAGAGGGAGCGTGCGAGAGAGGAGCTGCTGGAGGTGGGGAAGAAGGGAAGTGGAAAGGAGGGAAAAAAAGAAAAGAAAGTGTTTCTTGGAGAAGTCAGTCCCGTAAGATGTGCGTTTCCCGTTCTTCCCTTTACTTGCTTTCCACACCCCTTCGCACGCGCAGCCGGCGTCTGCCCCGCTCTCACACCCACTGATGGAAACGCCGGGGGGTTTTCCCCAGCCGGGCTGAGCCCCGGACCAGCTGCTCTGCTGGTGTAAATCAACATAGTTTCACTAAAGTCCTTGTGGACTTACAATCAGCCAGTGCTCATTTACGCCAGCTGAAGATCTGTCCCAGCGACACTCATTAGCAGTCACCGGGCTCCTCAGACTGGCAGCCGGGACATGCCAGTTCTTGTCTTTTTTCCCTAGAAAAGAGCATATCCCTTTGTGTCGGCTCTGTCACCCCAGTGCACATCCTACTGCATCTGGGAGGACTAAATCAGAGATGTTTCTAGATTTCGGCAGACGTGTCGGAGAGCAGAGTCTAGGCAGAAACTGGGAGCAATGGAAGAAACTAGAGGTGCAATGCCGTGTTGCCAGTAAGGCTGCTGGTTTTGCATCCATGCAGGGCTCCCAAGCGTTCTGGACCAGTGTCACCTCAAGTGTTCCCAGGGTCTATAGGTGAAGCCATGCAAAATAGACTTATTCATTAATAAATAATACCAGTAGCTGTGGATTTTCCATGCCCTTGCAGACCACCACTGACCCAAGGACCACAACTGGGGAACCACTGGTGCGTCCAGTGAATTGACGCTTCGTAGACAGACTGGAGGGACAAATTCTGTGGTACCACAGGCACGGGGCACTTAGGCCACCTTCAATAGACCGGTGCTGGCTTGTGCACTAGATAATTGCACGTTGGTTTGCTAATGGCACGAACCAGCAGATTTAACTGGTAGTACAATGTGGAAAGAAGGACGCACAAAGTGGTGGAGGGAAATCCTCCAGTCTTTGCGGAGGAGAGTAAGAGAAAGAAGACATTCTTTGGTACAGAAATACGGACTGCCCTAGCAACCGGGGAGCCGGAGACCAGTGCTGCACAGCCATCTCAGCGAGGGTCTGAGACCGGCGGATTGATAGCAGAAATCCTGGCTCCTTCTGCCATAATCTCAGCGTCATCTTTGACGCCAGCAAACGGTGTTTCATGCTGTGTGCCCTACTGGGCATTTCAGATGAGGCTATAAAAACTTAGCACATCACCTTTGCATACTTAGTCAAAGACCTCGACAATAGCTTTTGTTTTGCAGAAGTAAATAATCATCCCTTACACTCTCCATATGCACACACACTACTGAAGCCTAATCATTTAACTCCCTTTATCCAACCTAAAAATGGATTGCGTTCTGTGGTACGATGCATTCGTAAAGGCACTATAGCAATATAAACCACCCCTTGCCACTGCAATCCTCTGTGTGCCCCAGCAATCCACTGGACTGATGTAGGAGTCCTGGGGTGAGGATGGAAGAGGAAAGAGGTTCATCCCACGAGCACCCTGAGGCTGGGCTGAGCAAATGATTCAGGCAGAATAATTTGACTGGTCTTCGCAAATTTTCCTCTCTCACGGGACTTGATGGTAGCCAGTCCCCTGTGAATCCCTGACCTTCGTACTCCGCAGGCTGCCTGGGATGGCTGACATAAACCACAGGAGTTTTTTCCTCTTCCCTGCTTGTCAGAGCACACAAGAATTCTGGAGTAAATGTTGTTGCATCTGCTTTCTACAAATACTATTAGCAATGCCTCTGCAGCGTGCTCTCCTGATAGCTGTGCCAGGAAATGCCTCCTTGTGAATGGAGATGGAAAGGAGCATCCAGTCAGCAGAAGCCAATTCCTTTGGCTGTTATGGGTGGGATTGGCAATTAGTTGGTTGTCTGAGCCAACCGTTCGGCTACAGTTAGTGGAGACAGACAGATATCTCTGGGCAACAAGTCAACCTACCCGCCAAGTCCTGTCCGAGGGTGAGATTAATTTTTGCACTGGCTGCAAAGGGAGCCTACCACCAAACCCTAAAAGCCTGACTGTTAATAAGCTAACATTACATGAGAAGAATCATCCCTAAAATACCTTGCTTGCCTCCTAAATGCTAGTCTTGTGCATTAGCAAAACCATTGGGTAGACAGATACCATGTGAAACATTGCCTCATTTCTATCTATTTGCTCCCAAACGCTCCTCTCATTTTTGCCTTTCAGCCCTCCTGTTCCTCTGCCTTTTTTCTCTTTCCACCTTCTCCCTGATTGCTGAGCAGCTTTTTGACTTTTCCATCAATACGCCTAAAGAGCATTTGAACCACGCCGTTCCCCCCTTCTCTCCTCCCTCCAGTTCCAAGTCAGGCAAGCTCATCGATCAGAGGAGCTCAGGAAATATCTGGTGTTTTGTTGTCAGGATGATAATAACATTGCAGTTGTGAATGGGCTGCTGCAGGCCTGATCATGGACACCTGCAGGGTTTGTTTAATTGCATTTAATGACAAATCCTATACAGAGGAGCATTGCCAGAGAGATTTATTATCCACCAAAGAGGCAAAGCACAACAGCTCAAAATATAATTTGCACTGAGCATTTTTCCCCCTGCCTCTCTTTAAACCATTGTAATAAATAACAAATCGGGTAAAGTGGGCAACACCAGCCTGAGACGGAGGTGGGGGACAGAGGACAGAGGCTGAAACCAAAGGAAATAACAGCAATAAGGCCACACTGTTCTTTCTGCCATCCCTGTGGTCTGGTATATAGGAAATACTGTTTGTTTAATTTACAGCCTGGAAGTGCAGCTGGGGATCTCTCTGTGATGAGCCATCCTCTTCTCAGATAGCCGGAGGCTGAGCTCTTGAGTCCCCGCTCTTTCTAACCAGGCTTTTTTTCACCATGTTCCGTAGCTAAGTTTAGATCCTATCTATATAAACAATTACGAAGGAACAACAGCGGCCTCTCAGCGCCACGGGGTTCATCTGCCACCGGTACAAGGAGCCATAAGCTTCCACACCGTTGAAATCTCTGGGACAAACTGGAAGTGGCAGATCCCATCCTGAAAAATACCACATTGAGAAATATGGCCCTACGGAGACAGACCAGGCTATATGAAGTCTAGACAAAAGTCTCGCACACCTCTGAGCCTGGAATTTATGTTTTCTACTAAATACCTTGCTCCAAAAAGGGAATGCACGTTTGTGAAAACAGCGGGGAACCTCACCCCTTGCTCAAGCTGAGCACTTCATTCCTCTGTCTTGATTATTATGTGACTGTCTAGCGATAATTTGTGGCAAATCCCTTCCTGGACCTGATGTACCACTCAGCTGGGCACTGTCGTTCCAGAACGAGGAATGTAAATTGTTCTTGTCACCTGAAATTACAGTCCAGGTCAGCCCTTCCCAAACTATCTTCTCTCTCTCAAGTTCATCCATCTTTACAATTCGTTCTCTCTTCTAATTATCCCTGGCACAATACTGAATTGTCCTGGGCAGCTTATTTCTAAAAATTGACTCGCCCCTATGAAGTGTTTCATTTGAGAACGCTCTGAGGCGGGGCAGAGAGGAAAATACGTGACGCTTTAGAGGAAATGACTCAGTTTCAGACATCCAAGCCCAGGTATCAAAGAAAAGCTGTTTCAGTGTGAGCGAGGGGTGCGTGCTCACTGCTGTTACCCTTCAGATTACATTTTGCACTTTAAGCGGTGCACCCCGGGAAGTCTGGGCATGATGGCAACCTTGTAGGAGAAAATATCACCCCTCTGCAGCGTTTGGTCTCTATTTTAATGGGGTAGCAATCGGCAGCTGGCAATGTCATTACACAAACACGGTGTAGGGTAACACCTGGGCTGCCGTTTTATCTGATTTCCTGGACAATGGCAGTATCACTAATACCCCCTGTTAAATAAGACCACCTGGACATCTCCTGCTATCAGCTCCAGCTATCGCAAACACGCTCGCTACCTGGGCCAGCACAACGCGCCGTTATCTCCCGAGCAGCACAAATCCCCACATTGAAACGGCCCATCTGGAGTTTGATTAAAGTGCCCGCAGAAAGCACATATGTTACAAAAAAAGGGAGAGGGGAGGGAGGGAGGGAGAGGACGGGTCTCCCTGGGCTCGCGTGGGGCACAACCTCTGTCAGCAGCAGCAAACCCTCGCCTTTCGCCTTTCGAACACTCTTTCTCCTTCTGTGAAAGGAGCCTTTCACCACAGCAGCTCTGCAGAGCCCAGGCTGTTGAAGGATACTTTTGTTTCTTTCCTTTTTTTTTTTTTTTTTTTTTTTTGACAGCTGCTCACAAAAGTACATTTAACAGCCTTAGTTGGAAGACGGGAAGGATGCCGTCCCCTGTCTGATTTCAGCGGCTGAGGTAAGTCACCCTCACTCGGACGGCGGCGGTCGGAAGGAAGAAAGAAGGATCCTTTCCATGGATGTGAGCCAGCATTGTCCTCTCACGCCTTATTCATGCCGTACGCAAGGTACTAACAGAAAAATCAGCTGGGTAGGGGGAGCAAAGCTGAACCTGGGGTGAGATAAAGATTGCTCATCAACAAATTCAGAGAAAAGGAAACAGCAAAAAGGTTTTGTTTTTCTTGCTTAAATCAGTCTCTCAGTAGGATTCCAGGAAACTCGGCACTATCATTATCTTTTCCTTTGCTAACTGATTCCTTTTCTCTAGCATTCCCCAGTATATATTGCATTTGCCTATTTCAGTCAGACCAAAATACAACCGAGTGACAGACAGGTTGTCAGAGCACTCCTGGAGAACTTTATCACAGGGTAAAGAAAAAGGAGACCCTGCTGAGCCCTAATATCCCCCCCCCCAAAACATTATCCAGATTTTTACAGGCATATATAGTCTCCTGAGAGAAAATGGAGCAGAAAGTCACAGGTACAGTCACAAAATTGGACAGACGATTATAGTGAGATTTGATATGGTCTCACAAAGAACAGTTTCGTTATTTTTTTTTTGCATTGCAAAGGGCAGCATCCATCCCTGAAATAAGAAAAAAAGTGTTAAAGAATGAGAACAACTGAGGAAGGATATCAGAAGACGACATGCGGGAGGATGTCCCTAAGGAGGAAGAGCTGCCAGGGTGGTCTGGCTCTGCGTGGAAGACTAGTGATTTTGTTGTTCTGATCTATAAAGGTGACAACAAATCATAGCCTGCCATACAGCGCAGACCTGCTCCCTCGCTGGCAGGAGACGGCCTGGGCCACCGAGCAGAGGTCCGGCGGCCCAGGGAGAGCCCTGTCTGCCATGCAGCCGCCCCAGGCCTGAAAGCTAAGTGTGTATTTAAGTGCTTTGGTATGCTGGAGGTCATATCGTGACTTATTCTGCTCCTCGGCTCCCACCTCCTTGAAGTTAACCAAAGCTGGGCTCTGAGTGAGGCACCAGAAGTGTCAGTGAAGAACCAGCTGTGGGGCTCATCCCGCAGCCCTCCCTAACCATGGCACTCGCCCGCTTTGGCGTCAAAGTGATTTCACATAGAAATCAACTATCATTATCTTCACCTTGCGGACTGAGAAAAGGTGAGTGTCTCGCTCAAAGACCCCACAACAGACCTGTGGCGTGGTGAGGACTCAGACGCCAGCGGCTGAGAGCACGAGGTCTGCTGGGCACTCGGAGACCCTGCTTGTACCTCGGTGCCCAGAGGGGATTGTTTTGAAAGTTCAGCCCTTGGCTTCCAACAGGGTTTTAAAAAATGAAAAGCGCAAATTTTCGCTACCACCCTGAGCCTCTATTCTCAAAGGTATTTAGGTGTGAAAATGAAACTCCTGAATCCTGGCGAGGCCAGTGGCAAGAGTCAGTACTGAAATGTCTTTAATAATTTGGGTTGTTGGTGCTGTAAAGCGTTTTCTTTGTCTGTTTCTTTTTTAACTTAAACAGAATATGCTCAGCACTGCACACTTGTCATTGTAATTATGGCATATGTGGTTTAGGAACTTAAGTCCTTTTGACTTCACCTTCGACTAGGTCCCCGAGGTTGAAAACAGAACCCTACCTGGACAATTATGGGTAGAGCTGGTGCCGCAGAGCACCAGAGCACAGGGCAGCACACGTCTACAAGACGAAGACAGTCCAATGACCTCCAAATCTCCGTGCTCTGTAGTTTACAAACATACTTTACAGTCCTTGAAGCCAGTCAATAACATCCAGGTTCTTAGTGGGTCCTCGTACTTCGTTTGCAGCTGGTATTGAACAGCAATCAGGACTCCCAGGTTCTATTTCTGACGGGTCTATTGACCTGTTGGAACGTCTCACGCCAGTCTCGGCCTCGTCTGGGGCCTCTGTGAAGGGGAGCAGTGATTCCTGCCTGTCGGGAAGATGGCTAACTTAGTTCTCCGTCTGTCTAGAGGTCTGTATGTCCCTCGTCACTTCTGTATCTCAGCCCTTTATCTCACCGCAACTCCTACGAGGCAGCGGCGTGTTACACGGGAGAGCTGTGGCAGGGGATGGAGCTGGTAACTTGCCAAAACACACAAAGGCAACTGGTGGGTCCACAAAAGCAAACCAAGCCCAAGGCTTAGGTCCAAATCCGATGCTCCTGCTACCTTGCCATTTGCCTCGGAGCCAGTCCTTCGTGCTGTCTGTTTGGGAAAGGGAGGGATCCAAAGATACTATTGCAGTTATCATCTTAGATAACCCGTGAGGCAGGAGCAGCGCAGGGCTTATCCCGGGAAATCTATCGCCAAAAGAATTTAACAGCTGTACAAATCACTGTCCTTTGATGATGCAGGAAAGAAAAGATCCCTGTCTCATAAGGAAGAACGACTCTCACTCCCCCTCTCTTTTGCTCCCCCACTGACGTATTAAATCTACAAAAATTCAGAGGGCAGCGGTGCAACCATTAATGTTCAAATTGCCAGGTTGGTGTCTAATGTAAATGAAACTACATTGATTTAGTGTTAGCCAACACGCCTCTCCTGCCTGTTCATCTTCTGCGGCCTGATCAAAATCTTTCCTTCCAGGTAGCTGTGGCCTCATGCCCTATATAAGCACAGAAAATAATGTCATCACAAGCCTTAATGATGAAGGTAGTTATAGGACAAAAAGCCCCTGCAGCAAGTCGGGTATTGGGTCATTGTTCCTGCTAATGTCACAGTGCCATTTCTCGCTATTTATAGAATTGTTCCCTTTGTACAGCAAATTTCTCATGTAGTTGCTTACCTATATAGAAGATCTTGTCTTCACTGGACCTAGTAGCAAGGAGACATCTTCTTCTGACTTCTGGAAATTGGACAAACCCCTAAAAGCCAAGAGAATGATAAAAACTTGGTACACAGCTGCCTGCAAACTGGAATTTAGACTTGGAAAAAATGAGGCTCTCAGCTCCGTCTGCTGATAACCCTTAATGCAGTGACAGATGAGCACAAAGACCTTGCAGAAAATTTTGCAGGCATCTAAATTATCCACTCACAGTTTCAGAAGTAACTTGGGGATTTAGTAAATCAGCATGGACTTAGTTCTTAAATTATTTATGTGCTTTTGGAACTCTTAGCACAGATCCAAACTTCTCCACATTTTGAGGGAAGAGATGTGGAACAGTGGATTAGGAACTTTTGAGCCTTTCATGCTAAAAATGTTCCAAACTATATATCCAAGCCCTTTTATTGTAATCTGGTTTGTATATTATAGTTGTCTCAGACACCTTAGCATGAATTGATGCTCTTTGGCTGTGATTGCCCTGTAAGAACTGAAGACACAACCCATAAATTCCGAGTTTGTAGTCTAAATAAGCAAGACAGACAAAGAACAGCTATTATTGCCATGTTATTGGCAGGGAAATAAGACACAGGGAGATTAAATGACCAGCCCAAGGTCACAAAAGGAGTCTCTAGCAAAGGTGGGGTCTCAGCCTAGATTTCTTGAGTCTTTGCCCAATACTTTAGCCCTCCATTCACTTGCTTTTTAAGTACCCTGTCATTATTTCTGTGAAGAAAATTATGCAACTCCTCCAGCAGCCAGTACTGTGTAATTCAGCTTGTCTGAAAGGGAATATGAAATGGCAGTTTCAAAAAAAATTAACCCTCCTGCCACACAATCTGGCAGCCCTGTCAAAACGTCTCATTTTTTATCTTCTCTTCCTCTGGTGGGTATTTAATGTCCCTCTATGTTCTCAGAATACTGGCTGGGGCTTTATCCGCAGTACCCTACAAAACCCCCGCAGGAGTCTCCAGGGCCTCGTGGAGGACATACTCTGCAGACGAGGGACGTGATAGTTTTGAGCCCGTCATTCCTGTCACAGGTGTTCAGGCCCACCCGGCGTTACTCGCAGCCATCGCTTGCGCAGGACGGTCTCCTGGCAGCTTCTCTGATGAGCAGAGGACCCAGGGAGCAGCCCCTGTACAGCTGCCCACCGCAGCGATGCATCCCTCAGCCACGCTTTTAGATGGGCTGTTAGACACTGGCAGATCATTTATTCCGGTTGCCGTGTCAAGGGAAGGAGGAGCTGCGCCTCTGCTGTGGGTTGGGAGAGCCTCTGCCTTTGGGTGATGTCTCCATCACCCTGGTGCCCAGGTTTGGGACACTAATTCTTTTGGTGGCACCCTCAGTAAGAGAAGCCAAAGGACTCAGAACCGATGTGACAAAGGAATTGGATCAGGACAAACCAGAGTCCCTCTGGATTCTGCCCCTCAGACGGTGAAAATCTTGGCCCAGACCTTTGATGCTGATGCAGGTCCAGCCCATCTGCCCCACGTCCAGCCGTCTTTGCCTTCCAGACCGAATAATCCTTTTACAGCTGGGTCGGGAGCAAGGTACCGAGGCTCGAGTATGTTTCATATTCACGGATCTACAGCGGGAGGCTGTTGTGACACTACTCCTTGTGCTCTTTATTCTCTCATTACTAAGCAATTTCTTTATTCATGGAAAAAAACCACATTTTCATCAGCTGCACTTCTACCCCGTGATGTTTCCGACAGCCCACCCAAGAACGGGGGGCAGGCTCTGATGTAAATTTGCGACCGAAAAAGCCTACCTGGTGTTCCGGTGAATTCCATATGCGTTCTACAGGGGGGAATTAATAGGAAGCTTTAGTTAATAGATACTCCAGATAAAAGTGCGAGTGCATCTGATCACCATAGCAACATGAGCGAGCCAGCAGGGAGAGGAAATGTCACTGTGTCTGTGCCTTGACCTGCGGCACAAACAGCCTCAGCGCTGCGGGTTTCGCACACGGACGTTGACAAGAGGGACAGACACGCACTGGTCCACGGCCCCGCCGCACACACCCGCTCACGCCTGGGGGGTGTGCACAACAGCCAGACGGTGCACACAGACACGCACACGACGGCTGGCACATTGACACTAAAATGCACCACGTGCCCAAACTCACTGCTGCCAGCTGCTCACTTACGTGAATCACAGAATCACCGAACGTCGGGGTGGGAAGGGCCCTCTGGAGATCGTCTCCTCCAGCCCCTGCCAGAGCAGGGTCACCCAGAGCAGGTGGCAGAGGAACGCGTCCAGGGGGGTTGGAATGTCTCCAGAGACGGAGACTCCCCCACCTCTCTGGGCAGCCTGTGCCAGGGCTCTGCCGCCCTCAAAGGAAGGAAGTTTTTCCTCATGTTGAGATGGAACTTCCCACGTCCCAGTTTGTGCCCGTTGCCCCTTGTCCTGTCACCAGCACCACTGAAAAGTCTGGCCCCGTCCTCTTGCCCCCCGCCCTTTAGATATTGATAAATATTGATGAGATCCCCTCTCAGCCTTCTCTTCTCCAGCTTGTGCCGTAGGTGCGTATTCGCACACCTGTGTGCAGAGGGGACTTGGGGACACTCCTACCTAGCAAATACTCCAGCACACGCAGCTGCTCCTCCCGTCCCGGCGTGCAGGGAACTGCACTCACAGAGCACGGACACGCTGGGGACGCTCACGACACCTTTGCTCCTTTTCTTTTCATGGGGCCGGACTCTTCTCAGTGGTGCCCAGCAACAGGACAAGGCGCAACGGCCACAAACTGCAACACAGGAAATTCCGTCTGAACATGAGGAAAAACGTCTTTACTTTGAGGGTGACGGAGCCCTGGCCCAGGCTGCCCAGAGAGGCTGTGGAGTCTCCTGCTCTGGAGATATTCAGAACCCGCCTGGATGCGTTCACAGAATCATAAGGGGTGGAAGGGACCTTTGGAGACCATCTAGTCCAACCCCCTGCCAAAGCAGGTTCGCCCAGAGCAGGCTGGACAGGAACACATCCTTCTTCAACTGGGGAGCCCAGAACCGGACCCAGTGCTCCGGCTGTGGCCTCACCCGGGCAGAGCAAAGGAGGAGGATGACCTCCCTCCACCTGCTGGCCACGCTCTTCTTACTGCAGCCCAGGATGCCATTGGCCTTCTTGGCCACCAAGGCACATTGCTGGCTCATGGGCATCCTGTTGTCCCCCAGGACTCCCAGGTCCCTCTCTGCAGAGCTGCTCTCCAGCAGGTCACCCCCAACCTGTCCTGGTGCAGGGGGCTATTCCTCCCCAGGTGCAGCACCCTGCACTTGCCCTTGTTGAACTTCATGAGGTTCCTCTCTGCTCAACTCTCCCGCCTGTCCATGTCTCACTGGATGGTGACACCAGCTTTGTGTCACCAGCAAACTTGCGCGTTCCTGTGCCACCTGCTCTGGGTGACCCTGCTCTGGCAGGGGGTTTGGAGGAGATGATCTCCAAAGGTCCCTTCCAACCCCGACCATTCTGTGGTTCTGATTCTGTGAAGTCCCCGAGCACACGTAGACGACATGCTCGGGGACGCAGAGCCAGCCCCGGTGTGGGAATCCTGCCATAGCTGCGGCTCCCGGGGGCGCTGAGCACCTGCTGCTCCCGATGACTTCAACAGCTGCTGGAGAGAAAATTAGGCCCACGCTGTCTGTTATGCAAAAGCAGTTCCTTAGCAACAAAAATGATATTCTGCGTGAAGGCAACATGCA